>NW_026046334.1:0-331882 GCF_023864275.1 Schistocerca cancellata
GTACGTTAGTTTCAGAATGTTCAAAATGCTTTGTCAGATGTGGGGTTCGAACCCAAGCTCCCTTACGGGAACCAGAGCTTAAATCTGGCGCCTTAGACCGCTCGGCCAATCTGACGTGCGAGGCATTCGCTCCAGTGACTTCCATCTCTATCTCAAGAACCTCGCTGCGAAATCTGTTTCTTTTTTGGTAGGATGTAATTATGTCAGTTTTAGAATATTTAAGACACAATGTCAGACGTGGCGTAGGAAACGCACCCTCCCTTTCGGGAGCCAATGTGGCGCGTTGGACCGCTTTCTTCCGTCGTTTCCAGTTTGAACTGTAACTAGCAAAACTGTATTTAGTAATAGTAACATTTTCACATTGATGCAAAGAAAACTAGATATTAACGAACGGCAAATAAGGCCGTTTCCTAGCAACAGCCACGCTGTACATTACGCACTCGTGGGAAGCCAATGAAATACTTCCTGTGAGGCTCAAACTGTCGACCTTCACTTTACAATACTTAGGCACTGCCCCGGTGGGACCGACGCATACATACTGAAACGCCTTTGGATCGTCAGTGGGTACTTCATACTAGAAATTTCATATTCGCCCTGATGTGCATTAAAGGGCAGATTCTTCAGTGAAAGTTCGTTCTGCGCTCAGTTACAGTATATCGCCCCTAGCAGCACCAGCAAAACGGGTTCAGATGTGCTCGCCTTCCACTCGGCGTTGAGCGCCTACAGCGAGATTGCCTTCGGCCTCTGGCGCCAGGAGGGAAGGCGACACATCACGGCGCAAGCAGCGCGTAGCAGAGGGCGGTGGTGGTGTGTCGGTCAGCATGGATGCTTCCCAAGTAGCTGGTCCGGGTTCGAAACCCGGACACCGCACGGAAGTTGTCTCCTTTACTCAGGAGAGTGTTTTCAACGCTCGCGATCGTCGAGTTTCCGAACTGTCGTGTTACGAATGGTTTTCCTTCGCCCCTCGTCGCGCTCCGCGTAGGCTAGTGCGGATTGCGATTCACAGCATCGTGTGTCCCCATGTGTCGACTTGTCTCGACTTTGCTCGGCTGACGCGAAAGCTGACGCTTGCAAATGGGCGTATATGTAGAGGACAGGCGCTAGAATCGACTGGAGAGACCAACTCGACAAACACACAACGGACCCTTTCATTTGACTGTGGCCGCAGCTTCGCGAATTTGGGTACCGAGAGGCAAGAGACGGGTCAGCGTGCTGGACCGTATCATTACCGCGCAGCAACACCGAAAACTAAGGGAAAAGGCAAAATTAAAGAATCCAACAGCACGCAGACATCCTAGTTAGTCACCGAGCCGTGTACTAAGCACGCAAAAATGCTGCTTAACTTCGGTGATCGGACGAGAACCCGTGTCGTCAGCGTGGCACAGAAGTCGGCGAGAACGTTTCCAGACGTGTGGGACATCTTAGTCCTTGTACAGATCACTTGAGATTTGCCTGGCAGTCTCTCGCGCTGCCTTTTAGGGAAGCAATATGGAATAGCCCTTGGTGGGACGTAACCCACAGCCTTCCCGTTATTAGCATGACACACTAACTTAGTGAGCTTACTGCCCACGCAATACGGCCGCTTCAGAACTCCAGTACCTGAACCACCGTTTCATCTATCTTTATTAAGGCCCTACGATTCATTTAAACACGTATGTGTTGCTGTTGAGGTTTTCTCGCTGTCGCTTGGAACCCAGAGCCACAACACAACGACAACGGAAACGTCCGTGAGAAGAGCTAAACCTCGACACAGGAAAAGTATGTTCCGCTATTTCTTTCCGACCGCTCGGGCTATCGGACGTGCGACGCCTGCACCGCTGTCACTGTCGTCTCTAGTAAAATCTGCATGGCGTGTTTCTGCGTAATTTACTTGTTCTATAAGATGAAGGGAGTACGTTAGTTTCAGAATGTTCAAAATGCTTTGTCAGATGTGGGGTTCGAACCCAAGCTCCCTTACGGGAACCAGAGCTTAAATCTGGCGCCTTAGACCGCTCGGCCAATCTGACGTGCGAGGCATTCGCTCCAGTGACTTCCATCTCTATCTCAAGAACCTCGCTGCGAAATCTGTTTCTTTTTTGGTAGGATGTAATTATGTCAGTTTTAGAATATTTAAGACACAATGTCAGACGTGGCGTAGGAAACGCACCCTCCCTTTCGGGAGCCAATGTGGCGCGTTGGACCGCTTTCTTCCGTCGTTTCCAGTTTGAACTGTAACTAGCAAAACTGTATTTAGTAATAGTAACATTTTCACATTGATGCAAAGAAAACTAGATATTAACGAACGGCAAATAAGGCCGTTTCCTAGCAACAGCCACGCTGTACATTACGCACTCGTGGGAAGCCAATGAAATACTTCCTGTGAGGCTCAAACTGTCGACCTTCACTTTACAATACTTAGGCACTGCCCCGGTGGGACCGACGCATACATACTGAAACGCCTTTGGATCGTCAGTGGGTACTTCATACTAGAAATTTCATATTCGCCCTGATGTGCATTAAAGGGCAGATTCTTCAGTGAAAGTTCGTTCTGCGCTCAGTTACAGTATATCGCCCTAGCAGCACCAGCAAAACGGGTTCAGATGTGCTCGCCTTCCACTCGGCGTTGAGCGCCTACAGCGAGATTGCCTTCGGCCTCTGGCGCCAGGAGGGAAGGCGACACATCACGGCGCAAGCAGCGCGTAGCAGAGGGCGGTGGTGGTGTGTCGGTCAGCATGGATGCTTCCCAAGTAGCTGGTCCGGGTTCGAAACCCGGACACCGCACGGAAGTTGTCTCCTTTACTCAGGAGAGTGTTTTCACGCTCGCGATCGTCGAGTTTCCGAACTGTCGTGTTACGAATGGTTTTCCTTCGCCCCTCGTCGCGCTCCGCGTAGGCTAGTGCGGATTGCGATTCACAGCATCGTGTGTCCCCATGTGTCGACTTGTCTCGACTTTGCTCGGCTGACGCGAAAGCTGACGCTTGCAAATGGGCGTATATGTAGAGGACAGGCGCTAGAATCGACTGGGAGAGACCAACTCGACAAACACACAACGGACCCTTTCATTTGACTGTGGCCGCAGCTTCGCGAATTTGGGTACCGAGAGGCAAGAGACGGGTCAGCGTGCTGGACCGTATCATTACCGCGCAGCAACACCGAAAACTAAGGGAAAAGGCAAAATTAAAGAATCCAACAGCACGCAGACATCCTAGTTAGTCACCGAGCCGTGTACTAAGCACGCAAAAATGCTGCTTACCTTCGGTGATCGGACGAGAACCCGTGTCGTCAGCGTGGCACAGAAGTCGGCGAGAACGTTTCCAGACGTGTGGACATCTTAGTCCTTGTACAGATCACTTGAGATTTGCCTGGCAGTCTCTCGCGCTGCCTTTTAGGGAAGCAATATGGAATAGCCCTTGGTGGGACGTAACCCACAGCCTTCCCGTTATTAGCATGACACACTAACTTAGTGAGCTTACTGCCCACGCAATACGGCCGCTTCAGAACTCCAGTACCTGAACCACCGTTTCATCTATCTTTATTAAGGCCCTACGATTCATTTAAACACGTATGTGTTGCTGTTGAGGTTTTCTCGCTGTCGCTTGGAACCCAGAGCCACAACACAACGACAACGGAAACGTCCGTGAGAAGAGCTAAACCTCGACACAGGAAAAGTATGTTCCGCTATTTCTTTCCGACCGCTCGGGCTATCGGACGTGCGACGCCTGCACCGCTGTCACTGTCGTCTCTAGTAAAATCTGCATGGCGTGTTTCTGCGTAATTTACTTGTTCTATAAGATGAAGGGAGTACGTTAGTTTCAGAATGTTCAAAATGCTTTGTCAGATGTGGGGTTCGAACCCAAGCTCCCTTACGGGAACCAGAGCTTAAATCTGGCGCCTTAGACCGCTCGGCCAATCTGACGTGCGAGGCATTCGCTCCAGTGACTTCCATCTCTATCTCAAGAACCTCGCTGCGAAATCTGTTTCTTTTTTGGTAGGATGTAATTATGTCAGTTTTAGAATATTTAAGACACAATGTCAGACGTGGCGTAGGAAACGCACCCTCCCTTTCGGGAGCCAATGTGGCGCGTTGGACCGCTTTCTTCCGTCGTTTCCAGTTTGAACTGTAACTAGCAAAACTGTATTTAGTAATAGTAACATTTTCACATTGATGCAAAGAAAACTAGATATTAACGAACGGCAAATAAGGCCGTTTCCTAGCAACAGCCACGCTGTACATTACGCACTCGTGGGAAGCCAATGAAATACTTCCTGTGAGGCTCAAACTGTCGACCTTCACTTTACAATACTTAGGCACTGCCCCGGTGGGACCGACGCATACATACTGAAACGCCTTTGGATCGTCAGTGGGTACTTCATACTAGAAATTTCATATTCGCCCTGATGTGCATTAAAGGGCAGATTCTTCAGTGAAAGTTCGTTCTGCGCTCAGTTACAGTATATCGCCCTAGCAGCACCAGCAAAACGGGTTCAGATGTGCTCGCCTTCCACTCGGCGTTGAGCGCCTACAGCGAGATTGCCTTCGGCCTCTGGCGCCAGGAGGGAAGGCGACACATCACGGCGCAAGCAGCGCGTAGCAGAGGGCGGTGGTGGTGTGTCGGTCAGCATGGATGCTTCCCAAGTAGCTGGTCCGGGTTCGAAACCCGGACACCGCACGGAAGTTGTCTCCTTTACTCAGGAGAGTGTTTTCAACGCTCGCGATCGTCGAGTTTCCGAACTGTCGTGTTACGAATGGTTTTCCTTCGCCCCTCGTCGCGCTCCGCGTAGGCTAGTGCGGATTGCGATTCACAGCATCGTGTGTCCCCATGTGTCGACTTGTCTCGACTTTGCTCGGCTGACGCGAAAGCTGACGCTTGCAAATGGGCGTATATGTAGAGGACAGGCGCTAGAATCGACTGGGAGAGACCAACTCGACAAACACACAACGGACCCTTTCATTTGACTGTGGCCGCAGCTTCGCGAATTTGGGTACCGAGAGGCAAGAGACGGGTCAGCGTGCTGGACCGTATCATTACCGCGCAGCAACACCGAAAACTAAGGGAAAAGGCAAAATTAAAGAATCCAACAGCACGCAGACATCCTAGTTAGTCACCGAGCCGTGTACTAAGCACGCAAAAATGCTGCTTAACTTCGGTGATCGGACGAGAACCCGTGTCGTCAGCGTGGCACAGAAGTCGGCGAGAACGTTTCCAGACGTGTGGACATCTTAGTCCTTGTACAGATCACTTGAGATTTGCCTGGCAGTCTCTCGCGCTGCCTTTTAGGGAAGCAATATGGAATAGCCCTTGGTGGGACGTAACCCACAGCCTTCCCGTTATTAGCATGACACACTAACTTAGTGAGCTTACTGCCCACGCAATACGGCCGCTTCAGAACTCCAGTACCTGAACCACCGTTTCATCTATCTTTATTAAGGCCCTACGATTCATTTAAACACGTATGTGTTGCTGTTGAGGTTTTCTCGCTGTCGCTTGGAACCCAGAGCCACAACACAACGACAACGGAAACGTCCGTGAGAAGAGCTAAACCTCGACACAGGAAAAGTATGTTCCGCTATTTCTTTCCGACCGCTCGGGCTATCGGACGTGCGACGCCTGCACCGCTGTCACTGTCGTCTCTAGTAAAATCTGCATGGCGTGTTTCTGCGTAATTTACTTGTTCTATAAGATGAAGGGAGTACGTTAGTTTCAGAATGTTCAAAATGCTTTGTCAGATGTGGGGTTCGAACCCAAGTTCCCTTACGGGAACCAGAGCTTAAATCTGGCGCCTTAGACCGCTCGGCCAATCTGACGTGCGAGGCATTCGCTCCAGTGACTTCCATCTCTATCTCAAGAACCTCGCTGCGAAATCTGTTTCTTTTTTGGTAGGATGTAATTATGTCAGTTTTAGAATATTTAAGACACAATGTCAGACGTGGCGTAGGGAACGCACCCTCCCTTTCGGGAGCCAATGTGGCGCGTTGGACCGCTTTCTTCCGTCGTTTCCAGTTTGAACTGTAACTAGCAAAACTGTATTTAGTAATAGTAACATTTTCACATTGATGCAAAGAAAACTAGATATTAACGAACGGCAAATAAGGCCGTTTCCTAGCAACAGCCACGCTGTACATTACGCACTCGTGGGAAGCCAATGAAATACTTCCTGTGAGGCTCAAACTGTCGACCTTCACTTTACAATACTTAGGCACTGCCCCGGTGGGACCGACGCATACATACTGAAACGCCTTTGGATCGTCAGTGGGTACTTCATACTAGAAATTTCATATTCGCCCTGATGTGCATTAAAGGGCAGATTCTTCAGTGAAAGTTCGTTCTGCGCTCAGTTACAGTATATCGCCCTAGCAGCACCAGCAAAACGGGTTCAGATGTGCTCGCCTTCCACTCGGCGTTGAGCGCCTACAGCGAGATTGCCTTCGGCCTCTGGCGCCAGGAGGGAAGGCGACACATCACGGCGCAAGCAGCGCGTAGCAGAGGGCGGTGGTGGTGTGTCGGTCAGCATGGATGCTTCCCAAGTAGCTGGTCCGGGTTCGAAACCCGGACACCGCACGGAAGTTGTCTCCTTTACTCAGGAGAGTGTTTTCAACGCTCGCGATCGTCGAGTTTCCGAACTGTCGTGTTACGAATGGTTTTCCTTCGCCCCTCGTCGCGCTCCGCGTAGGCTAGTGCGGATTGCGATTCACAGCATCGTGTGTCCCCATGTGTCGACTTGTCTCGACTTTGCTCGGCTGACGCGAAAGCTGACGCTTGCAAATGGGCGTATATGTAGAGGACAGGCGCTAGAATCGACTGGGAGAGACCAACTCGACAAACACACAACGGACCCTTTCATTTGACTGTGGCCGCAGCTTCGCGAATTTGGGTACCGAGAGGCAAGAGACGGGTCAGCGTGCTGGACCGTATCATTACCGCGCAGCAACACCGAAAACTAAGGGAAAAGGCAAAATTAAAGAATCCAACAGCACGCAGACATCCTAGTTAGTCACCGAGCCGTGTACTAAGCACGCAAAAATGCTGCTTAACTTCGGTGATCGGACGAGAACCCGTGTCGTCAGCGTGGCACAGAAGTCGGCGAGAACGTTTCCAGACGTGTGGACATCTTAGTCCTTGTACAGATCACTTGAGATTTGCCTGGCAGTCTCTCGCGCTGCCTTTTAGGGAAGCAATATGGAATAGCCCTTGGTGGGACGTAACCCACAGCCTTCCCGTTATTAGCATGACACACTAACTTAGTGAGCTTACTGCCCACGCAATACGGCCGCTTCAGAACTCCAGTACCTGAACCACCGTTTCATCTATCTTTATTAAGGCCCTACGATTCATTTAAACACGTATGTGTTGCTGTTGAGGTTTTCTCGCTGTCGCTTGGAACCCAGAGCCACAACACAACGACAACGGAAACGTCCGTGAGAAGAGCTAAACCTCGACACAGGAAAAGTATGTTCCGCTATTTCTTTCCGACCGCTCGGGCTATCGGACGTGCGACGCCTGCACCGCTGTCACTGTCGTCTCTAGTAAAATCTGCATGGCGTGTTTCTGCGTAATTTACTTGTTCTATAAGATGAAGGGAGTACGTTAGTTTCAGAATGTTCAAAATGCTTTGTCAGATGTGGGGTTCGAACCCAAGCTCCCTTACGGGAACCAGAGCTTAAATCTGGCGCCTTAGACCGCTCGGCCAATCTGACGTGCGAGGCATTCGCTCCAGTGACTTCCATCTCTATCTCAAGAACCTCGCTGCGAAATCTGTTTCTTTTTTGGTAGGATGTAATTATGTCAGTTTTAGAATATTTAAGACACAATGTCAGACGTGGCGTAGGAAACGCACCCTCCCTTTCGGGAGCCAATGTGGCGCGTTGGACCGCTTTCTTCCGTCGTTTCCAGTTTGAACTGTAACTAGCAAAACTGTATTTAGTAATAGTAACATTTTCACATTGATGCAAAGAAAACTAGATATTAACGAACGGCAAATAAGGCCGTTTCCTAGCAACAGCCACGCTGTACATTACGCACTCGTGGGAAGCCAATGAAATACTTCCTGTGAGGCTCAAACTGTCGACCTTCACTTTACAATACTTAGGCACTGCCCCGGTGGGACCGACGCATACATACTGAAACGCCTTTGGATCGTCAGTGGGTACTTCATACTAGAAATTTCATATTCGCCCTGATGTGCATTAAAGGGCAGATTCTTCAGTGAAAGTTCGTTCTGCGCTCAGTTACAGTATATCGCCCTAGCAGCACCAGCAAAACGGGTTCAGATGTGCTCGCCTTCCACTCGGCGTTGAGCGCCTACAGCGAGATTGCCTTCGGCCTCTGGCGCCAGGAGGGAAGGCGACACATCACGGCGCAAGCAGCGCGTAGCAGAGGGCGGTGGTGGTGTGTCGGTCAGCATGGATGCTTCCCAAGTAGCTGGTCCGGGTTCGAAACCCGGACACCGCACGGAAGTTGTCTCCTTTACTCAGGAGAGTGTTTTCAACGCTCGCGATCGTCGAGTTTCCGAACTGTCGTGTTACGAATGGTTTTCCTTCGCCCCTCGTCGCGCTCCGCGTAGGCTAGTGCGGATTGCGATTCACAGCATCGTGTGTCCCCATGTGTCGACTTGTCTCGACTTTGCTCGGCTGACGCGAAAGCTGACGCTTGCAAATGGGCGTATATGTAGAGGACAGGCGCTAGAATCGACTGGGAGAGACCAACTCGACAAACACACAACGGACCCTTTCATTTGACTGTGGCCGCAGCTTCGCGAATTTGGGTACCGAGAGGCAAGAGACGGGTCAGCGTGCTGGACCGTATCATTACCGCGCAGCAACACCGAAAACTAAGGGAAAAGGCAAAATTAAAGAATCCAACAGCACGCAGACATCCTAGTTAGTCACCGAGCCGTGTACTAAGCACGCAAAAATGCTGCTTAACTTCGGTGATCGGACGAGAACCCGTGTCGTCAGCGTGGCACAGAAGTCGGCGAGAACGTTTCCAGACGTGTGGACATCTTAGTCCTTGTACAGATCACTTGAGATTTGCCTGGCAGTCTCTCGCGCTGCCTTTTAGGGAAGCAATATGGAATAGCCCTTGGTGGGACGTAACCCACAGCCTTCCCGTTATTAGCATGACACACTAACTTAGTGAGCTTACTGCCCACGCAATACGGCCGCTTCAGAACTCCAGTACCTGAACCACCGTTTCATCTATCTTTATTAAGGCCCTACGATTCATTTAAACACGTATGTGTTGCTGTTGAGGTTTTCTCGCTGTCGCTTGGAACCCAGAGCCACAACACAACGACAACGGAAACGTCCGTGAGAAGAGCTAAACCTCGACACAGGAAAAGTATGTTCCGCTATTTCTTTCCGACCGCTCGGGCTATCGGACGTGCGACGCCTGCACCGCTGTCACTGTCGTCTCTAGTAAAATCTGCATGGCGTGTTTCTGCGTAATTTACTTGTTCTATAAGATGAAGGGAGTACGTTAGTTTCAGAATGTTCAAAATGCTTTGTCAGATGTGGGGTTCGAACCCAAGCTCCCTTACGGGAACCAGAGCTTAAATCTGGCGCCTTAGACCGCTCGGCCAATCTGACGTGCGAGGCATTCGCTCCAGTGACTTCCATCTCTATCTCAAGAACCTCGCTGCGAAATCTGTTTCTTTTTTGGTAGGATGTAATTATGTCAGTTTTAGAATATTTAAGACACAATGTCAGACGTGGCGTAGGAAACGCACCCTCCCTTTCGGGAGCCAATGTGGCGCGTTGGACCGCTTTCTTCCGTCGTTTCCAGTTTGAACTGTAACTAGCAAAACTGTATTTAGTAATAGTAACATTTTCACATTGATGCAAAGAAAACTAGATATTAACGAACGGCAAATAAGGCCGTTTCCTAGCAACAGCCACGCTGTACATTACGCACTCGTGGGAAGCCAATGAAATACTTCCTGTGAGGCTCAAACTGTCGACCTTCACTTTACAATACTTAGGCACTGCCCCGGTGGGACCGACGCATACATACTGAAACGCCTTTGGATCGTCAGTGGGTACTTCATACTAGAAATTTCATATTCGCCCTGATGTGCATTAAAGGGCAGATTCTTCAGTGAAAGTTCGTTCTGCGCTCAGTTACAGTATATCGCCCTAGCAGCACCAGCAAAACGGGTTCAGATGTGCTCGCCTTCCACTCGGCGTTGAGCGCCTACAGCGAGATTGCCTTCGGCCTCTGGCGCCAGGAGGGAAGGCGACACATCACGGCGCAAGCAGCGCGTAGCAGAGGGCGGTGGTGGTGTGTCGGTCAGCATGGATGCTTCCCAAGTAGCTGGTCCGGGTTCGAAACCCGGACACCGCACGGAAGTTGTCTCCTTTACTCAGGAGAGTGTTTTCAACGCTCGCGATCGTCGAGTTTCCGAACTGTCGTGTTACGAATGGTTTTCCTTCGCCCCTCGTCGCGCTCCGCGTAGGCTAGTGCGGATTGCGATTCACAGCATCGTGTGTCCCCATGTGTCGACTTGTCTCGACTTTGCTCGGCTGACGCGAAAGCTGACGCTTGCAAATGGGCGTATATGTAGAGGACAGGCGCTAGAATCGACTGGGAGAGACCAACTCGACAAACACACAACGGACCCTTTCATTTGACTGTGGCCGCAGCTTCGCGAATTTGGGTACCGAGAGGCAAGAGACGGGTCAGCGTGCTGGACCGTATCATTACCGCGCAGCAACACCGAAAACTAAGGGAAAAGGCAAAATTAAAGAATCCAACAGCACGCAGACATCCTAGTTAGTCACCGAGCCGTGTACTAAGCACGCAAAAATGCTGCTTAACTTCGGTGATCGGACGAGAACCCGTGTCGTCAGCGTGGCACAGAAGTCGGCGAGAACGTTTCCAGACGTGTGGACATCTTAGTCCTTGTACAGATCACTTGAGATTTGCCTGGCAGTCTCTCGCGCTGCCTTTTAGGGAAGCAATATGGAATAGCCCTTGGTGGGACGTAACCCACAGCCTTCCCGTTATTAGCATGACACACTAACTTAGTGAGCTTACTGCCCACGCAATACGGCCGCTTCAGAACTCCAGTACCTGAACCACCGTTTCATCTATCTTTATTAAGGCCCTACGATTCATTTAAACACGTATGTGTTGCTGTTGAGGTTTTCTCGCTGTCGCTTGGAACCCAGAGCCACAACACAACGACAACGGAAACGTCCGTGAGAAGAGCTAAACCTCGACACAGGAAAAGTATGTTCCGCTATTTCTTTCCGACCGCTCGGGCTATCGGACGTGCGACGCCTGCACCGCTGTCACTGTCGTCTCTAGTAAAATCTGCATGGCGTGTTTCTGCGTAATTTACTTGTTCTATAAGATGAAGGGAGTACGTTAGTTTCAGAATGTTCAAAATGCTTTGTCAGATGTGGGGTTCGAACCCAAGCTCCCTTACGGGAACCAGAGCTTAAATCTGGCGCCTTAGACCGCTCGGCCAATCTGACGTGCGAGGCATTCGCTCCAGTGACTTCCATCTCTATCTCAAGAACCTCGCTGCGAAATCTGTTTCTTTTTTGGTAGGATGTAATTATGTCAGTTTTAGAATATTTAAGACACAATGTCAGACGTGGCGTAGGAAACGCACCCTCCCTTTCGGGAGCCAATGTGGCGCGTTGGACCGCTTTCTTCCGTCGTTTCCAGTTTGAACTGTAACTAGCAAAACTGTATTTAGTAATAGTAACATTTTCACATTGATGCAAAGAAAACTAGATATTAACGAACGGCAAATAAGGCCGTTTCCTAGCAACAGCCACGCTGTACATTACGCACTCGTGGGAAGCCAATGAAATACTTCCTGTGAGGCTCAAACTGTCGACCTTCACTTTACAATACTTAGGCACTGCCCCGGTGGGACCGACGCATACATACTGAAACGCCTTTGGATCGTCAGTGGGTACTTCATACTAGAAATTTCATATTCGCCCTGATGTGCATTAAAGGGCAGATTCTTCAGTGAAAGTTCGTTCTGCGCTCAGTTACAGTATATCGCCCTAGCAGCACCAGCAAAACGGGTTCAGATGTGCTCGCCTTCCACTCGGCGTTGAGCGCCTACAGCGAGATTGCCTTCGGCCTCTGGCGCCAGGAGGGAAGGCGACACATCACGGCGCAAGCAGCGCGTAGCAGAGGGCGGTGGTGGTGTGTCGGTCAGCATGGATGCTTCCCAAGTAGCTGGTCCGGGTTCGAAACCCGGACACCGCACGGAAGTTGTCTCCTTTACTCAGGAGAGTGTTTTCAACGCTCGCGATCGTCGAGTTTCCGAACTGTCGTGTTACGAATGGTTTTCCTTCGCCCCTCGTCGCGCTCCGCGTAGGCTAGTGCGGATTGCGATTCACAGCATCGTGTGTCCCCATGTGTCGACTTGTCTCGACTTTGCTCGGCTGACGCGAAAGCTGACGCTTGCAAATGGGCGTATATGTAGAGGACAGGCGCTAGAATCGACTGGGAGAGACCAACTCGACAAACACACAACGGACCCTTTCATTTGACTGTGGCCGCAGCTTCGCGAATTTGGGTACCGAGAGGCAAGAGACGGGTCAGCGTGCTGGACCGTATCATTACCGCGCAGCAACACCGAAAACTAAGGGAAAAGGCAAAATTAAAGAATCCAACAGCACGCAGACATCCTAGTTAGTCACCGAGCCGTGTACTAAGCACGCAAAAATGCTGCTTAACTTCGGTGATCGGACGAGAACCCGTGTCGTCAGCGTGGCACAGAAGTCGGCGAGAACGTTTCCAGACGTGTGGACATCTTAGTCCTTGTACAGATCACTTGAGATTTGCCTGGCAGTCTCTCGCGCTGCCTTTTAGGGAAGCAATATGGAATAGCCCTTGGTGGGACGTAACCCACAGCCTTCCCGTTATTAGCATGACACACTAACTTAGTGAGCTTACTGCCCACGCAATACGGCCGCTTCAGAACTCCAGTACCTGAACCACCGTTTCATCTATCTTTATTAAGGCCCTACGATTCATTTAAACACGTATGTGTTGCTGTTGAGGTTTTCTCGCTGTCGCTTGGAACCCAGAGCCACAACACAACGACAACGGAAACGTCCGTGAGAAGAGCTAAACCTCGACACAGGAAAAGTATGTTCCGCTATTTCTTTCCGACCGCTCGGGCTATCGGACGTGCGACGCCTGCACCGCTGTCACTGTCGTCTCTAGTAAAATCTGCATGGCGTGTTTCTGCGTAATTTACTTGTTCTATAAGATGAAGGGAGTACGTTAGTTTCAGAATGTTCAAAATGCTTTGTCAGATGTGGGGTTCGAACCCAAGCTCCCTTACGGGAACCAGAGCTTAAATCTGGCGCCTTAGACCGCTCGGCCAATCTGACGTGCGAGGCATTCGCTCCAGTGACTTCCATCTCTATCTCAAGAACCTCGCTGCGAAATCTGTTTCTTTTTTGGTAGGATGTAATTATGTCAGTTTTAGAATATTTAAGACACAATGTCAGACGTGGCGTAGGAAACGCACCCTCCCTTTCGGGAGCCAATGTGGCGCGTTGGACCGCTTTCTTCCGTCGTTTCCAGTTTGAACTGTAACTAGCAAAACTGTATTTAGTAATAGTAACATTTTCACATTGATGCAAAGAAAACTAGATATTAACGAACGGCAAATAAGGCCGTTTCCTAGCAACAGCCACGCTGTACATTACGCACTCGTGGGAAGCCAATGAAATACTTCCTGTGAGGCTCAAACTGTCGACCTTCACTTTACAATACTTAGGCACTGCCCCGGTGGGACCGACGCATACATACTGAAACGCCTTTGGATCGTCAGTGGGTACTTCATACTAGAAATTTCATATTCGCCCTGATGTGCATTAAAGGGCAGATTCTTCAGTGAAAGTTCGTTCTGCGCTCAGTTACAGTATATCGCCCTAGCAGCACCAGCAAAACGGGTTCAGATGTGCTCGCCTTCCACTCGGCGTTGAGCGCCTACAGCGAGATTGCCTTCGGCCTCTGGCGCCAGGAGGGAAGGCGACACATCACGGCGCAAGCAGCGCGTAGCAGAGGGCGGTGGTGGTGTGTCGGTCAGCATGGATGCTTCCCAAGTAGCTGGTCCGGGTTCGAAACCCGGACACCGCACGGAAGTTGTCTCCTTTACTCAGGAGAGTGTTTTCAACGCTCGCGATCGTCGAGTTTCCGAACTGTCGTGTTACGAATGGTTTTCCTTCGCCCCTCGTCGCGCTCCGCGTAGGCTAGTGCGGATTGCGATTCACAGCATCGTGTGTCCCCATGTGTCGACTTGTCTCGACTTTGCTCGGCTGACGCGAAAGCTGACGCTTGCAAATGGGCGTATATGTAGAGGACAGGCGCTAGAATCGACTGGGAGAGACCAACTCGACAAACACACAACGGACCCTTTCATTTGACTGTGGCCGCAGCTTCGCGAATTTGGGTACCGAGAGGCAAGAGACGGGTCAGCGTGCTGGACCGTATCATTACCGCGCAGCAACACCGAAAACTAAGGGAAAAGGCAAAATTAAAGAATCCAACAGCACGCAGACATCCTAGTTAGTCACCGAGCCGTGTACTAAGCACGCAAAAATGCTGCTTAACTTCGGTGATCGGACGAGAACCCGTGTCGTCAGCGTGGCACAGAAGTCGGCGAGAACGTTTCCAGACGTGTGGACATCTTAGTCCTTGTACAGATCACTTGAGATTTGCCTGGCAGTCTCTCGCGCTGCCTTTTAGGGAAGCAATATGGAATAGCCCTTGGTGGGACGTAACCCACAGCCTTCCCGTTATTAGCATGACACACTAACTTAGTGAGCTTACTGCCCACGCAATACGGCCGCTTCAGAACTCCAGTACCTGAACCACCGTTTCATCTATCTTTATTAAGGCCCTACGATTCATTTAAACACGTATGTGTTGCTGTTGAGGTTTTCTCGCTGTCGCTTGGAACCCAGAGCCACAACACAACGACAACGGAAACGTCCGTGAGAAGAGCTAAACCTCGACACAGGAAAAGTATGTTCCGCTATTTCTTTCCGACCGCTCGGGCTATCGGACGTGCGACGCCTGCACCGCTGTCACTGTCGTCTCTAGTAAAATCTGCATGGCGTGTTTCTGCGTAATTTACTTGTTCTATAAGATGAAGGGAGTACGTTAGTTTCAGAATGTTCAAAATGCTTTGTCAGATGTGGGGTTCGAACCCAAGTTCCCTTACGGGAACCAGAGCTTAAATCTGGCGCCTTAGACCGCTCGGCCAATCTGACGTGCGAGGCATTCGCTCCAGTGACTTCCATCTCTATCTCAAGAACCTCGCTGCGAAATCTGTTTCTTTTTTGGTAGGATGTAATTATGTCAGTTTTAGAATATTTAAGACACAATGTCAGACGTGGCGTAGGGAACGCACCCTCCCTTTCGGGAGCCAATGTGGCGCGTTGGACCGCTTTCTTCCGTCGTTTCCAGTTTGAACTGTAACTAGCAAAACTGTATTTAGTAATAGTAACATTTTCACATTGATGCAAAGAAAACTAGATATTAACGAACGGCAAATAAGGCCGTTTCCTAGCAACAGCCACGCTGTACATTACGCACTCGTGGGAAGCCAATGAAATACTTCCTGTGAGGCTCAAACTGTCGACCTTCACTTTACAATACTTAGGCACTGCCCCGGTGGGACCGACGCATACATACTGAAACGCCTTTGGATCGTCAGTGGGTACTTCATACTAGAAATTTCATATTCGCCCTGATGTGCATTAAAGGGCAGATTCTTCAGTGAAAGTTCGTTCTGCGCTCAGTTACAGTATATCGCCCTAGCAGCACCAGCAAAACGGGTTCAGATGTGCTCGCCTTCCACTCGGCGTTGAGCGCCTACAGCGAGATTGCCTTCGGCCTCTGGCGCCAGGAGGGAAGGCGACACATCACGGCGCAAGCAGCGCGTAGCAGAGGGCGGTGGTGGTGTGTCGGTCAGCATGGATGCTTCCCAAGTAGCTGGTCCGGGTTCGAAACCCGGACACCGCACGGAAGTTGTCTCCTTTACTCAGGAGAGTGTTTTCAACGCTCGCGATCGTCGAGTTTACGAACTGTCGTGTTACGAATGGTTTTCCTTCGCCCCTCGTCGCGCTCCGCGTAGGCTAGTGCGGATTGCGATTCACAGCATCGTGTGTCCCCATGTGTCGACTTGTCTCGACTTTGCTCGGCTGACGCGAAAGCTGACGCTTGCAAATGGGCGTATATGTAGAGGACAGGCGCTAGAATCGACTGGGAGAGACCAACTCGACAAACACACAACGGACCCTTTCATTTGACTGTGGCCGCAGCTTCGCGAATTTGGGTACCGAGAGGCAAGAGACGGGTCAGCGTGCTGGACCGTATCATTACCGCGCAGCAACACCGAAAACTAAGGGAAAAGGCAAAATTAAAGAATCCAACAGCACGCAGACATCCTAGTTAGTCACCGAGCCGTGTACTAAGCACGCAAAAATGCTGCTTAACTTCGGTGATCGGACGAGAACCCGTGTCGTCAGCGTGGCACAGAAGTCGGCGAGAACGTTTCCAGACGTGTGGACATCTTAGTCCTTGTACAGATCACTTGAGATTTGCCTGGCAGTCTCTCGCGCTGCCTTTTAGGGAAGCAATATGGAATAGCCCTTGGTGGGACGTAACCCACAGCCTTCCCGTTATTAGCATGACACACTAACTTAGTGAGCTTACTGCCCACGCAATACGGCCGCTTCAGAACTCCAGTACCTGAACCACCGTTTCATCTATCTTTATTAAGGCCCTACGATTCATTTAAACACGTATGTGTTGCTGTTGAGGTTTTCTCGCTGTCGCTTGGAACCCAGAGCCACAACACAACGACAACGGAAACGTCCGTGAGAAGAGCTAAACCTCGACACAGGAAAAGTATGTTCCGCTATTTCTTTCCGACCGCTCGGGCTATCGGACGTGCGACGCCTGCACCGCTGTCACTGTCGTCTCTAGTAAAATCTGCATGGCGTGTTTCTGCGTAATTTACTTGTTCTATAAGATGAAGGGAGTACGTTAGTTTCAGAATGTTCAAAATGCTTTGTCAGATGTGGGGTTCGAACCCAAGCTCCCTTACGGGAACCAGAGCTTAAATCTGGCGCCTTAGACCGCTCGGCCAATCTGACGTGCGAGGCATTCGCTCCAGTGACTTCCATCTCTATCTCAAGAACCTCGCTGCGAAATCTGTTTCTTTTTTGGTAGGATGTAATTATGTCAGTTTTAGAATATTTAAGACACAATGTCAGACGTGGCGTAGGAAACGCACCCTCCCTTTCGGGAGCCAATGTGGCGCGTTGGACCGCTTTCTTCCGTCGTTTCCAGTTTGAACTGTAACTAGCAAAACTGTATTTAGTAATAGTAACATTTTCACATTGATGCAAAGAAAACTAGATATTAACGAACGGCAAATAAGGCCGTTTCCTAGCAACAGCCACGCTGTACATTACGCACTCGTGGGAAGCCAATGAAATACTTCCTGTGAGGCTCAAACTGTCGACCTTCACTTTACAATACTTAGGCACTGCCCCGGTGGGACCGACGCATACATACTGAAACGCCTTTGGATCGTCAGTGGGTACTTCATACTAGAAATTTCATATTCGCCCTGATGTGCATTAAAGGGCAGATTCTTCAGTGAAAGTTCGTTCTGCGCTCAGTTACAGTATATCGCCCTAGCAGCACCAGCAAAACGGGTTCAGATGTGCTCGCCTTCCACTCGGCGTTGAGCGCCTACAGCGAGATTGCCTTCGGCCTCTGGCGCCAGGAGGGAAGGCGACACATCACGGCGCAAGCAGCGCGTAGCAGAGGGCGGTGGTGGTGTGTCGGTCAGCATGGATGCTTCCCAAGTAGCTGGTCCGGGTTCGAAACCCGGACACCGCACGGAAGTTGTCTCCTTTACTCAGGAGAGTGTTTTCAACGCTCGCGATCGTCGAGTTTCCGAACTGTCGTGTTACGAATGGTTTTCCTTCGCCCCTCGTCGCGCTCCGCGTAGGCTAGTGCGGATTGCGATTCACAGCATCGTGTGTCCCCATGTGTCGACTTGTCTCGACTTTGCTCGGCTGACGCGAAAGCTGACGCTTGCAAATGGGCGTATATGTAGAGGACAGGCGCTAGAATCGACTGGGAGAGACCAACTCGACAAACACACAACGGACCCTTTCATTTGACTGTGGCCGCAGCTTCGCGAATTTGGGTACCGAGAGGCAAGAGACGGGTCAGCGTGCTGGACCGTATCATTACCGCGCAGCAACACCGAAAACTAAGGGAAAAGGCAAAATTAAAGAATCCAACAGCACGCAGACATCCTAGTTAGTCACCGAGCCGTGTACTAAGCACGCAAAAATGCTGCTTAACTTCGGTGATCGGACGAGAACCCGTGTCGTCAGCGTGGCACAGAAGTCGGCGAGAACGTTTCCAGACGTGTGGACATCTTAGTCCTTGTACAGATCACTTGAGATTTGCCTGGCAGTCTCTCGCGCTGCCTTTTAGGGAAGCAATATGGAATAGCCCTTGGTGGGACGTAACCCACAGCCTTCCCGTTATTAGCATGACACACTAACTTAGTGAGCTTACTGCCCACGCAATACGGCCGCTTCAGAACTCCAGTACCTGAACCACCGTTTCATCTATCTTTATTAAGGCCCTACGATTCATTTAAACACGTATGTGTTGCTGTTGAGGTTTTCTCGCTGTCGCTTGGAACCCAGAGCCACAACACAACGACAACGGAAACGTCCGTGAGAAGAGCTAAACCTCGACACAGGAAAAGTATGTTCCGCTATTTCTTTCCGACCGCTCGGGCTATCGGACGTGCGACGCCTGCACCGCTGTCACTGTCGTCTCTAGTAAAATCTGCATGGCGTGTTTCTGCGTAATTTACTTGTTCTATAAGATGAAGGGAGTACGTTAGTTTCAGAATGTTCAAAATGCTTTGTCAGATGTGGGGTTCGAACCCAAGTTCCCTTACGGGAACCAGAGCTTAAATCTGGCGCCTTAGACCGCTCGGCCAATCTGACGTGCGAGGCATTCGCTCCAGTGACTTCCATCTCTATCTCAAGAACCTCGCTGCGAAATCTGTTTCTTTTTTGGTAGGATGTAATTATGTCAGTTTTAGAATATTTAAGACACAATGTCAGACGTGGCGTAGGGAACGCACCCTCCCTTTCGGGAGCCAATGTGGCGCGTTGGACCGCTTTCTTCCGTCGTTTCCAGTTTGAACTGTAACTAGCAAAACTGTATTTAGTAATAGTAACATTTTCACATTGATGCAAAGAAAACTAGATATTAACGAACGGCAAATAAGGCCGTTTCCTAGCAACAGCCACGCTGTACATTACGCACTCGTGGGAAGCCAATGAAATACTTCCTGTGAGGCTCAAACTGTCGACCTTCACTTTACAATACTTAGGCACTGCCCCGGTGGGACCGACGCATACATACTGAAACGCCTTTGGATCGTCAGTGGGTACTTCATACTAGAAATTTCATATTCGCCCTGATGTGCATTAAAGGGCAGATTCTTCAGTGAAAGTTCGTTCTGCGCTCAGTTACAGTATATCGCCCTAGCAGCACCAGCAAAACGGGTTCAGATGTGCTCGCCTTCCACTCGGCGTTGAGCGCCTACAGCGAGATTGCCTTCGGCCTCTGGCGCCAGGAGGGAAGGCGACACATCACGGCGCAAGCAGCGCGTAGCAGAGGGCGGTGGTGGTGTGTCGGTCAGCATGGATGCTTCCCAAGTAGCTGGTCCGGGTTCGAAACCCGGACACCGCACGGAAGTTGTCTCCTTTACTCAGGAGAGTGTTTTCAACGCTCGCGATCGTCGAGTTTCCGAACTGTCGTGTTACGAATGGTTTTCCTTCGCCCCTCGTCGCGCTCCGCGTAGGCTAGTGCGGATTGCGATTCACAGCATCGTGTGTCCCCATGTGTCGACTTGTCTCGACTTTGCTCGGCTGACGCGAAAGCTGACGCTTGCAAATGGGCGTATATGTAGAGGACAGGCGCTAGAATCGACTGGGAGAGACCAACTCGACAAACACACAACGGACCCTTTCATTTGACTGTGGCCGCAGCTTCGCGAATTTGGGTACCGAGAGGCAAGAGACGGGTCAGCGTGCTGGACCGTATCATTACCGCGCAGCAACACCGAAAACTAAGGGAAAAGGCAAAATTAAAGAATCCAACAGCACGCAGACATCCTAGTTAGTCACCGAGCCGTGTACTAAGCACGCAAAAATGCTGCTTAACTTCGGTGATCGGACGAGAACCCGTGTCGTCAGCGTGGCACAGAAGTCGGCGAGAACGTTTCCAGACGTGTGGACATCTTAGTCCTTGTACAGATCACTTGAGATTTGCCTGGCAGTCTCTCGCGCTGCCTTTTAGGGAAGCAATATGGAATAGCCCTTGGTGGGACGTAACCCACAGCCTTCCCGTTATTAGCATGACACACTAACTTAGTGAGCTTACTGCCCACGCAATACGGCCGCTTCAGAACTCCAGTACCTGAACCACCGTTTCATCTATCTTTATTAAGGCCCTACGATTCATTTAAACACGTATGTGTTGCTGTTGAGGTTTTCTCGCTGTCGCTTGGAACCCAGAGCCACAACACAACGACAACGGAAACGTCCGTGAGAAGAGCTAAACCTCGACACAGGAAAAGTATGTTCCGCTATTTCTTTCCGACCGCTCGGGCTATCGGACGTGCGACGCCTGCACCGCTGTCACTGTCGTCTCTAGTAAAATCTGCATGGCGTGTTTCTGCGTATTTTACTTGTTCTATAAGATCAAGGAAGTATGTTAGTTTCAGAATGTTCAAAATGCATTGCCAGATGTGGGGTTCGAACCCACGCACCCTTACGGGAACCAGAGCTTAAATCGGGCGCCTTAGACCGCTCGGCCAATCTGACGTGCGAGGCATTCGCTCCAGTGACTTCCATCTCTAGAAATATCTCAAGAACCTCGCTGCGAAATCTGTTTCTTTTTTCGGTAGGATGTAATTATGTCAGTTTTAGAATATTTAAGACACAATGTCAGACGTGGCGTAGGAAACGCACCCTCCCTTTCGGGAGCCAATGTGGCGCGTTGGACCGCTTTCTTCCGTCGTTTCCAGTTTGAACTGTAACTAGCAAAACTGTATTTAGTAATAGTAACATTTTCACATTGATGCAAAGAAAACTAGATATTAACGAGCGGCAAATAAGGCCGTTTCCTAGCAACAGCCACGCTGTACATTACGCACTCGTGGGAAGCCAATGAAATACTTCCTGTGAGGCTCAAACTGTCGACCTTCACTTTACAATACTTAGGCACTGCCCCGGTGGTACCGACGCATACATACTGAAACGCCTTTGGATCGTCAGTGGGTACTTCATATTAGAAATTTCATGTTCGCCCTGATGTGCATTAAAGGGCAGATTCTTCAGTGAAAGTTCGTTCTGCGCTCAGTTACAGTATATCGCCCTAGCAGCACCCCGGGTTCAGATGTGCTCGCCTTCCACTCGGCGTTGAGCGCCTACAGCGAGATTGCCTTCGGCCTCTGGCGCCAGGAGGGAAGGCGACACATCACGGCGCAAGCAGCGCGTAGCAGAGGGCGGTGGTGGTGTGTCGGTCAGCATGGATGCTTCCCAAGTAGCTGGTCCGGGTTCGAAACCCGGACACCGCACGGAAGTTGTCTCCTTTAATCAGGAGAGTGTTTTCAACGCTCGCGATCGTCGAGTTTCCGAACTGTCGTGTTACGAATGGTTTTCCTTCGCCCCTCGTCCCGCTCCGCGTAGGCAAGTGCGGATTGCGATTCACAGCATCGTGTGTCCCCATGTGTCGACTTGTCTCGACTTTGCTCGGCTGACGCGAAAGCTGACGCTTGCAAATGGGCGTATATGTAGAGGACAGGCGCTAGAATCGACTGGGAGAGACCAACTCGACAAACACACAACGGACCCTTTCATTTGACTGTGGCCGCAGCTTCGCGAATTTGGGTACCGAGAGGCAAGAGACGGGTCAGCGTGCTGGACCGTATCATTACCGCGCAGCAACACCGAAAACTAAGGGAAAAGGCAAAATTAAAGAATCCAACAGCACGCAGACATCCTAGTTAGTCACCGAGCCGTGTACTAAGCACGCAAAAATGCTGCTTAACTTCGGTGATCGGACGAGAACCCGTGTCGTCAGCGTGGCACAGAAGTCGGCGAGAACGTTTCCAGACGTGTGGACATCTTAGTCCTTGTACAGATCACTTGAGATTTGCCTGGCAGTCTCTCGCGCTGCCTTTTAGGGAAGCAATATGGAATAGCCCTTGGTGGGACGTAACCCACAGCCTTCCCGTTATTAGCATGACACACTAACTTAGTGAGCTTACTGCCCACGCAATACGGCCGCTTCAGAACTCCAGTACCTGAACCACCGTTTCATCTATCTTTATTAAGGCCCTACGATTCATTTAAACACGTATGTGTTGCTGTTGAGGTTTTCTCGCTGTCGCTTGGAACCCAGAGCCACAACACAACGACAACGGAAACGTCCGTGAGAAGAGCTAAACCTCGACACAGGAAAAGTATGTTCCGCTATTTCTTTCCGACCGCTCGGGCTATCGGACGTGCGACGCCTGCACCGCTGTCACTGTCGTCTCTAGTAAAATCTGCATGGCGTGTTTCTGCGTAATTTACTTGTTCTATAAGATGAAGGGAGTACGTTAGTTTCAGAATGTTCAAAATGCTTTGTCAGATGTGGGGTTCGAACCCAAGTTCCCTTACGGGAACCAGAGCTTAAATCTGGCGCCTTAGACCGCTCGGCCAATCTGACGTGCGAGGCATTCGCTCCAGTGACTTCCATCTCTATCTCAAGAACCTCGCTGCGAAATCTGTTTCTTTTTTGGTAGGATGTAATTATGTCAGTTTTAGAATATTTAAGACACAATGTCAGACGTGGCGTAGGGAACGCACCCTCCCTTTCGGGAGCCAATGTGGCGCGTTGGACCGCTTTCTTCCGTCGTTTCCAGTTTGAACTGTAACTAGCAAAACTGTATTTAGTAATAGTAACATTTTCACATTGATGCAAAGAAAACTAGATATTAACGAACGGCAAATAAGGCCGTTTCCTAGCAACAGCCACGCTGTACATTACGCACTCGTGGGAAGCCAATGAAATACTTCCTGTGAGGCTCAAACTGTCGACCTTCACTTTACAATACTTAGGCACTGCCCCGGTGGGACCGACGCATACATACTGAAACGCCTTTGGATCGTCAGTGGGTACTTCATACTAGAAATTTCATATTCGCCCTGATGTGCATTAAAGGGCAGATTCTTCAGTGAAAGTTCGTTCTGCGCTCAGTTACAGTATATCGCCCTAGCAGCACCAGCAAAACGGGTTCAGATGTGCTCGCCTTCCACTCGGCGTTGAGCGCCTACAGCGAGATTGCCTTCGGCCTCTGGCGCCAGGAGGGAAGGCGACACATCACGGCGCAAGCAGCGCGTAGCAGAGGGCGGTGGTGGTGTGTCGGTCAGCATGGATGCTTCCCAAGTAGCTGGTCCGGGTTCGAAACCCGGACACCGCACGGAAGTTGTCTCCTTTACTCAGGAGAGTGTTTTCAACGCTCGCGATCGTCGAGTTTCCGAACTGTCGTGTTACGAATGGTTTTCCTTCGCCCCTCGTCGCGCTCCGCGTAGGCTAGTGCGGATTGCGATTCACAGCATCGTGTGTCCCCATGTGTCGACTTGTCTCGACTTTGCTCGGCTGACGCGAAAGCTGACGCTTGCAAATGGGCGTATATGTAGAGGACAGGCGCTAGAATCGACTGGGAGAGACCAACTCGACAAACACACAACGGACCCTTTCATTTGACTGTGGCCGCAGCTTCGCGAATTTGGGTACCGAGAGGCAAGAGACGGGTCAGCGTGCTGGACCGTATCATTACCGCGCAGCAACACCGAAAACTAAGGGAAAAGGCAAAATTAAAGAATCCAACAGCACGCAGACATCCTAGTTAGTCACCGAGCCGTGTACTAAGCACGCAAAAATGCTGCTTAACTTCGGTGATCGGACGAGAACCCGTGTCGTCAGCGTGGCACAGAAGTCGGCGAGAACGTTTCCAGACGTGTGGACATCTTAGTCCTTGTACAGATCACTTGAGATTTGCCTGGCAGTCTCTCGCGCTGCCTTTTAGGGAAGCAATATGGAATAGCCCTTGGTGGGACGTAACCCACAGCCTTCCCGTTATTAGCATGACACACTAACTTAGTGAGCTTACTGCCCACGCAATACGGCCGCTTCAGAACTCCAGTACCTGAACCACCGTTTCATCTATCTTTATTAAGGCCCTACGATTCATTTAAACACGTATGTGTTGCTGTTGAGGTTTTCTCGCTGTCGCTTGGAACCCAGAGCCACAACACAACGACAACGGAAACGTCCGTGAGAAGAGCTAAACCTCGACACAGGAAAAGTATGTTCCGCTATTTCTTTCCGACCGCTCGGGCTATCGGACGTGCGACGCCTGCACCGCTGTCACTGTCGTCTCTAGTAAAATCTGCATGGCGTGTTTCTGCGTATTTTACTTGTTCTATAAGATCAAGGAAGTATGTTAGTTTCAGAATGTTCAAAATGCATTGCCAGATGTGGGGTTCGAACCCACGCACCCTTACGGGAACCAGAGCTTAAATCGGGCGCCTTAGACCGCTCGGCCAATCTGACGTGCGAGGCATTCGCTCCAGTGACTTCCATCTCTAGAAATATCTCAAGAACCTCGCTGCGAAATCTGTTTCTTTTTTCGGTAGGATGTAATTATGTCAGTTTTAGAATATTTAAGACACAATGTCAGACGTGGCGTAGGAAACGCACCCTCCCTTTCGGGAGCCAATGTGGCGCGTTGGACCGCTTTCTTCCGTCGTTTCCAGTTTGAACTGTAACTAGCAAAACTGTATTTAGTAATAGTAACATTTTCACATTGATGCAAAGAAAACTAGATATTAACGAGCGGCAAATAAGGCCGTTTCCTAGCAACAGCCACGCTGTACATTACGCACTCGTGGGAAGCCAATGAAATACTTCCTGTGAGGCTCAAACTGTCGACCTTCACTTTACAATACTTAGGCACTGCCCCGGTGGTACCGACGCATACATACTGAAACGCCTTTGGATCGTCAGTGGGTACTTCATATTAGAAATTTCATGTTCGCCCTGATGTGCATTAAAGGGCAGATTCTTCAGTGAAAGTTCGTTCTGCGCTCAGTTACAGTATATCGCCCTAGCAGCACCACGGGTTCAGATGTGCTCGCCTTCCACTCGGCGTTGAGCGCCTACAGCGAGATTGCCTTCGGCCTCTGGCGCCAGGAGGGAAGGCGACACATCACGGCGCAAGCAGCGCGTAGCAGAGGGCGGTGGTGGTGTGTCGGTCAGCATGGATGCTTCCCAAGTAGCTGGTCCGGGTTCGAAACCCGGACACCGCACGGAAGTTGTCTCCTTTAATCAGGAGAGTGTTTTCAACGCTCGCGATCGTCGAGTTTCCGAACTGTCGTGTTACGAATGGTTTTCCTTCGCCCCTCGTCCCGCTCCGCGTAGGCAAGTGCGGATTGCGATTCACAGCATCGTGTGTCCCCATGTGTCGACTTGTCTCGACTTTGCTCGGCTGACGCGAAAGCTGACGCTTGCAAATGGGCGTATATGTAGAGGACAGGCGCTAGAATCGACTGGGAGAGACCAACTCGACAAACACACAACGGACCCTTTCATTTGACTGTGGCCGCAGCTTCGCGAATTTGGGTACCGAGAGGCAAGAGACGGGTCAGCGTGCTGGACCGTATCATTACCGCGCAGCAACACCGAAAACTAAGGGAAAAGGCAAAATTAAAGAATCCAACAGCACGCAGACATCCTAGTTAGTCACCGAGCCGTGTACTAAGCACGCAAAAATGCTGCTTAACTTCGGTGATCGGACGAGAACCCGTGTCGTCAGCGTGGCACAGAAGTCGGCTAGAACGTTTCCAGACGTGTGGACATCTTAGTCCTTGTACAGATCACTTGAGATTTGCCTGGCAGTCTCTCGCGCTGCCTTTTAGGGAAGCAATATGGAATAGCCCTTGGTGGGACGTAACCCACAGCCTTCCCGTTATTAGCATGACACACTAACTTAGTGAGCTTACTGCCCACGCAATACGGCCGCTTCAGAACTCCAGTACCTGAACCACCGTTTCATCTATCTTTATTAAGGCCCTACGATTCATTTAAACACGTATGTGTTGCTGTTGAGGTTTTCTCGCTGTCGCTTGGAACCCAGAGCCACAACACAACGACAACGGAAACGTCCGTGAGAAGAGCTAAACCTCGACACAGGAAAAGTATGTTCCGCTATTTCTTTCCGACCGCTCGGGCTATCGGACGTGCGACGCCTGCACCGCTGTCACTGTCGTCTCTAGTAAAATCTGCATGGCGTGTTTCTGCGTATTTTACTTGTTCTATAAGATCAAGGAAGTATGTTAGTTTCAGAATGTTCAAAATGCATTGCCAGATGTGGGGTTCGAACCCACGCACCCTTACGGGAACCAGAGCTTAAATCGGGCGCCTTAGACCGCTCGGCCAATCTGACGTGCGAGGCATTCGCTCCAGTGACTTCCATCTCTAGAAATATCTCAAGAACCTCGCTGCGAAATCTGTTTCTTTTTTCGGTAGGATGTAATTATGTCAGTTTTAGAATATTTAAGACACAATGTCAGACGTGGCGTAGGAAACGCACCCTCCCTTTCGGGAGCCAATGTGGCGCGTTGGACCGCTTTCTTCCGTCGTTTCCAGTTTGAACTGTAACTAGCAAAACTGTATTTAGTAATAGTAACATTTTCACATTGATGCAAAGAAAACTAGATATTAACGAGCGGCAAATAAGGCCGTTTCCTAGCAACAGCCACGCTGTACATTACGCACTCGTGGGAAGCCAATGAAATACTTCCTGTGAGGCTCAAACTGTCGACCTTCACTTTACAATACTTAGGCACTGCCCCGGTGGTACCGACGCATACATACTGAAACGCCTTTGGATCGTCAGTGGGTACTTCATATTAGAAATTTCATGTTCGCCCTGATGTGCATTAAAGGGCAGATTCTTCAGTGAAAGTTCGTTCTGCGCTCAGTTACAGTATATCGCCCTAGCAGCACCACGGGTTCAGATGTGCTCGCCTTCCACTCGGCGTTGAGCGCCTACAGCGAGATTGCCTTCGGCCTCTGGCGCCAGGAGGGAAGGCGACACATCACGGCGCAAGCAGCGCGTAGCAGAGGGCGGTGGTGGTGTGTCGGTCAGCATGGATGCTTCCCAAGTAGCTGGTCCGGGTTCGAAACCCGGACACCGCACGGAAGTTGTCTCCTTTAATCAGGAGAGTGTTTTCAACGCTCGCGATCGTCGAGTTTCCGAACTGTCGTGTTACGAATGGTTTTCCTTCGCCCCTCGTCCCGCTCCGCGTAGGCAAGTGCGGATTGCGATTCACAGCATCGTGTGTCCCCATGTGTCGACTTGTCTCGACTTTGCTCGGCTGACGCGAAAGCTGACGCTTGCAAATGGGCGTATATGTAGAGGACAGGCGCTAGAATCGACTGGGAGAGACCAACTCGACAAACACACAACGGACCCTTTCATTTGACTGTGGCCGCAGCTTCGCGAATTTGGGTACCGAGAGGCAAGAGACGGGTCAGCGTGCTGGACCGTATCATTACCGCGCAGCAACACCGAAAACTAAGGGAAAAGGCAAAATTAAAGAATCCAACAGCACGCAGACATCCTAGTTAGTCACCGAGCCGTGTACTAAGCACGCAAAAATGCTGCTTAACTTCGGTGATCGGACGAGAACCCGTGTCGTCAGCGTGGCACAGAAGTCGGCTAGAACGTTTCCAGACGTGTGGACATCTTAGTCCTTGTACAGATCACTTGAGATTTGCCTGGCAGTCTCTCGCGCTGCCTTTTAGGGAAGCAATATGGAATAGCCCTTGGTGGGACGTAACCCACAGCCTTCCCGTTATTAGCATGACACACTAACTTAGTGAGCTTACTGCCCACGCAATACGGCCGCTTCAGAACTCCAGTACCTGAACCACCGTTTCATCTATCTTTATTAAGGCCCTACGATTCATTTAAACACGTATGTGTTGCTGTTGAGGTTTTCTCGCTGTCGCTTGGAACCCAGAGCCACAACACAACGACAACGGAAACGTCCGTGAGAAGAGCTAAACCTCGACACAGGAAAAGTATGTTCCGCTATTTCTTTCCGACCGCTCGGGCTATCGGACGTGCGACGCCTGCACCGCTGTCACTGTCGTCTCTAGTAAAATCTGCATGGCGTGTTTCTGCGTATTTTACTTGTTCTATAAGATCAAGGAAGTATGTTAGTTTCAGAATGTTCAAAATGCATTGCCAGATGTGGGGTTCGAACCCACGCTCCCTTACGGGAACCAGAGCTTAAATCGGGCGCCTTAGACCGCTCGGCCAATCTGACGTGCGAGGCATTCGCTCCAGTGACTTCCATCTCTAGAAATATCTCAAGAACCTCGCTGCGAAATCTGTTTCTTTTTTCGGTAGGATGTAATTATGTCAGTTTTAGAATATTTAAGACACAATGTCAGACGTGGCGTAGGAAACGCACCCTCCCTTTCGGGAGCCAATGTGGCGCGTTGGACCGCTTTCTTCCGTCGTTTCCAGTTTGAACTGTAACTAGCAAAACTGTATTTAGTAATAGTAACATTTTCACATTGATGCAAAGAAAACTAGATATTAACGAGCGGCAAATAAGGCCGTTTCCTAGCAACAGCCACGCTGTACATTACGCACTCGTGGGAAGCCAATGAAATACTTCCTGTGAGGCTCAAACTGTCGACCTTCACTTTACAATACTTAGGCACTGCCCCGGTGGTACCGACGCATACATACTGAAACGCCTTTGGATCGTCAGTGGGTACTTCATATTAGAAATTTCATGTTCGCCCTGATGTGCATTAAAGGGCAGATTCTTCAGTGAAAGTTCGTTCTGCGCTCAGTTACAGTATATCGCCCTAGCAGCACCACGGGTTCAGATGTGCTCGCCTTCCACTCGGCGTTGAGCGCCTACAGCGAGATTGCCTTCGGCCTCTGGCGCCAGGAGGGAAGGCGACACATCACGGCGCAAGCAGCGCGTAGCAGAGGGCGGTGGTGGTGTGTCGGTCAGCATGGATGCTTCCCAAGTAGCTGGTCCGGGTTCGAAACCCGGACACCGCACGGAAGTTGTCTCCTTTAATCAGGAGAGTGTTTTCAACGCTCGCGATCGTCGAGTTTCCGAACTGTCGTGTTACGAATGGTTTTCCTTCGCCCCTCGTCCCGCTCCGCGTAGGCAAGTGCGGATTGCGATTCACAGCATCGTGTGTCCCCATGTGTCGACTTGTCTCGACTTTGCTCGGCTGACGCGAAAGCTGACGCTTGCAAATGGGCGTATATGTAGAGGACAGGCGCTAGAATCGACTGGGAGAGACCAACTCGACAAACACACAACGGACCCTTTCATTTGACTGTGGCCGCAGCTTCGCGAATTTGGGTACCGAGAGGCAAGAGACGGGTCAGCGTGCTGGACCGTATCATTACCGCGCAGCAACACCGAAAACTAAGGGAAAAGGCAAAATTAAAGAATCCAACAGCACGCAGACATCCTAGTTAGTCACCGAGCCGTGTACTAAGCACGCAAAAATGCTGCTTAACTTCGGTGATCGGACGAGAACCCGTGTCGTCAGCGTGGCACAGAAGTCGGCTAGAACGTTTCCAGACGTGTGGACATCTTAGTCCTTGTACAGATCACTTGAGATTTGCCTGGCAGTCTCTCGCGCTGCCTTTTAGGGAAGCAATATGGAATAGCCCTTGGTGGGACGTAACCCACAGCCTTCCCGTTATTAGCATGACACACTAACTTAGTGAGCTTACTGCCCACGCAATACGGCCGCTTCAGAACTCCAGTACCTGAACCACCGTTTCATCTATCTTTATTAAGGCCCTACGATTCATTTAAACACGTATGTGTTGCTGTTGAGGTTTTCTCGCTGTCGCTTGGAACCCAGAGCCACAACACAACGACAACGGAAACGTCCGTGAGAAGAGCTAAACCTCGACACAGGAAAAGTATGTTCCGCTATTTCTTTCCGACCGCTCGGGCTATCGGACGTGCGACGCCTGCACCGCTGTCACTGTCGTCTCTAGTAAAATCTGCATGGCGTGTTTCTGCGTATTTTACTTGTTCTATAAGATCAAGGAAGTATGTTAGTTTCAGAATGTTCAAAATGCATTGCCAGATGTGGGGTTCGAACCCACGCTCCCTTACGGGAACCAGAGCTTAAATCGGGCGCCTTACACCGCTCGGCCAATCTGACGTGCGAGGCATTCGCTCCAGTGACTTCCATCTCTAGAAATATCTCAAGAACCTCGCTGCGAAATCTGTTTCTTTTTTCGGTAGGATGTAATTATGTCAGTTTTAGAATATTTAAGACACAATGTCAGACGTGGCGTAGGAAACGCACCCTCCCTTTCGGGAGCCAATGTGGCGCGTTGGACCGCTTTCTTCCGTCGTTTCCAGTTTGAACTGTAACTAGCAAAACTGTATTTAGTAATAGTAACATTTTCACATTGATGCAAAGAAAACTAGATATTAACGAGCGGCAAATAAGGCCGTTTCCTAGCAACAGCCACGCTGTACATTACGCACTCGTGGGAAGCCAATGAAATACTTCCTGTGAGGCTCAAACTGTCGACCTTCACTTTACAATACTTAGGCACTGCCCCGGTGGTACCGACGCATACATACTGAAACGCCTTTGGATCGTCAGTGGGTACTTCATATTAGAAATTTCATGTTCGCCCTGATGTGCATTAAAGGGCAGATTCTTCAGTGAAAGTTCGTTCTGCGCTCAGTTACAGTATATCGCCCTAGCAGCACCACGGGTTCAGATGTGCTCGCCTTCCACTCGGCGTTGAGCGCCTACAGCGAGATTGCCTTCGGCCTCTGGCGCCAGGAGGGAAGGCGACACATCACGGCGCAAGCAGCGCGTAGCAGAGGGCGGTGGTGGTGTGTCGGTCAGCATGGATGCTTCCCAAGTAGCTGGTCCGGGTTCGAAACCCGGACACCGCACGGAAGTTGTCTCCTTTAATCAGGAGAGTGTTTTCAACGCTCGCGATCGTCGAGTTTCCGAACTGTCGTGTTACGAATGGTTTTCCTTCGCCCCTCGTCCCGCTCCGCGTAGGCAAGTGCGGATTCCGATTCACAGCATCGTGTGTCCCCATGTGTCGACTTGTCTCGACTTTGCTCGGCTGACGCGAAAGCTGACGCTTGCAAATGGGCGTATATGTAGAGGACAGGCGCTAGAATCGACTGGGAGAGACCAACTCGACAAACACACAACGGACCCTTTCATTTGACTGTGGCCGCAGCTTCGCGAATTTGGGTACCGAGAGGCAAGAGACGGGTCAGCGTGCTGGACCGTATCATTACCGCGCAGCAACACCGAAAACTAAAGGAAAAAGCAAAATTAAAGAATCCAACAGCACGCAGACATCCTAGTTAGTCACCGAGCCGTGTACTAAGCACGCAAAAATGCTGCTTAACTTCGGTGATCGGACGAGAACCCGTGTCGTCAGCGTGGCACAGAAGTCGGCTAGAACGTTTCCAGACGTGTGGACATCTTAGTCCTTGTACAGATCACTTGAGATTTGCCTGGCAGTCTCTCGCGCTGCCTTTTAGGGAAGCAATATGGAATAGCCCTTGGTGGGACGTAACCCACAGCCTTCCCGTTATTAGCATGACACACTAACTTAGTGAGCTTACTGCCCACGCAATACGGCCGCTTCAGAACTCCAGTACCTGAACCACCGTTTCATCTATCTTTATTAAGGCCCTACGATTCATTTAAACACGTATGTGTTGCTGTTGAGGTTTTCTCGCTGTCGCTTGGAACCCAGAGCCACAACACAACGACAACGGAAACGTCCGTGAGAAGAGCTAAACCTCGACACAGGAAAAGTATGTTCCGCTATTTCTTTCCGACCGCTCGGGCTATCGGACGTGCGACGCCTGCACCGCTGTCACTGTCGTCTCTAGTAAAATCTGCATGGCGTGTTTCTGCGTATTTTACTTGTTCTATAAGATCAAGGAAGTATGTTAGTTTCAGAATGTTCAAAATGCATTGCCAGATGTGGGGTTCGAACCCACGCTCCCTTACGGGAACCAGAGCTTAAATCGGGCGCCTTAGACCGCTCGGCCAATCTGACGTGCGAGGCATTCGCTCCAGTGACTTCCATCTCTAGAAATATCTCAAGAACCTCGCTGCGAAATCTGTTTCTTTTTTCGGTAGGATGTAATTATGTCAGTTTTAGAATATTTAAGACACAATGTCAGACGTGGCGTAGGAAACGCACCCTCCCTTTCGGGAGCCAATGTGGCGCGTTGGACCGCTTTCTTCCGTCGTTTCCAGTTTGAACTGTAACTAGCAAAACTGTATTTAGTAATAGTAACATTTTCACATTGATGCAAAGAAAACTAGATATTAACGAGCGGCAAATAAGGCCGTTTCCTAGCAACAGCCACGCTGTACATTACGCACTCGTGGGAAGCCAATGAAATACTTCCTGTGAGGCTCAAACTGTCGACCTTCACTTTACAATACTTAGGCACTGCCCCGGTGGTACCGACGCATACATACTGAAACGCCTTTGGATCGTCAGTGGGTACTTCATATTAGAAATTTCATGTTCGCCCTGATGTGCATTAAAGGGCAGATTCTTCAGTGAAAGTTCGTTCTGCGCTCAGTTACAGTATATCGCCCTAGCAGCACCACGGGTTCAGATGTGCTCGCCTTCCACTCGGCGTTGAGCGCCTACAGCGAGATTGCCTTCGGCCTCTGGCGCCAGGAGGGAAGGCGACACATCACGGCGCAAGCAGCGCGTAGCAGAGGGCGGTGGTGGTGTGTCGGTCAGCATGGATGCTTCCCAAGTAGCTGGTCCGGGTTCGAAACCCGGACACCGCACGGAAGTTGTCTCCTTTAATCAGGAGAGTGTTTTCAACGCTCGCGATCGTCGAGTTTCCGAACTGTCGTGTTACGAATGGTTTTCCTTCGCCCCTCGTCCCGCTCCGCGTAGGCAAGTGCGGATTGCGATTCACAGCATCGTGTGTCCCCATGTGTCGACTTGTCTCGACTTTGCTCGGCTGACGCGAAAGCTGACGCTTGCAAATGGGCGTATATGTAGAGGACAGGCGCTAGAATCGACTGGGAGAGACCAACTCGACAAACACACAACGGACCCTTTCATTTGACTGTGGCCGCAGCTTCGCGAATTTGGGTACCGAGAGGCAAGAGACGGGTCAGCGTGCTGGACCGTATCATTACCGCGCAGCAACACCGAAAACTAAAGGAAAAAGCAAAATTAAAGAATCCAACAGCACGCAGACATCCTAGTTAGTCACCGAGCCGTGTACTAAGCACGCAAAAATGCTGCTTAACTTCGGTGATCGGACGAGAACCCGTGTCGTCAGCGTGGCACAGAAGTCGGCTAGAACGTTTCCAGACGTGTGGACATCTTAGTCCTTGTACAGATCACTTGAGATTTGCCTGGCAGTCTCTCGCGCTGCCTTTTAGGGAAGCAATATGGAATAGCCCTTGGTGGGACGTAACCCACAGCCTTCCCGTTATTAGCATGACACACTAACTTAGTGAGCTTACTGCCCACGCAATACGGCCGCTTCAGAACTCCAGTACCTGAACCACCGTTTCATCTATCTTTATTAAGGCCCTACGATTCATTTAAACACGTATGTGTTGCTGTTGAGGTTTTCTCGCTGTCGCTTGGAACCCAGAGCCACAACACAACGACAACGGAAACGTCCGTGAGAAGAGCTAAACCTCGACACAGGAAAAGTATGTTCCGCTATTTCTTTCCGACCGCTCGGGCTATCGGACGTGCGACGCCTGCACCGCTGTCACTGTCGTCTCTAGTAAAATCTGCATGGCGTGTTTCTGCGTATTTTACTTGTTCTATAAGATCAAGGAAGTATGTTAGTTTCAGAATGTTCAAAATGCATTGCCAGATGTGGGGTTCGAACCCACGCTCCCTTACGGGAACCAGAGCTTAAATCGGGCGCCTTAGACCGCTCGGCCAATCTGACGTGCGAGGCATTCGCTCCAGTGACTTCCATCTCTAGAAATATCTCAAGAACCTCGCTGCGAAATCTGTTTCTTTTTTCGGTAGGATGTAATTATGTCAGTTTTAGAATATTTAAGACACAATGTCAGACGTGGCGTAGGAAACGCACCCTCCCTTTCGGGAGCCAATGTGGCGCGTTGGACCGCTTTCTTCCGTCGTTTCCAGTTTGAACTGTAACTAGCAAAACTGTATTTAGTAATAGTAACATTTTCACATTGATGCAAAGAAAACTAGATATTAACGAGCGGCAAATAAGGCCGTTTCCTAGCAACAGCCACGCTGTACATTACGCACTCGTGGGAAGCCAATGAAATACTTCCTGTGAGGCTCAAACTGTCGACCTTCACTTTACAATACTTAGGCACTGCCCCGGTGGTACCGACGCATACATACTGAAACGCCTTTGGATCGTCAGTGGGTACTTCATATTAGAAATTTCATGTTCGCCCTGATGTGCATTAAAGGGCAGATTCTTCAGTGAAAGTTCGTTCTGCGCTCAGTTACAGTATATCGCCCTAGCAGCACCACGGGTTCAGATGTGCTCGCCTTCCACTCGGCGTTGAGCGCCTACAGCGAGATTGCCTTCGGCCTCTGGCGCCAGGAGGGAAGGCGACACATCACGGCGCAAGCAGCGCGTAGCAGAGGGCGGTGGTGGTGTGTCGGTCAGCATGGATGCTTCCCAAGTAGCTGGTCCGGGTTCGAAACCCGGACACCGCACGGAAGTTGTCTCCTTTAATCAGGAGAGTGTTTTCAACGCTCGCGATCGTCGAGTTTCCGAACTGTCGTGTTACGAATGGTTTTCCTTCGCCCCTCGTCCCGCTCCGCGTAGGCAAGTGCGGATTCCGATTCACAGCATCGTGTGTCCCCATGTGTCGACTTGTCTCGACTTTGCTCGGCTGACGCGAAAGCTGACGCTTGCAAATGGGCGTATATGTAGAGGACAGGCGCTAGAATCGACTGGGAGAGACCAACTCGACAAACACACAACGGACCCTTTCATTTGACTGTGGCCGCAGCTTCGCGAATTTGGGTACCGAGAGGCAAGAGACGGGTCAGCGTGCTGGACCGTATCATTACCGCGCAGCAACACCGAAAACTAAAGGAAAAAGCAAAATTAAAGAATCCAACAGCACGCAGACATCCTAGTTAGTCACCGAGCCGTGTACTAAGCACGCAAAAATGCTGCTTAACTTCGGTGATCGGACGAGAACCCGTGTCGTCAGCGTGGCACAGAAGTCGGCTAGAACGTTTCCAGACGTGTGGACATCTTAGTCCTTGTACAGATCACTTGAGATTTGCCTGGCAGTCTCTCGCGCTGCCTTTTAGGGAAGCAATATGGAATAGCCCTTGGTGGGACGTAACCCACAGCCTTCCCGTTATTAGCATGACACACTAACTTAGTGAGCTTACTGCCCACGCAATACGGCCGCTTCAGAACTCCAGTACCTGAACCACCGTTTCATCTATCTTTATTAAGGCCCTACGATTCATTTAAACACGTATGTGTTGCTGTTGAGGTTTTCTCGCTGTCGCTTGGAACCCAGAGCCACAACACAACGACAACGGAAACGTCCGTGAGAAGAGCTAAACCTCGACACAGGAAAAGTATGTTCCGCTATTTCTTTCCGACCGCTCGGGCTATCGGACGTGCGACGCCTGCACCGCTGTCACTGTCGTCTCTAGTAAAATCTGCATGGCGTGTTTCTGCGTATTTTACTTGTTCTATAAGATCAAGGAAGTATGTTAGTTTCAGAATGTTCAAAATGCATTGCCAGATGTGGGGTTCGAACCCACGCTCCCTTACGGGAACCAGAGCTTAAATCGGGCGCCTTAGACCGCTCGGCCAATCTGACGTGCGAGGCATTCGCTCCAGTGACTTCCATCTCTAGAAATATCTCAAGAACCTCGCTGCGAAATCTGTTTCTTTTTTCGGTAGGATGTAATTATGTCAGTTTTAGAATATTTAAGACACAATGTCAGACGTGGCGTAGGAAACGCACCCTCCCTTTCGGGAGCCAATGTGGCGCGTTGGACCGCTTTCTTCCGTCGTTTCCAGTTTGAACTGTAACTAGCAAAACTGTATTTAGTAATAGTAACATTTTCACATTGATGCAAAGAAAACTAGATATTAACGAGCGGCAAATAAGGCCGTTTCCTAGCAACAGCCACGCTGTACATTACGCACTCGTGGGAAGCCAATGAAATACTTCCTGTGAGGCTCAAACTGTCGACCTTCACTTTACAATACTTAGGCACTGCCCCGGTGGTACCGACGCATACATACTGAAACGCCTTTGGATCGTCAGTGGGTACTTCATATTAGAAATTTCATGTTCGCCCTGATGTGCATTAAAGGGCAGATTCTTCAGTGAAAGTTCGTTCTGCGCTCAGTTACAGTATATCGCCCTAGCAGCACCACGGGTTCAGATGTGCTCGCCTTCCACTCGGCGTTGAGCGCCTACAGCGAGATTGCCTTCGGCCTCTGGCGCCAGGAGGGAAGGCGACACATCACGGCGCAAGCAGCGCGTAGCAGAGGGCGGTGGTGGTGTGTCGGTCAGCATGGATGCTTCCCAAGTAGCTGGTCCGGGTTCGAAACCCGGACACCGCACGGAAGTTGTCTCCTTTAATCAGGAGAGTGTTTTCAACGCTCGCGATCGTCGAGTTTCCGAACTGTCGTGTTACGAATGGTTTTCCTTCGCCCCTCGTCCCGCTCCGCGTAGGCAAGTGCGGATTGCGATTCACAGCATCGTGTGTCCCCATGTGTCGACTTGTCTCGACTTTGCTCGGCTGACGCGAAAGCTGACGCTTGCAAATGGGCGTATATGTAGAGGACAGGCGCTAGAATCGACTGGGAGAGACCAACTCGACAAACACACAACGGACCCTTTCATTTGACTGTGGCCGCAGCTTCGCGAATTTGGGTACCGAGAGGCAAGAGACGGGTCAGCGTGCTGGACCGTATCATTACCGCGCAGCAACACCGAAAACTAAAGGAAAAAGCAAAATTAAAGAATCCAACAGCACGCAGACATCCTAGTTAGTCACCGAGCCGTGTACTAAGCACGCAAAAATGCTGCTTAACTTCGGTGATCGGACGAGAACCCGTGTCGTCAGCGTGGCACAGAAGTCGGCTAGAACGTTTCCAGACGTGTGGACATCTTAGTCCTTGTACAGATCACTTGAGATTTGCCTGGCAGTCTCTCGCGCTGCCTTTTAGGGAAGCAATATGGAATAGCCCTTGGTGGGACGTAACCCACAGCCTTCCCGTTATTAGCATGACACACTAACTTAGTGAGCTTACTGCCCACGCAATACGGCCGCTTCAGAACTCCAGTACCTGAACCACCGTTTCATCTATCTTTATTAAGGCCCTACGATTCATTTAAACACGTATGTGTTGCTGTTGAGGTTTTCTCGCTGTCGCTTGGAACCCAGAGCCACAACACAACGACAACGGAAACGTCCGTGAGAAGAGCTAAACCTCGACACAGGAAAAGTATGTTCCGCTATTTCTTTCCGACCGCTCGGGCTATCGGACGTGCGACGCCTGCACCGCTGTCACTGTCGTCTCTAGTAAAATCTGCATGGCGTGTTTCTGCGTATTTTACTTGTTCTATAAGATCAAGGAAGTATGTTAGTTTCAGAATGTTCAAAATGCATTGCCAGATGTGGGGTTCGAACCCACGCTCCCTTACGGGAACCAGAGCTTAAATCGGGCGCCTTAGACCGCTCGGCCAATCTGACGTGCGAGGCATTCGCTCCAGTGACTTCCATCTCTAGAAATATCTCAAGAACCTCGCTGCGAAATCTGTTTCTTTTTTCGGTAGGATGTAATTATGTCAGTTTTAGAATATTTAAGACACAATGTCAGACGTGGCGTAGGAAACGCACCCTCCCTTTCGGGAGCCAATGTGGCGCGTTGGACCGCTTTCTTCCGTCGTTTCCAGTTTGAACTGTAACTAGCAAAACTGTATTTAGTAATAGTAACATTTTCACATTGATGCAAAGAAAACTAGATATTAACGAGCGGCAAATAAGGCCGTTTCCTAGCAACAGCCACGCTGTACATTACGCACTCGTGGGAAGCCAATGAAATACTTCCTGTGAGGCTCAAACTGTCGACCTTCACTTTACAATACTTAGGCACTGCCCCGGTGGTACCGACGCATACATACTGAAACGCCTTTGGATCGTCAGTGGGTACTTCATATTAGAAATTTCATGTTCGCCCTGATGTGCATTAAAGGGCAGATTCTTCAGTGAAAGTTCGTTCTGCGCTCAGTTACAGTATATCGCCCTAGCAGCACCACGGGTTCAGATGTGCTCGCCTTCCACTCGGCGTTGAGCGCCTACAGCGAGATTGCCTTCGGCCTCTGGCGCCAGGAGGGAAGGCGACACATCACGGCGCAAGCAGCGCGTAGCAGAGGGCGGTGGTGGTGTGTCGGTCAGCATGGATGCTTCCCAAGTAGCTGGTCCGGGTTCGAAACCCGGACACCGCACGGAAGTTGTCTCCTTTAATCAGGAGAGTGTTTTCAACGCTCGCGATCGTCGAGTTTCCGAACTGTCGTGTTACGAATGGTTTTCCTTCGCCCCTCGTCCCGCTCCGCGTAGGCAAGTGCGGATTGCGATTCACAGCATCGTGTGTCCCCATGTGTCGACTTGTCTCGACTTTGCTCGGCTGACGCGAAAGCTGACGCTTGCAAATGGGCGTATATGTAGAGGACAGGCGCTAGAATCGACTGGGAGAGACCAACTCGACAAACACACAACGGACCCTTTCATTTGACTGTGGCCGCAGCTTCGCGAATTTGGGTACCGAGAGGCAAGAGACGGGTCAGCGTGCTGGACCGTATCATTACCGCGCAGCAACACCGAAAACTAAAGGAAAAAGCAAAATTAAAGAATCCAACAGCACGCAGACATCCTAGTTAGTCACCGAGCCGTGTACTAAGCACGCAAAAATGCTGCTTAACTTCGGTGATCGGACGAGAACCCGTGTCGTCAGCGTGGCACAGAAGTCGGCTAGAACGTTTCCAGACGTGTGGACATCTTAGTCCTTGTACAGATCACTTGAGATTTGCCTGGCAGTCTCTCGCGCTGCCTTTTAGGGAAGCAATATGGAATAGCCCTTGGTGGGACGTAACCCACAGCCTTCCCGTTATTAGCATGACACACTAACTTAGTGAGCTTACTGCCCACGCAATACGGCCGCTTCAGAACTCCAGTACCTGAACCACCGTTTCATCTATCTTTATTAAGGCCCTACGATTCATTTAAACACGTATGTGTTGCTGTTGAGGTTTTCTCGCTGTCGCTTGGAACCCAGAGCCACAACACAACGACAACGGAAACGTCCGTGAGAAGAGCTAAACCTCGACACAGGAAAAGTATGTTCCGCTATTTCTTTCCGACCGCTCGGGCTATCGGACGTGCGACGCCTGCACCGCTGTCACTGTCGTCTCTAGTAAAATCTGCATGGCGTGTTTCTGCGTATTTTACTTGTTCTATAAGATCAAGGAAGTATGTTAGTTTCAGAATGTTCAAAATGCATTGCCAGATGTGGGGTTCGAACCCACGCTTCCTTACGGGAACCAGAGCTTAAATCGGGCGCCTTAGACCGCTCGGCCAATCTGACGTGCGAGGCATTCGCTCCAGTGACTTCCATCTCTAGAAATATCTCAAGAACCTCGCTGCGAAATCTGTTTCTTTTTTCGGTAGGATGTAATTATGTCAGTTTTAGAATATTTAAGACACAATGTCAGACGTGGCGTAGGAAACGCACCCTCCCTTTCGGGAGCCAATGTGGCGCGTTGGACCGCTTTCTTCCGTCGTTTCCAGTTTGAACTGTAACTAGCAAAACTGTATTTAGTAATAGTAACATTTTCACATTGATGCAAAGAAAACTAGATATTAACGAGCGGCAAATAAGGCCGTTTCCTAGCAACAGCCACGCTGTACATTACGCACTCGTGGGAAGCCAATGAAATACTTCCTGTGAGGCTCAAACTGTCGACCTTCACTTTACAATACTTAGGCACTGCCCCGGTGGTACCGACGCATACATACTGAAACGCCTTTGGATCGTCAGTGGGTACTTCATATTAGAAATTTCATGTTCGCCCTGATGTGCATTAAAGGGCAGATTCTTCAGTGAAAGTTCGTTCTGCGCTCAGTTACAGTATATCGCCCTAGCAGCACCACGGGTTCAGATGTGCTCGCCTTCCACTCGGCGTTGAGCGCCTACAGCGAGATTGCCTTCGGCCTCTGGCGCCAGGAGGGAAGGCGACACATCACGGCGCAAGCAGCGCGTAGCAGAGGGCGGTGGTGGTGTGTCGGTCAGCATGGATGCTTCCCAAGTAGCTGGTCCGGGTTCGAAACCCGGACACCGCACGGAAGTTGTCTCCTTTAATCAGGAGAGTGTTTTCAACGCTCGCGATCGTCGAGTTTCCGAACTGTCGTGTTACGAATGGTTTTCCTTCGCCCCTCGTCCCGCTCCGCGTAGGCAAGTGCGGATTGCGATTCACAGCATCGTGTGTCCCCATGTGTCGACTTGTCTCGACTTTGCTCGGCTGACGCGAAAGCTGACGCTTGCAAATGGGCGTATATGTAGAGGACAGGCGCTAGAATCGACTGGGAGAGACCAACTCGACAAACACACAACGGACCCTTTCATTTGACTGTGGCCGCAGCTTCGCGAATTTGGGTACCGAGAGGCAAGAGACGGGTCAGCGTGCTGGACCGTATCATTACCGCGCAGCAACACCGAAAACTAAAGGAAAAAGCAAAATTAAAGAATCCAACAGCACGCAGACATCCTAGTTAGTCACCGAGCCGTGTACTAAGCACGCAAAAATGCTGCTTAACTTCGGTGATCGGACGAGAACCCGTGTCGTCAGCGTGGCACAGAAGTCGGCTAGAACGTTTCCAGACGTGTGGACATCTTAGTCCTTGTACAGATCACTTGAGATTTGCCTGGCAGTCTCTCGCGCTGCCTTTTAGGGAAGCAATATGGAATAGCCCTTGGTGGGACGTAACCCACAGCCTTCCCGTTATTAGCATGACACACTAACTTAGTGAGCTTACTGCCCACGCAATACGGCCGCTTCAGAACTCCAGTACCTGAACCACCGTTTCATCTATCTTTATTAAGGCCCTACGATTCATTTAAACACGTATGTGTTGCTGTTGAGGTTTTCTCGCTGTCGCTTGGAACCCAGAGCCACAACACAACGACAACGGAAACGTCCGTGAGAAGAGCTAAACCTCGACACAGGAAAAGTATGTTCCGCTATTTCTTTCCGACCGCTCGGGCTATCGGACGTGCGACGCCTGCACCGCTGTCACTGTCGTCTCTAGTAAAATCTGCATGGCGTGTTTCTGCGTATTTTACTTGTTCTATAAGATCAAGGAAGTATGTTAGTTTCAGAATGTTCAAAATGCATTGCCAGATGTGGGGTTCGAACCCACGCTTCCTTACGGGAACCAGAGCTTAAATCGGGCGCCTTAGACCGCTCGGCCAATCTGACGTGCGAGGCATTCGCTCCAGTGACTTCCATCTCTAGAAATATCTCAAGAACCTCGCTGCGAAATCTGTTTCTTTTTTCGGTAGGATGTAATTATGTCAGTTTTAGAATATTTAAGACACAATGTCAGACGTGGCGTAGGAAACGCACCCTCCCTTTCGGGAGCCAATGTGGCGCGTTGGACCGCTTTCTTCCGTCGTTTCCAGTTTGAACTGTAACTAGCAAAACTGTATTTAGTAATAGTAACATTTTCACATTGATGCAAAGAAAACTAGATATTAACGAGCGGCAAATAAGGCCGTTTCCTAGCAACAGCCACGCTGTACATTACGCACTCGTGGGAAGCCAATGAAATACTTCCTGTGAGGCTCAAACTGTCGACCTTCACTTTACAATACTTAGGCACTGCCCCGGTGGTACCGACGCATACATACTGAAACGCCTTTGGATCGTCAGTGGGTACTTCATATTAGAAATTTCATGTTCGCCCTGATGTGCATTAAAGGGCAGATTCTTCAGTGAAAGTTCGTTCTGCGCTCAGTTACAGTATATCGCCCTAGCAGCACCACGGGTTCAGATGTGCTCGCCTTCCACTCGGCGTTGAGCGCCTACAGCGAGATTGCCTTCGGCCTCTGGCGCCAGGAGGGAAGGCGACACATCACGGCGCAAGCAGCGCGTAGCAGAGGGCGGTGGTGGTGTGTCGGTCAGCATGGATGCTTCCCAAGTAGCTGGTCCGGGTTCGAAACCCGGACACCGCACGGAAGTTGTCTCCTTTAATCAGGAGAGTGTTTTCAACGCTCGCGATCGTCGAGTTTCCGAACTGTCGTGTTACGAATGGTTTTCCTTCGCCCCTCGTCCCGCTCCGCGTAGGCAAGTGCGGATTGCGATTCACAGCATCGTGTGTCCCCATGTGTCGACTTGTCTCGACTTTGCTCGGCTGACGCGAAAGCTGACGCTTGCAAATGGGCGTATATGTAGAGGACAGGCGCTAGAATCGACTGGGAGAGACCAACTCGACAAACACACAACGGACCCTTTCATTTGACTGTGGCCGCAGCTTCGCGAATTTGGGTACCGAGAGGCAAGAGACGGGTCAGCGTGCTGGACCGTATCATTACCGCGCAGCAACACCGAAAACTAAAGGAAAAAGCAAAATTAAAGAATCCAACAGCACGCAGACATCCTAGTTAGTCACCGAGCCGTGTACTAAGCACGCAAAAATGCTGCTTAACTTCGGTGATCGGACGAGAACCCGTGTCGTCAGCGTGGCACAGAAGTCGGCTAGAACGTTTCCAGACGTGTGGACATCTTAGTCCTTGTACAGATCACTTGAGATTTGCCTGGCAGTCTCTCGCGCTGCCTTTTAGGGAAGCAATATGGAATAGCCCTTGGTGGGACGTAACCCACAGCCTTCCCGTTATTAGCATGACACACTAACTTAGTGAGCTTACTGCCCACGCAATACGGCCGCTTCAGAACTCCAGTACCTGAACCACCGTTTCATCTATCTTTATTAAGGCCCTACGATTCATTTAAACACGTATGTGTTGCTGTTGAGGTTTTCTCGCTGTCGCTTGGAACCCAGAGCCACAACACAACGACAACGGAAACGTCCGTGAGAAGAGCTAAACCTCGACACAGGAAAAGTATGTTCCGCTATTTCTTTCCGACCGCTCGGGCTATCGGACGTGCGACGCCTGCACCGCTGTCACTGTCGTCTCTAGTAAAATCTGCATGGCGTGTTTCTGCGTATTTTACTTGTTCTATAAGATCAAGGAAGTATGTTAGTTTCAGAATGTTCAAAATGCATTGCCAGATGTGGGGTTCGAACCCACGCTCCCTTACGGGAACCAGAGCTTAAATCGGGCGCCTTAGACCGCTCGGCCAATCTGACGTGCGAGGCATTCGCTCCAGTGACTTCCATCTCTAGAAATATCTCAAGAACCTCGCTGCGAAATCTGTTTCTTTTTTCGGTAGGATGTAATTATGTCAGTTTTAGAATATTTAAGACACAATGTCAGACGTGGCGTAGGAAACGCACCCTCCCTTTCGGGAGCCAATGTGGCGCGTTGGACCGCTTTCTTCCGTCGTTTCCAGTTTGAACTGTAACTAGCAAAACTGTATTTAGTAATAGTAACATTTTCACATTGATGCAAAGAAAACTAGATATTAACGAGCGGCAAATAAGGCCGTTTCCTAGCAACAGCCACGCTGTACATTACGCACTCGTGGGAAGCCAATGAAATACTTCCTGTGAGGCTCAAACTGTCGACCTTCACTTTACAATACTTAGGCACTGCCCCGGTGGTACCGACGCATACATACTGAAACGCCTTTGGATCGTCAGTGGGTACTTCATATTAGAAATTTCATGTTCGCCCTGATGTGCATTAAAGGGCAGATTCTTCAGTGAAAGTTCGTTCTGCGCTCAGTTACAGTATATCGCCCTAGCAGCACCACGGGTTCAGATGTGCTCGCCTTCCACTCGGCGTTGAGCGCCTACAGCGAGATTGCCTTCGGCCTCTGGCGCCAGGAGGGAAGGCGACACATCACGGCGCAAGCAGCGCGTAGCAGAGGGCGGTGGTGGTGTGTCGGTCAGCATGGATGCTTCCCAAGTAGCTGGTCCGGGTTCGAAACCCGGACACCGCACGGAAGTTGTCTCCTTTAATCAGGAGAGTGTTTTCAACGCTCGCGATCGTCGAGTTTCCGAACTGTCGTGTTACGAATGGTTTTCCTTCGCCCCTCGTCCCGCTCCGCGTAGGCAAGTGCGGATTGCGATTCACAGCATCGTGTGTCCCCATGTGTCGACTTGTCTCGACTTTGCTCGGCTGACGCGAAAGCTGACGCTTGCAAATGGGCGTATATGTAGAGGACAGGCGCTAGAATGGACTGGGAGAGACCAACTCGACAAACACACAACGGACCCTTTCATTTGACTGTGGCCGCAGCTTCGCGAATTTGGGTACCGAGAGGCAAGAGACGGGTCAGCGTGCTGGACCGTATCATTACCGCGCAGCAACACCGAAAACTAAGGGAAAAGGCAAAATTAAAGAATCCAACAGCACGCAGACATCCTAGTTAGTCACCGAGCCGTGTACTAAGCACGCAAAAATGCTGCTTAACTTCGGTGATCGGACGAGAACCCGTGTCGTCAGCGTGGCACAGAAGTCGGCTAGAACGTTTCCAGACGTGTGGACATCTTAGTCCTTGTACAGATCACTTGAGATTTGCCTGGCAGTCTCTCGCGCTGCCTTTTAGGGAAGCAATATGGAATAGCCCTTGGTGGGACGTAACCCACAGCCTTCCCGTTATTAGCATGACACACTAACTTAGTGAGCTTACTGCCCACGCAATACGGCCGCTTCAGAACTCCAGTACCTGAACCACCGTTTCATCTATCTTTATTAAGGCCCTACGATTCATTTAAACACGTATGTGTTGCTGTTGAGGTTTTCTCGCTGTCGCTTGGAACCCAGAGCCACAACACAACGACAACGGAAACGTCCGTGAGAAGAGCTAAACCTCGACACAGGAAAAGTATGTTCCGCTATTTCTTTCCGACCGCTCGGGCTATCGGACGTGCGACGCCTGCACCGCTGTCACTGTCGTCTCTAGTAAAATCTGCATGGCGTGTTTCTGCGTATTTTACTTGTTCTATAAGATCAAGGAAGTATGTTAGTTTCAGAATGTTCAAAATGCATTGCCAGATGTGGGGTTCGAACCCACGCACCCTTACGGGAACCAGAGCTTAAATCGGGCGCCTTAGACCGCTCGGCCAATCTGACGTGCGAGGCATTCGCTCCAGTGACTTCCATCTCTAGAAATATCTCAAGAACCTCGCTGCGAAATCTGTTTCTTTTTTCGGTAGGATGTAATTATGTCAGTTTTAGAATATTTAAGACACAATGTCAGACGTGGCGTAGGAAACGCACCCTCCCTTTCGGGAGCCAATGTGGCGCGTTGGACCGCTTTCTTCCGTCGTTTCCAGTTTGAACTGTAACTAGCAAAACTGTATTTAGTAATAGTAACATTTTCACATTGATGCAAAGAAAACTAGATATTAACGAGCGGCAAATAAGGCCGTTTCCTAGCAACAGCCACGCTGTACATTACGCACTCGTGGGAAGCCAATGAAATACTTCCTGTGAGGCTCAAACTGTCGACCTTCACTTTACAATACTTAGGCACTGCCCCGGTGGTACCGACGCATACATACTGAAACGCCTTTGGATCGTCAGTGGGTACTTCATATTAGAAATTTCATGTTCGCCCTGATGTGCATTAAAGGGCAGATTCTTCAGTGAAAGTTCGTTCTGCGCTCAGTTACAGTATATCGCCCTAGCAGCACCACGGGTTCAGATGTGCTCGCCTTCCACTCGGCGTTGAGCGCCTACAGCGAGATTGCCTTCGGCCTCTGGCGCCAGGAGGGAAGGCGACACATCACGGCGCAAGCAGCGCGTAGCAGAGGGCGGTGGTGGTGTGTCGGTCAGCATGGATGCTTCCCAAGTAGCTGGTCCGGGTTCGAAACCCGGACACCGCACGGAAGTTGTCTCCTTTAATCAGGAGAGTGTTTTCAACGCTCGCGATCGTCGAGTTTCCGAACTGTCGTGTTACGAATGGTTTTCCTTCGCCCCTCGTCCCGCTCCGCGTAGGCAAGTGCGGATTGCGATTCACAGCATCGTGTGTCCCCATGTGTCGACTTGTCTCGACTTTGCTCGGCTGACGCGAAAGCTGACGCTTGCAAATGGGCGTATATGTAGAGGACAGGCGCTAGAATCGACTGGGAGAGACCAACTCGACAAACACACAACGGACCCTTTCATTTGACTGTGGCCGCAGCTTCGCGAATTTGGGTACCGAGAGGCAAGAGACGGGTCAGCGTGCTGGACCGTATCATTACCGCGCAGCAACACCGAAAACTAAAGGAAAAAGCAAAATTAAAGAATCCAACAGCACGCAGACATCCTAGTTAGTCACCGAGCCGTGTACTAAGCACGCAAAAATGCTGCTTAACTTCGGTGATCGGACGAGAACCCGTGTCGTCAGCGTGGCACAGAAGTCGGCTAGAACGTTTCCAGACGTGTGGACATCTTAGTCCTTGTACAGATCACTTGAGATTTGCCTGGCAGTCTCTCGCGCTGCCTTTTAGGGAAGCAATATGGAATAGCCCTTGGTGGGACGTAACCCACAGCCTTCCCGTTATTAGCATGACACACTAACTTAGTGAGCTTACTGCCCACGCAATACGGCCGCTTCAGAACTCCAGTACCTGAACCACCGTTTCATCTATCTTTATTAAGGCCCTACGATTCATTTAAACACGTATGTGTTGCTGTTGAGGTTTTCTCGCTGTCGCTTGGAACCCAGAGCCACAACACAACGACAACGGAAACGTCCGTGAGAAGAGCTAAACCTCGACACAGGAAAAGTATGTTCCGCTATTTCTTTCCGACCGCTCGGGCTATCGGACGTGCGACGCCTGCACCGCTGTCACTGTCGTCTCTAGTAAAATCTGCATGGCGTGTTTCTGCGTATTTTACTTGTTCTATAAGATCAAGGAAGTATGTTAGTTTCAGAATGTTCAAAATGCATTGCCAGATGTGGGGTTCGAACCCACGCTCCCTTACGGGAACCAGAGCTTAAATCGGGCGCCTTAGACCGCTCGGCCAATCTGACGTGCGAGGCATTCGCTCCAGTGACTTCCATCTCTAGAAATATCTCAAGAACCTCGCTGCGAAATCTGTTTCTTTTTTCGGTAGGATGTAATTATGTCAGTTTTAGAATATTTAAGACACAATGTCAGACGTGGCGTAGGAAACGCACCCTCCCTTTCGGGAGCCAATGTGGCGCGTTGGACCGCTTTCTTCCGTCGTTTCCAGTTTGAACTGTAACTAGCAAAACTGTATTTAGTAATAGTAACATTTTCACATTGATGCAAAGAAAACTAGATATTAACGAGCGGCAAATAAGGCCGTTTCCTAGCAACAGCCACGCTGTACATTACGCACTCGTGGGAAGCCAATGAAATACTTCCTGTGAGGCTCAAACTGTCGACCTTCACTTTACAATACTTAGGCACTGCCCCGGTGGTACCGACGCATACATACTGAAACGCCTTTGGATCGTCAGTGGGTACTTCATATTAGAAATTTCATGTTCGCCCTGATGTGCATTAAAGGGCAGATTCTTCAGTGAAAGTTCGTTCTGCGCTCAGTTACAGTATATCGCCCTAGCAGCACCACGGGTTCAGATGTGCTCGCCTTCCACTCGGCGTTGAGCGCCTACAGCGAGATTGCCTTCGGCCTCTGGCGCCAGGAGGGAAGGCGACACATCACGGCGCAAGCAGCGCGTAGCAGAGGGCGGTGGTGGTGTGTCGGTCAGCATGGATGCTTCCCAAGTAGCTGGTCCGGGTTCGAAACCCGGACACCGCACGGAAGTTGTCTCCTTTAATCAGGAGAGTGTTTTCAACGCTCGCGATCGTCGAGTTTCCGAACTGTCGTGTTACGAATGGTTTTCCTTCGCCCCTCGTCCCGCTCCGCGTAGGCAAGTGCGGATTGCGATTCACAGCATCGTGTGTCCCCATGTGTCGACTTGTCTCGACTTTGCTCGGCTGACGCGAAAGCTGACGCTTGCAAATGGGCGTATATGTAGAGGACAGGCGCTAGAATCGACTGGGAGAGACCAACTCGACAAACACACAACGGACCCTTTCATTTGACTGTGGCCGCAGCTTCGCGAATTTGGGTACCGAGAGGCAAGAGACGGGTCAGCGTGCTGGACCGTATCATTACCGCGCAGCAACACCGAAAACTAAAGGAAAAAGCAAAATTAAAGAATCCAACAGCACGCAGACATCCTAGTTAGTCACCGAGCCGTGTACTAAGCACGCAAAAATGCTGCTTAACTTCGGTGATCGGACGAGAACCCGTGTCGTCAGCGTGGCACAGAAGTCGGCTAGAACGTTTCCAGACGTGTGGACATCTTAGTCCTTGTACAGATCACTTGAGATTTGCCTGGCAGTCTCTCGCGCTGCCTTTTAGGGAAGCAATATGGAATAGCCCTTGGTGGGACGTAACCCACAGCCTTCCCGTTATTAGCATGACACACTAACTTAGTGAGCTTACTGCCCACGCAATACGGCCGCTTCAGAACACCAGTACCTGAACCACCGTTTCATCTATCTTTATTAAGGCCCTACGATTCATTTAAACACGTATGTGTTGCTGTTGAGGTTTTCTCGCTGTCGCTTGGAACCCAGAGCCACAACACAACGACAACGGAAACGTCCGTGAGAAGAGCTAAACCTCGACACAGGAAAAGTATGTTCCGCTATTTCTTTCCGACCGCTCGGGCTATCGGACGTGCGACGCCTGCACCGCTGTCACTGTCGTCTCTAGTAAAATCTGCATGGCGTGTTTCTGCGTATTTTACTTGTTCTATAAGATCAAGGAAGTATGTTAGTTTCAGAATGTTCAAAATGCATTGCCAGATGTGGGGTTCGAACCCACGCTCCCTTACGGGAACCAGAGCTTAAATCGGGCGCCTTAGACCGCTCGGCCAATCTGACGTGCGAGGCATTCGCTCCAGTGACTTCCATCTCTAGAAATATCTCAAGAACCTCGCTGCGAAATCTGTTTCTTTTTTCGGTAGGATGTAATTATGTCAGTTTTAGAATATTTAAGACACAATGTCAGACGTGGCGTAGGAAACGCACCCTCCCTTTCGGGAGCCAATGTGGCGCGTTGGACCGCTTTCTTCCGTCGTTTCCAGTTTGAACTGTAACTAGCAAAACTGTATTTAGTAATAGTAACATTTTCACATTGATGCAAAGAAAACTAGATATTAACGAGCGGCAAATAAGGCCGTTTCCTAGCAACAGCCACGCTGTACATTACGCACTCGTGGGAAGCCAATGAAATACTTCCTGTGAGGCTCAAACTGTCGACCTTCACTTTACAATACTTAGGCACTGCCCCGGTGGTACCGACGCATACATACTGAAACGCCTTTGGATCGTCAGTGGGTACTTCATATTAGAAATTTCATGTTCGCCCTGATGTGCATTAAAGGGCAGATTCTTCAGTGAAAGTTCGTTCTGCGCTCAGTTACAGTATATCGCCCTAGCAGCACCACGGGTTCAGATGTGCTCGCCTTCCACTCGGCGTTGAGCGCCTACAGCGAGATTGCCTTCGGCCTCTGGCGCCAGGAGGGAAGGCGACACATCACGGCGCAAGCAGCGCGTAGCAGAGGGCGGTGGTGGTGTGTCGGTCAGCATGGATGCTTCCCAAGTAGCTGGTCCGGGTTCGAAACCCGGACACCGCACGGAAGTTGTCTCCTTTAATCAGGAGAGTGTTTTCAACGCTCGCGATCGTCGAGTTTCCGAACTGTCGTGTTACGAATGGTTTTCCTTCGCCCCTCGTCCCGCTCCGCGTAGGCAAGTGCGGATTGCGATTCACAGCATCGTGTGTCCCCATGTGTCGACTTGTCTCGACTTTGCTCGGCTGACGCGAAAGCTGACGCTTGCAAATGGGCGTATATGTAGAGGACAGGCGCTAGAATCGACTGGGAGAGACCAACTCGACAAACACACAACGGACCCTTTCATTTGACTGTGGCCGCAGCTTCGCGAATTTGGGTACCGAGAGGCAAGAGACGGGTCAGCGTGCTGGACCGTATCATTACCGCGCAGCAACACCGAAAACTAAAGGAAAAAGCAAAATTAAAGAATCCAACAGCACGCAGACATCCTAGTTAGTCACCGAGCCGTGTACTAAGCACGCAAAAATGCTGCTTAACTTCGGTGATCGGACGAGAACCCGTGTCGTCAGCGTGGCACAGAAGTCGGCTAGAACGTTTCCAGACGTGTGGACATCTTAGTCCTTGTACAGATCACTTGAGATTTGCCTGGCAGTCTCTCGCGCTGCCTTTTAGGGAAGCAATATGGAATAGCCCTTGGTGGGACGTAACCCACAGCCTTCCCGTTATTAGCATGACACACTAACTTAGTGAGCTTACTGCCCACGCAATACGGCCGCTTCAGAACTCCAGTACCTGAACCACCGTTTCATCTATCTTTATTAAGGCCCTACGATTCATTTAAACACGTATGTGTTGCTGTTGAGGTTTTCTCGCTGTCGCTTGGAACCCAGAGCCACAACACAACGACAACGGAAACGTCCGTGAGAAGAGCTAAACCTCGACACAGGAAAAGTATGTTCCGCTATTTCTTTCCGACCGCTCGGGCTATCGGACGTGCGACGCCTGCACCGCTGTCACTGTCGTCTCTAGTAAAATCTGCATGGCGTGTTTCTGCGTATTTTACTTGTTCTATAAGATCAAGGAAGTATGTTAGTTTCAGAATGTTCAAAATGCATTGCCAGATGTGGGGTTCGAACCCACGCTCCCTTACGGGAACCAGAGCTTAAATCGGGCGCCTTAGACCGCTCGGCCAATCTGACGTGCGAGGCATTCGCTCCAGTGACTTCCATCTCTAGAAATATCTCAAGAACCTCGCTGCGAAATCTGTTTCTTTTTTCGGTAGGATGTAATTATGTCAGTTTTAGAATATTTAAGACACAATGTCAGACGTGGCGTAGGAAACGCACCCTCCCTTTCGGGAGCCAATGTGGCGCGTTGGACCGCTTTCTTCCGTCGTTTCCAGTTTGAACTGTAACTAGCAAAACTGTATTTAGTAATAGTAACATTTTCACATTGATGCAAAGAAAACTAGATATTAACGAGCGGCAAATAAGGCCGTTTCCTAGCAACAGCCACGCTGTACATTACGCACTCGTGGGAAGCCAATGAAATACTTCCTGTGAGGCTCAAACTGTCGACCTTCACTTTACAATACTTAGGCACTGCCCCGGTGGTACCGACGCATACATACTGAAACGCCTTTGGATCGTCAGTGGGTACTTCATATTAGAAATTTCATGTTCGCCCTGATGTGCATTAAAGGGCAGATTCTTCAGTGAAAGTTCGTTCTGCGCTCAGTTACAGTATATCGCCCTAGCAGCACCACGGGTTCAGATGTGCTCGCCTTCCACTCGGCGTTGAGCGCCTACAGCGAGATTGCCTTCGGCCTCTGGCGCCAGGAGGGAAGGCGACACATCACGGCGCAAGCAGCGCGTAGCAGAGGGCGGTGGTGGTGTGTCGGTCAGCATGGATGCTTCCCAAGTAGCTGGTCCGGGTTCGAAACCCGGACACCGCACGGAAGTTGTCTCCTTTAATCAGGAGAGTGTTTTCAACGCTCGCGATCGTCGAGTTTCCGAACTGTCGTGTTACGAATGGTTTTCCTTCGCCCCTCGTCCCGCTCCGCGTAGGCAAGTGCGGATTGCGATTCACAGCATCGTGTGTCCCCATGTGTCGACTTGTCTCGACTTTGCTCGGCTGACGCGAAAGCTGACGCTTGCAAATGGGCGTATATGTAGAGGACAGGCGCTAGAATCGACTGGGAGAGACCAACTCGACAAACACACAACGGACCCTTTCATTTGACTGTGGCCGCAGCTTCGCGAATTTGGGTACCGAGAGGCAAGAGACGGGTCAGCGTGCTGGACCGTATCATTACCGCGCAGCAACACCGAAAACTAAAGGAAAAAGCAAAATTAAAGAATCCAACAGCACGCAGACATCCTAGTTAGTCACCGAGCCGTGTACTAAGCACGCAAAAATGCTGCTTAACTTCGGTGATCGGACGAGAACCCGTGTCGTCAGCGTGGCACAGAAGTCGGCTAGAACGTTTCCAGACGTGTGGACATCTTAGTCCTTGTACAGATCACTTGAGATTTGCCTGGCAGTCTCTCGCGCTGCCTTTTAGGGAAGCAATATGGAATAGCCCTTGGTGGGACGTAACCCACAGCCTTCCCGTTATTAGCATGACACACTAACTTAGTGAGCTTACTGCCCACGCAATACGGCCGCTTCAGAACTCCAGTACCTGAACCACCGTTTCATCTATCTTTATTAAGGCCCTACGATTCATTTAAACACGTATGTGTTGCTGTTGAGGTTTTCTCGCTGTCGCTTGGAACCCAGAGCCACAACACAACGACAACGGAAACGTCCGTGAGAAGAGCTAAACCTCGACACAGGAAAAGTATGTTCCGCTATTTCTTTCCGACCGCTCGGGCTATCGGACGTGCGACGCCTGCACCGCTGTCACTGTCGTCTCTAGTAAAATCTGCATGGCGTGTTTCTGCGTATTTTACTTGTTCTATAAGATCAAGGAAGTATGTTAGTTTCAGAATGTTCAAAATGCATTGCCAGATGTGGGGTTCGAACCCACGCTCCCTTACGGGAACCAGAGCTTAAATCGGGCGCCTTAGACCGCTCGGCCAATCTGACGTGCGAGGCATTCGCTCCAGTGACTTCCATCTCTAGAAATATCTCAAGAACCTCGCTGCGAAATCTGTTTCTTTTTTCGGTAGGATGTAATTATGTCAGTTTTAGAATATTTAAGACACAATGTCAGACGTGGCGTAGGAAACGCACCCTCCCTTTCGGGAGCCAATGTGGCGCGTTGGACCGCTTTCTTCCGTCGTTTCCAGTTTGAACTGTAACTAGCAAAACTGTATTTAGTAATAGTAACATTTTCACATTGATGCAAAGAAAACTAGATATTAACGAGCGGCAAATAAGGCCGTTTCCTAGCAACAGCCACGCTGTACATTACGCACTCGTGGGAAGCCAATGAAATACTTCCTGTGAGGCTCAAACTGTCGACCTTCACTTTACAATACTTAGGCACTGCCCCGGTGGTACCGACGCATACATACTGAAACGCCTTTGGATCGTCAGTGGGTACTTCATATTAGAAATTTCATGTTCGCCCTGATGTGCATTAAAGGGCAGATTCTTCAGTGAAAGTTCGTTCTGCGCTCAGTTACAGTATATCGCCCTAGCAGCACCACGGGTTCAGATGTGCTCGCCTTCCACTCGGCGTTGAGCGCCTACAGCGAGATTGCCTTCGGCCTCTGGCGCCAGGAGGGAAGGCGACACATCACGGCGCAAGCAGCGCGTAGCAGAGGGCGGTGGTGGTGTGTCGGTCAGCATGGATGCTTCCCAAGTAGCTGGTCCGGGTTCGAAACCCGGACACCGCACGGAAGTTGTCTCCTTTAATCAGGAGAGTGTTTTCAACGCTCGCGATCGTCGAGTTTCCGAACTGTCGTGTTACGAATGGTTTTCCTTCGCCCCTCGTCCCGCTCCGCGTAGGCAAGTGCGGATTGCGATTCACAGCATCGTGTGTCCCCATGTGTCGACTTGTCTCGACTTTGCTCGGCTGACGCGAAAGCTGACGCTTGCAAATGGGCGTATATGTAGAGGACAGGCGCTAGAATCGACTGGGAGAGACCAAGTCGACAAACACACAACGGACCCTTTCATTTGACTGTGGCCGCAGCTTCGCGAATTTGGGTACCGAGAGGCAAGAGACGGGTCAGCGTGCTGGACCGTATCATTACCGCGCAGCAACACCGAAAACTAAAGGAAAAGGCAAAATTAAAGAATCCAACAGCACGCAGACATCCTAGTTAGTCACCGAGCCGTGTACTAAGCACGCAAAAATGCTGCTTAACTTCGGTGATCGGACGAGAACCCGTGTCGTCAGCGTGGCACAGAAGTCGGCTAGAACGTTTCCAGACGTGTGGACATCTTAGTCCTTGTACAGATCACTTGAGATTTGCCTGGCAGTCTCTCGCGCTGCCTTTTAGGGAAGCAATATGGAATAGCCCTTGGTGGGACGTAACCCACAGCCTTCCCGTTATTAGCATGACCCACTAACTTAGTGAGCTTACTGCCCACGCAATACGGCCGCTTCAGAACTCCAGTACCTGAACCACCGTTTCATCTATCTTTATTAAGGCCCTACGATTCATTTAAACACGTATGTGTTGCTGTTGAGGTTTTCTCGCTGTCGCTTGGAACCCAGAGCCACAACACAACGACAACGGAAACGTCCGTGAGAAGAGCTAAACCTCGACACAGGAAAAGTATGTTCCGCTATTTCTTTCCGACCGCTCGGGCTATCGGACGTGCGACGCCTGCACCGCTGTCACTGTCGTCTCTAGTAAAATCTGCATGGCGTGTTTCTGCGTATTTTACTTGTTCTATAAGATCAAGGAAGTATGTTAGTTTCAGAATGTTCAAAATGCATTGCCAGATGTGGGGTTCGAACCCACGCACCCTTACGGGAACCAGAGCTTAAATCGGGCGCCTTAGACCGCTCGGCCAATCTGACGTGCGAGGCATTCGCTCCAGTGACTTCCATCTCTAGAAATATCTCAAGAACCTCGCTGCGAAATCTGTTTCTTTTTTCGGTAGGATGTAATTATGTCAGTTTTAGAATATTTAAGACACAATGTCAGACGTGGCGTAGGAAACGCACCCTCCCTTTCGGGAGCCAATGTGGCGCGTTGGACCGCTTTCTTCCGTCGTTTCCAGTTTGAACTGTAACTAGCAAAACTGTATTTAGTAATAGTAACATTTTCACATTGATGCAAAGAAAACTAGATATTAACGAGCGGCAAATAAGGCCGTTTCCTAGCAACAGCCACGCTGTACATTACGCACTCGTGGGAAGCCAATGAAATACTTCCTGTGAGGCTCAAACTGTCGACCTTCACTTTACAATACTTAGGCACTGCCCCGGTGGTACCGACGCATACATACTGAAACGCCTTTGGATCGTCAGTGGGTACTTCATATTAGAAATTTCATGTTCGCCCTGATGTGCATTAAAGGGCAGATTCTTCAGTGAAAGTTCGTTCTGCGCTCAGTTACAGTATATCGCCCTAGCAGCACCACGGGTTCAGATGTGCTCGCCTTCCACTCGGCGTTGAGCGCCTACAGCGAGATTGCCTTCGGCCTCTGGCGCCAGGAGGGAAGGCGACACATCACGGCGCAAGCAGCGCGTAGCAGAGGGCGGTGGTGGTGTGTCGGTCAGCATGGATGCTTCCCAAGTAGCTGGTCCGGGTTCGAAACCCGGACACCGCACGGAAGTTGTCTCCTTTAATCAGGAGAGTGTTTTCAACGCTCGCGATCGTCGAGTTTCCGAACTGTCGTGTTACGAATGGTTTTCCTTCGCCCCTCGTCCCGCTCCGCGTAGGCAAGTGCGGATTGCGATTCACAGCATCGTGTGTCCCCATGTGTCGACTTGTCTCGACTTTGCTCGGCTGACGCGAAAGCTGACGCTTGCAAATGGGCGTATATGTAGAGGACAGGCGCTAGAATCGACTGGGAGAGACCAAGTCGACAAACACACAACGGACCCTTTCATTTGACTGTGGCCGCAGCTTCGCGAATTTGGGTACCGAGAGGCAAGAGACGGGTCAGCGTGCTGGACCGTATCATTACCGCGCAGCAACACCGAAAACTAAAGGAAAAGGCAAAATTAAAGAATCCAACAGCACGCAGACATCCTAGTTAGTCACCGAGCCGTGTACTAAGCACGCAAAAATGCTGCTTAACTTCGGTGATCGGACGAGAACCCGTGTCGTCAGCGTGGCACAGAAGTCGGCTAGAACGTTTCCAGACGTGTGGACATCTTAGTCCTTGTACAGATCACTTGAGATTTGCCTGGCAGTCTCTCGCGCTGCCTTTTAGGGAAGCAATATGGAATAGCCCTTGGTGGGACGTAACCCACAGCCTTCCCGTTATTAGCATGACCCACTAACTTAGTGAGCTTACTGCCCACGCAATACGGCCGCTTCAGAACTCCAGTACCTGAACCACCGTTTCATCTATCTTTATTAAGGCCCTACGATTCATTTAAACACGTATGTGTTGCTGTTGAGGTTTTCTCGCTGTCGCTTGGAACCCAGAGCCACAACACAACGACAACGGAAACGTCCGTGAGAAGAGCTAAACCTCGACACAGGAAAAGTATGTTCCGCTATTTCTTTCCGACCGCTCGGGCTATCGGACGTGCGACGCCTGCACCGCTGTCACTGTCGTCTCTAGTAAAATCTGCATGGCGTGTTTCTGCGTATTTTACTTGTTCTATAAGATCAAGGAAGTATGTTAGTTTCAGAATGTTCAAAATGCATTGCCAGATGTGGGGTTCGAACCCACGCACCCTTACGGGAACCAGAGCTTAAATCGGGAGCCTTAGACCGCTCGGCCAATCTGACGTGCGAGGCATTCGCTCCAGTGACTTCCATCTCTAGAAATATCTCAAGAACCTCGCTGCGAAATCTGTTTCTTTTTTCGGTAGGATGTAATTATGTCAGTTTTAGAATATTTAAGACACAATGTCAGACGTGGCGTAGGAAACGCACCCTCCCTTTCGGGAGCCAATGTGGCGCGTTGGACCGCTTTCTTCCGTCGTTTCCAGTTTGAACTGTAACTAGCAAAACTGTATTTAGTAATAGTAACATTTTCACATTGATGCAAAGAAAACTAGATATTAACGAGCGGCAAATAAGGCCGTTTCCTAGCAACAGCCACGCTGTACATTACGCACTCGTGGGAAGCCAATGAAATACTTCCTGTGAGGCTCAAACTGTCGACCTTCACTTTACAATACTTAGGCACTGCCCCGGTGGTACCGACGCATACATACTGAAACGCCTTTGGATCGTCAGTGGGTACTTCATATTAGAAATTTCATGTTCGCCCTGATGTGCATTAAAGGGCAGATTCTTCAGTGAAAGTTCGTTCTGCGCTCAGTTACAGTATATCGCCCTAGCAGCACCACGGGTTCAGATGTGCTCGCCTTCCACTCGGCGTTGAGCGCCTACAGCGAGATTGCCTTCGGCCTCTGGCGCCAGGAGGGAAGGCGACACATCACGGCGCAAGCAGCGCGTAGCAGAGGGCGGTGGTGGTGTGTCGGTCAGCATGGATGCTTCCCAAGTAGCTGGTCCGGGTTCGAAACCCGGACACCGCACGGAAGTTGTCTCCTTTAATCAGGAGAGTGTTTTCAACGCTCGCGATCGTCGAGTTTCCGAACTGTCGTGTTACGAATGGTTTTCCTTCGCCCCTCGTCCCGCTCCGCGTAGGCAAGTGCGGATTGCGATTCACAGCATCGTGTGTCCCCATGTGTCGACTTGTCTCGACTTTGCTCGGCTGACGCGAAAGCTGACGCTTGCAAATGGGCGTATATGTAGAGGACAGGCGCTAGAATCGACTGGGAGAGACCAAGTCGACAAACACACAACGGACCCTTTCATTTGACTGTGGCCGCAGGTTCGCGAATTTGGGTACCGAGAGGCAAGAGACGGGTCAGCGTGCTGGACCGTATCATTACCGCGCAGCAACACCGAAAACTAAAGGAAAAGGCAAAATTAAAGAATCCAACAGCACGCAGACATCCTAGTTAGTCACCGAGCCGTGTACTAAGCACGCAAAAATGCTGCTTAACTTCGGTGATCGGACGAGAACCCGTGTCGTCAGCGTGGCACAGAAGTCGGCTAGAACGTTTCCAGACGTGTGGACATCTTAGTCCTTGTACAGATCACTTGAGATTTGCCTGGCAGTCTCTCGCGCTGCCTTTTAGGGAAGCAATATGGAATAGCCCTTGGTGGGACGTAACCCACAGCCTTCCCGTTATTAGCATGACACACTAACTTAGTGAGCTTACTGCCCACGCAATACGGCCGCTTCAGAACTCCAGTACCTGAACCACCGTTTCATCTATCTTTATTAAGGCCCTACGATTCATTTAAACACGTATGTGTTGCTGTTGAGGTTTTCTCGCTGTCGCTTGGAACCCAGAGCCACAACACAACGACAACGGAAACGTCCGTGAGAAGAGCTAAACCTCGACACAGGAAAAGTATGTTCCGCTATTTCTTTCCGACCGCTCGGGCTATCGGACGTGCGACGCCTGCACCGCTGTCACTGTCGTCTCTAGTAAAATCTGCATGGCGTGTTTCTGCGTATTTTACTTGTTCTATAAGATCAAGGAAGTATGTTAGTTTCAGAATGTTCAAAATGCATTGCCAGATGTGGGGTTCGAACCCACGCACCCTTACGGGAACCAGAGCTTAAATCGGGCGCCTTAGACCGCTCGGCCAATCTGACGTGCGAGGCATTCGCTCCAGTGACTTCCATCTCTAGAAATATCTCAAGAACCTCGCTGCGAAATCTGTTTCTTTTTTCGGTAGGATGTAATTATGTCAGTTTTAGAATATTTAAGACACAATGTCAGACGTGGCGTAGGAAACGCACCCTCCCTTTCGGGAGCCAATGTGGCGCGTTGGACCGCTTTCTTCCGTCGTTTCCAGTTTGAACTGTAACTAGCAAAACTGTATTTAGTAATAGTAACATTTTCACATTGATGCAAAGAAAACTAGATATTAACGAGCGGCAAATAAGGCCGTTTCCTAGCAACAGCCACGCTGTACATTACGCACTCGTGGGAAGCCAATGAAATACTTCCTGTGAGGCTCAAACTGTCGACCTTCACTTTACAATACTTAGGCACTGCCCCGGTGGTACCGACGCATACATACTGAAACGCCTTTGGATCGTCAGTGGGTACTTCATATTAGAAATTTCATGTTCGCCCTGATGTGCATTAAAGGGCAGATTCTTCAGTGAAAGTTCGTTCTGCGCTCAGTTACAGTATATCGCCCTAGCAGCACCACGGGTTCAGATGTGCTCGCCTTCCACTCGGCGTTGAGCGCCTACAGCGAGATTGCCTTCGGCCTCTGGCGCCAGGAGGGAAGGCGACACATCACGGCGCAAGCAGCGCGTAGCAGAGGGCGGTGGTGGTGTGTCGGTCAGCATGGATGCTTCCCAAGTAGCTGGTCCGGGTTCGAAACCCGGACACCGCACGGAAGTTGTCTCCTTTAATCAGGAGAGTGTTTTCAACGCTCGCGATCGTCGAGTTTCCGAACTGTCGTGTTACGAATGGTTTTCCTTCGCCCCTCGTCCCGCTCCGCGTAGGCAAGTGCGGATTGCGATTCACAGCATCGTGTGTCCCCATGTGTCGACTTGTCTCGACTTTGCTCGGCTGACGCGAAAGCTGACGCTTGCAAATAGGCGTATATGTAGAGGACAGGCGCTAGAATCGACTGGGAGAGACCAACTCGACAAACACACAACGGACCCTTTCATTTGACTGTGGCCGCAGGTTCGCGAATTTGGGTACCGAGAGGCAAGAGACGGGTCAGCGTGCTGGACCGTATCATTACCGCGCAGCAACACCGAAAACTAAAGGAAAAGGCAAAATTAAAGAATCCAACAGCACGCAGACATCCTAGTTAGTCACCGAGCCGTGTACTAAGCACGCAAAAATGCTGCTTAACTTCGGTGATCGGACGAGAACCCGTGTCGTCAGCGTGGCACAGAAGTCGGCTAGAACGTTTCCAGACGTGTGGACATCTTAGTCCTTGTACAGATCACTTGAGATTTGCCTGGCAGTCTCTCGCGCTGCCTTTTAGGGAAGCAATATGGAATAGCCCTTGGTGGGACGTAACCCACAGCCTTCCCGTTATTAGCATGACACACTAACTTAGTGAGCTTACTGCCCACGCAATACGGCCGCTTCAGAACTCCAGTACCTGAACCACCGTTTCATCTATCTTTATTAAGGCCCTACGATTCATTTAAACACGTATGTGTTGCTGTTGAGGTTTTCTCGCTGTCGCTTGGAACCCAGAGCCACAACACAACGACAACGGAAACGTCCGTGAGAAGAGCTAAACCTCGACACAGGAAAAGTATGTTCCGCTATTTCTTTCCGACCGCTCGGGCTATCGGACGTGCGACGCCTGCACCGCTGTCACTGTCGTCTCTAGTAAAATCTGCATGGCGTGTTTCTGCGTATTTTACTTGTTCTATAAGATCAAGGAAGTATGTTAGTTTCAGAATGTTCAAAATGCATTGCCAGATGTGGGGTTCGAACCCACGCACCCTTACGGGAACCAGAGCTTAAATCGGGCGCCTTAGACCGCTCGGCCAATCTGACGTGCGAGGCATTCGCTCCAGTGACTTCCATCTCTAGAAATATCTCAAGAACCTCGCTGCGAAATCTGTTTCTTTTTTCGGTAGGATGTAATTATGTCAGTTTTAGAATATTTAAGACACAATGTCAGACGTGGCGTAGGAAACGCACCCTCCCTTTCGGGAGCCAATGTGGCGCGTTGGACCGCTTTCTTCCGTCGTTTCCAGTTTGAACTGTAACTAGCAAAACTGTATTTAGTAATAGTAACATTTTCACATTGATGCAAAGAAAACTAGATATTAACGAGCGGCAAATAAGGCCGTTTCCTAGCAACAGCCACGCTGTACATTACGCACTCGTGGGAAGCCAATGAAATACTTCCTGTGAGGCTCAAACTGTCGACCTTCACTTTACAATACTTAGGCACTGCCCCGGTGGTACCGACGCATACATACTGAAACGCCTTTGGATCGTCAGTGGGTACTTCATATTAGAAATTTCATGTTCGCCCTGATGTGCATTAAAGGGCAGATTCTTCAGTGAAAGTTCGTTCTGCGCTCAGTTACAGTATATCGCCCTAGCAGCACCACGGGTTCAGATGTGCTCGCCTTCCACTCGGCGTTGAGCGCCTACAGCGAGATTGCCTTCGGCCTCTGGCGCCAGGAGGGAAGGCGACACATCACGGCGCAAGCAGCGCGTAGCAGAGGGCGGTGGTGGTGTGTCGGTCAGCATGGATGCTTCCCAAGTAGCTGGTCCGGGTTCGAAACCCGGACACCGCACGGAAGTTGTCTCCTTTAATCAGGAGAGTGTTTTCAACGCTCGCGATCGTCGAGTTTCCGAACTGTCGTGTTACGAATGGTTTTCCTTCGCCCCTCGTCCCGCTCCGCGTAGGCAAGTGCGGATTGCGATTCACAGCATCGTGTGTCCCCATGTGTCGACTTGTCTCGACTTTGCTCGGCTGACGCGAAAGCTGACGCTTGCAAATGGGCGTATATGTAGAGGACAGGCGCTAGAATCGACTGGGAGAGACCAACTCGACAAACACACAACGGACCCTTTCATTTGACTGTGGCCGCAGCTTCGCGAATTTGGGTACCGAGAGGCAAGAGACGGGTCAGCGTGCTGGACCGTATCATTACCGCGCAGCAACACCGAAAACTAAAGGAAAAAGCAAAATTAAAGAATCCAACAGCACGCAGACATCCTAGTTAGTCACCGAGCCGTGTACTAAGCACGCAAAAATTCTGCTTAACTTCGGTGATCGGACGAGAACCCGTGTCGTCAGCGTGGTACAGAAGTCGGCTAGAACGTTTCCAGACGTGTGGACATCTTAGTCCTTGTACAGATCACTTGAGATTTGCCTGGCAGTCTCTCGCGCTGCCTTTTAGGGAAGCAATATGGAATAGCCCTTGGTGGGACGTAACCCACAGCCTTCCCGTTATTAGCATGACCCACTAACTTAGTGAGCTTACTGCCCACGCAATACGGCCGCTTCAGAACTCCAGTACCTGAACCACCGTTTCATCTATCTTTATTAAGGCCCTACGATTCATTTAAACACGTATGTGTTGCTGTTGAGGTTTTCTCGCTGTCGCTTGGAACCCAGAGCCACAACACAACGACAACGGAAACGTCCGTGAGAAGAGCTAAACCTCGACACAGGAAAAGTATGTTCCGCTATTTCTTTCCGACCGCTCGGGCTATCGGACGTGCGACGCCTGCACCGCTGTCACTGTCGTCTCTAGTAAAATCTGCATGGCGTGTTTCTGCGTAATTTACTTGTTCTATAAGATCAAGGAAGTATGTTAGTTTCAGAATGTTCAAAATGCATTGCCAGATGTGGGGTTCGAACCCACGCTCCCTTACGGGAACCAGAGCTTAAATCGGGCGCCTTAGACCGCTCGGCCAATCTGACGTGCGAGGCATTCGCTCCAGTGACTTCCATCTCTAGAAATATCTCAAGAACCTCGCTGCGAAATCTGTTTCTTTTTTCGGTAGGATGTAATTATGTCAGTTTTAGAATATTTAAGACACAATGTCAGACGTGGCGTAGGAAACGCACCCTCCCTTTCGGGAGCCAATGTGGCGCGTTGGACCGCTTTCTTCCGTCGTTTCCAGTTTGAACTGTAACTAGCAAAACTGTATTTAGTAATAGTAACATTTTCACATTGATGCAAAGAAAACTAGATATTAACGAGCGGCAAATAAGGCCGTTTCCTAGCAACAGCCACGCTGTACATTACGCACTCGTGGGAAGCCAATGAAATACTTCCTGTGAGGCTCAAACTGTCGACCTTCACTTTACAATACTTAGGCACTGCCCCGGTGGTACCGACGCATACATACTGAAACGCCTTTGGATCGTCAGTGGGTACTTCATATTAGAAATTTCATGTTCGCCCTGATGTGCATTAAAGGGCAGATTCTTCAGTGAAAGTTCGTTCTGCGCTCAGTTACAGTATATCGCCCTAGCAGCACCACGGGTTCAGATGTGCTCGCCTTCCACTCGGCGTTGAGCGCCTACAGCGAGATTGCCTTCGGCCTCTGGCGCCAGGAGGGAAGGCGACACATCACGGCGCAAGCAGCGCGTAGCAGAGGGCGGTGGTGGTGTGTCGGTCAGCATGGATGCTTCCCAAGTAGCTGGTCCGGGTTCGAAACCCGGACACCGCACGGAAGTTGTCTCCTTTAATCAGGAGAGTGTTTTCAACGCTCGCGATCGTCGAGTTTCCGAACTGTCGTGTTACGAATGGTTTTCCTTCGCCCCTCGTCCCGCTCCGCGTAGGCAAGTGCGGATTGCGATTCACAGCATCGTGTGTCCCCATGTGTCGACTTGTCTCGACTTTGCTCGGCTGACGCGAAAGCTGACGCTTGCAAATGGGCGTATATGTAGAGGACAGGCGCTAGAATCGACTGGGAGAGACCAAGTCGACAAACACACAACGGACCCTTTCATTTGACTGTGGCCGCAGGTTCGCGAATTTGGGTACCGAGAGGCAAGAGACGGGTCAGCGTGCTGGACCGTATCATTACCGCGCAGCAACACCGAAAACTAAAGGAAAAAGCAAAATTAAAGAATCCAACAGCACGCAGACATCCTAGTTAGTCACCGAGCCGTGTACTAAGCACGCAAAAATGCTGCTTAACTTCGGTGATCGGACGAGAACCCGTGTCGTCAGCGTGGCACAGAAGTCGGCTAGAACGTTTCCAGACGTGTGGACATCTTAGTCCTTGTACAGATCACTTGAGATTTGCCTGGCAGTCTCTCGCGCTGCCTTTTAGGGAAGCAATATGGAATAGCCCTTGGTGGGACGTAACCCACAGCCTTCCCGTTATTAGCATGACCCACTAACTTAGTGAGCTTACTGCCCACGCAATACGGCCGCTTCAGAACTCCAGTACCTGAACCACCGTTTCATCTATCTTTATTAAGGCCCTACGATTCATTTAAACACGTATGTGTTGCTGTTGAGGTTTTCTCGCTGTCGCTTGGAACCCAGAGCCACAACACAACGACAACGGAAACGTCCGTGAGAAGAGCTAAACCTCGACACAGGAAAAGTATGTTCCGCTATTTCTTTCCGACCGCTCGGGCTATCGGACGTGCGACGCCTGCACCGCTGTCACTGTCGTCTCTAGTAAAATCTGCATGGCGTGTTTCTGCGTAATTTACTTGTTCTATAAGATCAAGGAAGTATGTTAGTTTCAGAATGTTCAAAATGCATTGCCAGATGTTGGGTTCGAACCCACGCTCCCTTACGGGAACCAGAGCTTAAATCGGGCGCCTTAGACCGCTCGGCCAATCTGACGTGCGAGGCATTCGCTCCAGTGACTTCCATCTCTAGAAATATCTCAAGAACCTCGCTGCGAAATCTGTTTCTTTTTTCGGTAGGATGTAATTATGTCAGTTTTAGAATATTTAAGACACAATGTCAGACGTGGCGTAGGAAACGCACCCTCCCTTTCGGGAGCCAATGTGGCGCGTTGGACCGCTTTCTTCCGTCGTTTCCAGTTTGAACTGTAACTAGCAAAACTGTATTTAGTAATAGTAACATTTTCACATTGATGCAAAGAAAACTAGATATTAACGAGCGGCAAATAAGGCCGTTTCCTAGCAACAGCCACGCTGTACATTACGCACTCGTGGGAAGCCAATGAAATACTTCCTGTGAGGCTCAAACTGTCGACCTTCACTTTACAATACTTAGGCACTGCCCCGGTGGTACCGACGCATACATACTGAAACGCCTTTGGATCGTCAGTGGGTACTTCATATTAGAAATTTCATGTTCGCCCTGATGTGCATTAAAGGGCAGATTCTTCAGTGAAAGTTCGTTCTGCGCTCAGTTACAGTATATCGCCCTAGCAGCACCACGGGTTCAGATGTGCTCGCCTTCCACTCGGCGTTGAGCGCCTACAGCGAGATTGCCTTCGGCCTCTGGCGCCAGGAGGGAAGGCGACACATCACGGCGCAAGCAGCGCGTAGCAGAGGGCGGTGGTGGTGTGTCGGTCAGCATGGATGCTTCCCAAGTAGCTGGTCCGGGTTCGAAACCCGGACACCGCACGGAAGTTGTCTCCTTTAATCAGGAGAGTGTTTTCAACGCTCGCGATCGTCGAGTTTCCGAACTGTCGTGTTACGAATGGTTTTCCTTCGCCCCTCGTCCCGCTCCGCGTAGGCAAGTGCGGATTGCGATTCACAGCATCGTGTGTCCCCATGTGTCGACTTGTCTCGACTTTGCTCGGCTGACGCGAAAGCTGACGCTTGCAAATGGGCGTATATGTAGAGGACAGGCGCTAGAATCGACTGGGAGAGACCAACTCGACAAACACACAACGGACCCTTTCATTTGACTGTGGCCGCAGCTTCGCGAATTTGGGTACCGAGAGGCAAGAGACGGGTCAGCGTGCTGGACCGTATCATTACCGCGCAGCAACACCGAAAACTAAAGGAAAAAGCAAAATTAAAGAATCCAACAGCACGCAGACATCCTAGTTAGTCACCGAGCCGTGTACTAAGCACGCAAAAATTCTGCTTAACTTCGGTGATCGGACGAGAACCCGTGTCGTCAGCGTGGCACAGAAGTCGGCTAGAACGTTTCCAGACGTGTGGACATCTTAGTCCTTGTACAGATCACTTGAGATTTGCCTGGCAGTCTCTCGCGCTGCCTTTTAGGGAAGCAATATGGAATAGCCCTTGGTGGGACGTAACCCACAGCCTTCCCGTTATTAGCATGACCCACTAACTTAGTGAGCTTACTGCCCACGCAATACGGCCGCTTCAGAACTCCAGTACCTGAACCACCGTTTCATCTATCTTTATTAAGGCCCTACGATTCATTTAAACACGTATGTGTTGCTGTTGAGGTTTTCTCGCTGTCGCTTGGAACCCAGAGCCACAACACAACGACAACGGAAACGTCCGTGAGAAGAGCTAAACCTCGACACAGGAAAAGTATGTTCCGCTATTTCTTTCCGACCGCTCGGGCTATCGGACGTGCGACGCCTGCACCGCTGTCACTGTCGTCTCTAGTAAAATCTGCATGGCGTGTTTCTGCGTAATTTACTTGTTCTATAAGATCAAGGAAGTATGTTAGTTTCAGAATGTTCAAAATGCATTGCCAGATGTGGGGTTCGAACCCACGCTCCCTTACGGGAACCAGAGCTTAAATCGGGCGCCTTAGACCGCTCGGCCAATCTGACGTGCGAGGCATTCGCTCCAGTGACTTCCATCTCTAGAAATATCTCAAGAACCTCGCTGCGAAATCTGTTTCTTTTTTCGGTAGGATGTAATTATGTCAGTTTTAGAATATTTAAGACACAATGTCAGACGTGGCGTAGGAAACGCACCCTCCCTTTCGGGAGCCAATGTGGCGCGTTGGACCGCTTTCTTCCGTCGTTTCCAGTTTGAACTGTAACTAGCAAAACTGTATTTAGTAATAGTAACATTTTCACATTGATGCAAAGAAAACTAGATATTAACGAGCGGCAAATAAGGCCGTTTCCTAGCAACAGCCACGCTGTACATTACGCACTCGTGGGAAGCCAATGAAATACTTCCTGTGAGGCTCAAACTGTCGACCTTCACTTTACAATACTTAGGCACTGCCCCGGTGGTACCGACGCATACATACTGAAACGCCTTTGGATCGTCAGTGGGTACTTCATATTAGAAATTTCATGTTCGCCCTGATGTGCATTAAAGGGCAGATTCTTCAGTGAAAGTTCGTTCTGCGCTCAGTTACAGTATATCGCCCTAGCAGCACCACGGGTTCAGATGTGCTCGCCTTCCACTCGGCGTTGAGCGCCTACAGCGAGATTGCCTTCGGCCTCTGGCGCCAGGAGGGAAGGCGACACATCACGGCGCAAGCAGCGCGTAGCAGAGGGCGGTGGTGGTGTGTCGGTCAGCATGGATGCTTCCCAAGTAGCTGGTCCGGGTTCGAAACCCGGACACCGCACGGAAGTTGTCTCCTTTAATCAGGAGAGTGTTTTCAACGCTCGCGATCGTCGAGTTTCCGAACTGTCGTGTTACGAATGGTTTTCCTTCGCCCCTCGTCCCGCTCCGCGTAGGCAAGTGCGGATTGCGATTCACAGCATCGTGTGTCCCCATGTGTCGACTTGTCTCGACTTTGCTCGGCTGACGCGAAAGCTGACGCTTGCAAATGGGCGTATATGTAGAGGACAGGCGCTAGAATCGACTGGGAGAGACCAACTCGACAAACACACAACGGACCCTTTCATTTGACTGTGGCCGCAGCTTCGCGAATTTGGGTACCGAGAGGCAAGAGACGGGTCAGCGTGCTGGACCGTATCATTACCGCGCAGCAACACCGAAAACTAAAGGAAAAAGCAAAATTAAAGAATCCAACAGCACGCAGACATCCTAGTTAGTCACCGAGCCGTGTACTAAGCACGCAAAAATTCTGCTTAACTTCGGTGATCGGACGAGAACCCGTGTCGTCAGCGTGGCACAGAAGTCGGCTAGAACGTTTCCAGACGTGTGGACATCTTAGTCCTTGTACAGATCACTTGAGATTTGCCTGGCAGTCTCTCGCGCTGCCTTTTAGGGAAGCAATATGGAATAGCCCTTGGTGGGACGTAACCCACAGCCTTCCCGTTATTAGCATGACCCACTAACTTAGTGAGCTTACTGCCCACGCAATACGGCCGCTTCAGAACTCCAGTACCTGAACCACCGTTTCATCTATCTTTATTAAGGCCCTACGATTCATTTAAACACGTATGTGTTGCTGTTGAGGTTTTCTCGCTGTCGCTTGGAACCCAGAGCCACAACACAACGACAACGGAAACGTCCGTGAGAAGAGCTAAACCTCGACACAGGAAAAGTATGTTCCGCTATTTCTTTCCGACCGCTCGGGCTATCGGACGTGCGACGCCTGCACCGCTGTCACTGTCGTCTCTAGTAAAATCTGCATGGCGTGTTTCTGCGTAATTTACTTGTTCTATAAGATCAAGGAAGTATGTTAGTTTCAGAATGTTCAAAATGCATTGCCAGATGTGGGGTTCGAACCCACGCTCCCTTACGGGAACCAGAGCTTAAATCGGGCGCCTTAGACCGCTCGGCCAATCTGACGTGCGAGGCATTCGCTCCAGTGACTTCCATCTCTAGAAATATCTCAAGAACCTCGCTGCGAAATCTGTTTCTTTTTTCGGTAGGATGTAATTATGTCAGTTTTAGAATATTTAAGACACAATGTCAGACGTGGCGTAGGAAACGCACCCTCCCTTTCGGGAGCCAATGTGGCGCGTTGGACCGCTTTCTTCCGTCGTTTCCAGTTTGAACTGTAACTAGCAAAACTGTATTTAGTAATAGTAACATTTTCACATTGATGCAAAGAAAACTAGATATTAACGAGCGGCAAATAAGGCCGTTTCCTAGCAACAGCCACGCTGTACATTACGCACTCGTGGGAAGCCAATGAAATACTTCCTGTGAGGCTCAAACTGTCGACCTTCACTTTACAATACTTAGGCACTGCCCCGGTGGTACCGACGCATACATACTGAAACGCCTTTGGATCGTCAGTGGGTACTTCATATTAGAAATTTCATGTTCGCCCTGATGTGCATTAAAGGGCAGATTCTTCAGTGAAAGTTCGTTCTGCGCTCAGTTACAGTATATCGCCCTAGCAGCACCACGGGTTCAGATGTGCTCGCCTTCCACTCGGCGTTGAGCGCCTACAGCGAGATTGCCTTCGGCCTCTGGCGCCAGGAGGGAAGGCGACACATCACGGCGCAAGCAGCGCGTAGCAGAGGGCGGTGGTGGTGTGTCGGTCAGCATGGATGCTTCCCAAGTAGCTGGTCCGGGTTCGAAACCCGGACACCGCACGGAAGTTGTCTCCTTTAATCAGGAGAGTGTTTTCAACGCTCGCGATCGTCGAGTTTCCGAACTGTCGTGTTACGAATGGTTTTCCTTCGCCCCTCGTCCCGCTCCGCGTAGGCAAGTGCGGATTGCGATTCACAGCATCGTGTGTCCCCATGTGTCGACTTGTCTCGACTTTGCTCGGCTGACGCGAAAGCTGACGCTTGCAAATGGGCGTATATGTAGAGGACAGGCGCTAGAATCGACTGGGAGAGACCAAGTCGACAAACACACAACGGACCCTTTCATTTGACTGTGGCCGCAGGTTCGCGAATTTGGGTACCGAGAGGCAAGAGACGGGTCAGCGTGCTGGACCGTATCATTACCGCGCAGCAACACCGAAAACTAAAGGAAAAAGCAAAATTAAAGAATCCAACAGCACGCAGACATCCTAGTTAGTCACCGAGCCGTGTACTAAGCACGCAAAAATGCTGCTTAACTTCGGTGATCGGACGAGAACCCGTGTCGTCAGCGTGGCACAGAAGTCGGCTAGAACGTTTCCAGACGTGTGGACATCTTAGTCCTTGTACAGATCACTTGAGATTTGCCTGGCAGTCTCTCGCGCTGCCTTTTAGGGAAGCAATATGGAATAGCCCTTGGTGGGACGTAACCCACAGCCTTCCCGTTATTAGCATGACCCACTAACTTAGTGAGCTTACTGCCCACGCAATACGGCCGCTTCAGAACTCCAGTACCTGAACCACCGTTTCATCTATCTTTATTAAGGCCCTACGATTCATTTAAACACGTATGTGTTGCTGTTGAGGTTTTCTCGCTGTCGCTTGGAACCCAGAGCCACAACACAACGACAACGGAAACGTCCGTGAGAAGAGCTAAACCTCGACACAGGAAAAGTATGTTCCGCTATTTCTTTCCGACCGCTCGGGCTATCGGACGTGCGACGCCTGCACCGCTGTCACTGTCGTCTCTAGTAAAATCTGCATGGCGTGTTTCTGCGTAATTTACTTGTTCTATAAGATCAAGGAAGTATGTTAGTTTCAGAATGTTCAAAATGCATTGCCAGATGTGGGGTTCGAACCCACGCTCCCTTACGGGAACCAGAGCTTAAATCGGGCGCCTTAGACCGCTCGGCCAATCTGACGTGCGAGGCATTCGCTCCAGTGACTTCCATCTCTAGAAATATCTCAAGAACCTCGCTGCGAAATCTGTTTCTTTTTTCGGTAGGATGTAATTATGTCAGTTTTAGAATATTTAAGACACAATGTCAGACGTGGCGTAGGAAACGCACCCTCCCTTTCGGGAGCCAATGTGGCGCGTTGGACCGCTTTCTTCCGTCGTTTCCAGTTTGAACTGTAACTAGCAAAACTGTATTTAGTAATAGTAACATTTTCACATTGATGCAAAGAAAACTAGATATTAACGAGCGGCAAATAAGGCCGTTTCCTAGCAACAGCCACGCTGTACATTACGCACTCGTGGGAAGCCAATGAAATACTTCCTGTGAGGCTCAAACTGTCGACCTTCACTTTACAATACTTAGGCACTGCCCCGGTGGTACCGACGCATACATACTGAAACGCCTTTGGATCGTCAGTGGGTACTTCATATTAGAAATTTCATGTTCGCCCTGATGTGCATTAAAGGGCAGATTCTTCAGTGAAAGTTCGTTCTGCGCTCAGTTACAGTATATCGCCCTAGCAGCACCACGGGTTCAGATGTGCTCGCCTTCCACTCGGCGTTGAGCGCCTACAGCGAGATTGCCTTCGGCCTCTGGCGCCAGGAGGGAAGGCGACACATCACGGCGCAAGCAGCGCGTAGCAGAGGGCGGTGGTGGTGTGTCGGTCAGCATGGATGCTTCCCAAGTAGCTGGTCCGGGTTCGAAACCCGGACACCGCACGGAAGTTGTCTCCTTTAATCAGGAGAGTGTTTTCAACGCTCGCGATCGTCGAGTTTCCGAACTGTCGTGTTACGAATGGTTTTCCTTCGCCCCTCGTCCCGCTCCGCGTAGGCAAGTGCGGATTGCGATTCACAGCATCGTGTGTCCCCATGTGTCGACTTGTCTCGACTTTGCTCGGCTGACGCGAAAGCTGACGCTTGCAAATGGGCGTATATGTAGAGGACAGGCGCTAGAATCGACTGGGAGAGACCAAGTCGACAAACACACAACGGACCCTTTCATTTGACTGTGGCCGCAGGTTCGCGAATTTGGGTACCGAGAGGCAAGAGACGGGTCAGCGTGCTGGACCGTATCATTACCGCGCAGCAACACCGAAAACTAAAGGAAAAAGCAAAATTAAAGAATCCAACAGCACGCAGACATCCTAGTTAGTCACCGAGCCGTGTACTAAGCACGCAAAAATGCTGCTTAACTTCGGTGATCGGACGAGAACCCGTGTCGTCAGCGTGGCACAGAAGTCGGCTAGAACGTTTCCAGACGTGTGGACATCTTAGTCCTTGTACAGATCACTTGAGATTTGCCTGGCAGTCTCTCGCGCTGCCTTTTAGGGAAGCAATATGGAATAGCCCTTGGTGGGACGTAACCCACAGCCTTCCCGTTATTAGCATGACCCACTAACTTAGTGAGCTTACTGCCCACGCAATACGGCCGCTTCAGAACTCCAGTACCTGAACCACCGTTTCATCTATCTTTATTAAGGCCCTACGATTCATTTAAACACGTATGTGTTGCTGTTGAGGTTTTCTCGCTGTCGCTTGGAACCCAGAGCCACAACACAACGACAACGGAAACGTCCGTGAGAAGAGCTAAACCTCGACACAGGAAAAGTATGTTCCGCTATTTCTTTCCGACCGCTCGGGCTATCGGACGTGCGACGCCTGCACCGCTGTCACTGTCGTCTCTAGTAAAATCTGCATGGCGTGTTTCTGCGTAATTTACTTGTTCTATAAGATCAAGGAAGTATGTTAGTTTCAGAATGTTCAAAATGCATTGCCAGATGTGGGGTTCGAACCCACGCTCCCTTACGGGAACCAGAGCTTAAATCGGGCGCCTTAGACCGCTCGGCCAATCTGACGTGCGAGGCATTCGCTCCAGTGACTTCCATCTCTAGAAATATCTCAAGAACCTCGCTGCGAAATCTGTTTCTTTTTTCGGTAGGATGTAATTATGTCAGTTTTAGAATATTTAAGACACAATGTCAGACGTGGCGTAGGAAACGCACCCTCCCTTTCGGGAGCCAATGTGGCGCGTTGGACCGCTTTCTTCCGTCGTTTCCAGTTTGAACTGTAACTAGCAAAACTGTATTTAGTAATAGTAACATTTTCACATTGATGCAAAGAAAACTAGATATTAACGAGCGGCAAATAAGGCCGTTTCCTAGCAACAGCCACGCTGTACATTACGCACTCGTGGGAAGCCAATGAAATACTTCCTGTGAGGCTCAAACTGTCGACCTTCACTTTACAATACTTAGGCACTGCCCCGGTGGTACCGACGCATACATACTGAAACGCCTTTGGATCGTCAGTGGGTACTTCATATTAGAAATTTCATGTTCGCCCTGATGTGCATTAAAGGGCAGATTCTTCAGTGAAAGTTCGTTCTGCGCTCAGTTACAGTATATCGCCCTAGCAGCACCACGGGTTCAGATGTGCTCGCCTTCCACTCGGCGTTGAGCGCCTACAGCGAGATTGCCTTCGGCCTCTGGCGCCAGGAGGGAAGGCGACACATCACGGCGCAAGCAGCGCGTAGCAGAGGGCGGTGGTGGTGTGTCGGTCAGCATGGATGCTTCCCAAGTAGCTGGTCCGGGTTCGAAACCCGGACACCGCACGGAAGTTGTCTCCTTTAATCAGGAGAGTGTTTTCAACGCTCGCGATCGTCGAGTTTCCGAACTGTCGTGTTACGAATGGTTTTCCTTCGCCCCTCGTCCCGCTCCGCGTAGGCAAGTGCGGATTGCGATTCACAGCATCGTGTGTCCCCATGTGTCGACTTGTCTCGACTTTGCTCGGCTGACGCGAAAGCTGACGCTTGCAAATGGGCGTATATGTAGAGGACAGGCGCTAGAATCGACTGGGAGAGACCAAGTCGACAAACACACAACGGACCCTTTCATTTGACTGTGGCCGCAGGTTCGCGAATTTGGGTACCGAGAGGCAAGAGACGGGTCAGCGTGCTGGACCGTATCATTACCGCGCAGCAACACCGAAAACTAAAGGAAAAAGCAAAATTAAAGAATCCAACAGCACGCAGACATCCTAGTTAGTCACCGAGCCGTGTACTAAGCACGCAAAAATGCTGCTTAACTTCGGTGATCGGACGAGAACCCGTGTCGTCAGCGTGGCACAGAAGTCGGCTAGAACGTTTCCAGACGTGTGGACATCTTAGTCCTTGTACAGATCACTTGAGATTTGCCTGGCAGTCTCTCGCGCTGCCTTTTAGGGAAGCAATATGGAATAGCCCTTGGTGGGACGTAACCCACAGCCTTCCCGTTATTAGCATGACCCACTAACTTAGTGAGCTTACTGCCCACGCAATACGGCCGCTTCAGAACTCCAGTACCTGAACCACCGTTTCATCTATCTTTATTAAGGCCCTACGATTCATTTAAACACGTATGTGTTGCTGTTGAGGTTTTCTCGCTGTCGCTTGGAACCCAGAGCCACAACACAACGACAACGGAAACGTCCGTGAGAAGAGCTAAACCTCGACACAGGAAAAGTATGTTCCGCTATTTCTTTCCGACCGCTCGGGCTATCGGACGTGCGACGCCTGCACCGCTGTCACTGTCGTCTCTAGTAAAATCTGCATGGCGTGTTTCTGCGTAATTTACTTGTTCTATAAGATCAAGGAAGTATGTTAGTTTCAGAATGTTCAAAATGCATTGCCAGATGTGGGGTTCGAACCCACGCTCCCTTACGGGAACCAGAGCTTAAATCGGGCGCCTTAGACCGCTCGGCCAATCTGACGTGCGAGGCATTCGCTCCAGTGACTTCCATCTCTAGAAATATCTCAAGAACCTCGCTGCGAAATCTGTTTCTTTTTTCGGTAGGATGTAATTATGTCAGTTTTAGAATATTTAAGACACAATGTCAGACGTGGCGTAGGAAACGCACCCTCCCTTTCGGGAGCCAATGTGGCGCGTTGGACCGCTTTCTTCCGTCGTTTCCAGTTTGAACTGTAACTAGCAAAACTGTATTTAGTAATAGTAACATTTTCACATTGATGCAAAGAAAACTAGATATTAACGAGCGGCAAATAAGGCCGTTTCCTAGCAACAGCCACGCTGTACATTACGCACTCGTGGGAAGCCAATGAAATACTTCCTGTGAGGCTCAAACTGTCGACCTTCACTTTACAATACTTAGGCACTGCCCCGGTGGTACCGACGCATACATACTGAAACGCCTTTGGATCGTCAGTGGGTACTTCATATTAGAAATTTCATGTTCGCCCTGATGTGCATTAAAGGGCAGATTCTTCAGTGAAAGTTCGTTCTGCGCTCAGTTACAGTATATCGCCCTAGCAGCACCACGGGTTCAGATGTGCTCGCCTTCCACTCGGCGTTGAGCGCCTACAGCGAGATTGCCTTCGGCCTCTGGCGCCAGGAGGGAAGGCGACACATCACGGCGCAAGCAGCGCGTAGCAGAGGGCGGTGGTGGTGTGTCGGTCAGCATGGATGCTTCCCAAGTAGCTGGTCCGGGTTCGAAACCCGGACACCGCACGGAAGTTGTCTCCTTTAATCAGGAGAGTGTTTTCAACGCTCGCGATCGTCGAGTTTCCGAACTGTCGTGTTACGAATGGTTTTCCTTCGCCCCTCGTCCCGCTCCGCGTAGGCAAGTGCGGATTGCGATTCACAGCATCGTGTGTCCCCATGTGTCGACTTGTCTCGACTTTGCTCGGCTGACGCGAAAGCTGACGCTTGCAAATGGGCGTATATGTAGAGGACAGGCGCTAGAATCGACTGGGAGAGACCAAGTCGACAAACACACAACGGACCCTTTCATTTGACTGTGGCCGCAGGTTCGCGAATTTGGGTACCGAGAGGCAAGAGACGGGTCAGCGTGCTGGACCGTATCATTACCGCGCAGCAACACCGAAAACTAAAGGAAAAAGCAAAATTAAAGAATCCAACAGCACGCAGACATCCTAGTTAGTCACCGAGCCGTGTACTAAGCACGCAAAAATGCTGCTTAACTTCGGTGATCGGACGAGAACCCGTGTCGTCAGCGTGGCACAGAAGTCGGCTAGAACGTTTCCAGACGTGTGGACATCTTAGTCCTTGTACAGATCACTTGAGATTTGCCTGGCAGTCTCTCGCGCTGCCTTTTAGGGAAGCAATATGGAATAGCCCTTGGTGGGACGTAACCCACAGCCTTCCCGTTATTAGCATGACCCACTAACTTAGTGAGCTTACTGCCCACGCAATACGGCCGCTTCAGAACTCCAGTACCTGAACCACCGTTTCATCTATCTTTATTAAGGCCCTACGATTCATTTAAACACGTATGTGTTGCTGTTGAGGTTTTCTCGCTGTCGCTTGGAACCCAGAGCCACAACACAACGACAACGGAAACGTCCGTGAGAAGAGCTAAACCTCGACACAGGAAAAGTATGTTCCGCTATTTCTTTCCGACCGCTCGGGCTATCGGACGTGCGACGCCTGCACCGCTGTCACTGTCGTCTCTAGTAAAATCTGCATGGCGTGTTTCTGCGTAATTTACTTGTTCTATAAGATCAAGGAAGTATGTTAGTTTCAGAATGTTCAAAATGCATTGCCAGATGTGGGGTTCGAACCCACGCTCCCTTACGGGAACCAGAGCTTAAATCGGGCGCCTTAGACCGCTCGGCCAATCTGACGTGCGAGGCATTCGCTCCAGTGACTTCCATCTCTAGAAATATCTCAAGAACCTCGCTGCGAAATCTGTTTCTTTTTTCGGTAGGATGTAATTATGTCAGTTTTAGAATATTTAAGACACAATGTCAGACGTGGCGTAGGAAACGCACCCTCCCTTTCGGGAGCCAATGTGGCGCGTTGGACCGCTTTCTTCCGTCGTTTCCAGTTTGAACTGTAACTAGCAAAACTGTATTTAGTAATAGTAACATTTTCACATTGATGCAAAGAAAACTAGATATTAACGAGCGGCAAATAAGGCCGTTTCCTAGCAACAGCCACGCTGTACATTACGCACTCGTGGGAAGCCAATGAAATACTTCCTGTGAGGCTCAAACTGTCGACCTTCACTTTACAATACTTAGGCACTGCCCCGGTGGTACCGACGCATACATACTGAAACGCCTTTGGATCGTCAGTGGGTACTTCATATTAGAAATTTCATGTTCGCCCTGATGTGCATTAAAGGGCAGATTCTTCAGTGAAAGTTCGTTCTGCGCTCAGTTACAGTATATCGCCCTAGCAGCACCACGGGTTCAGATGTGCTCGCCTTCCACTCGGCGTTGAGCGCCTACAGCGAGATTGCCTTCGGCCTCTGGCGCCAGGAGGGAAGGCGACACATCACGGCGCAAGCAGCGCGTAGCAGAGGGCGGTGGTGGTGTGTCGGTCAGCATGGATGCTTCCCAAGTAGCTGGTCCGGGTTCGAAACCCGGACACCGCACGGAAGTTGTCTCCTTTAATCAGGAGAGTGTTTTCAACGCTCGCGATCGTCGAGTTTCCGAACTGTCGTGTTACGAATGGTTTTCCTTCGCCCCTCGTCCCGCTCCGCGTAGGCAAGTGCGGATTGCGATTCACAGCATCGTGTGTCCCCATGTGTCGACTTGTCTCGACTTTGCTCGGCTGACGCGAAAGCTGACGCTTGCAAATGGGCGTATATGTAGAGGACAGGCGCTAGAATCGACTGGGAGAGACCAAGTCGACAAACACACAACGGACCCTTTCATTTGACTGTGGCCGCAGGTTCGCGAATTTGGGTACCGAGAGGCAAGAGACGGGTCAGCGTGCTGGACCGTATCATTACCGCGCAGCAACACCGAAAACTAAAGGAAAAAGCAAAATTAAAGAATCCAACAGCACGCAGACATCCTAGTTAGTCACCGAGCCGTGTACTAAGCACGCAAAAATGCTGCTTAACTTCGGTGATCGGACGAGAACCCGTGTCGTCAGCGTGGCACAGAAGTCGGCTAGAACGTTTCCAGACGTGTGGACATCTTAGTCCTTGTACAGATCACTTGAGATTTGCCTGGCAGTCTCTCGCGCTGCCTTTTAGGGAAGCAATATGGAATAGCCCTTGGTGGGACGTAACCCACAGCCTTCCCGTTATTAGCATGACCCACTAACTTAGTGAGCTTACTGCCCACGCAATACGGCCGCTTCAGAACTCCAGTACCTGAACCACCGTTTCATCTATCTTTATTAAGGCCCTACGATTCATTTAAACACGTATGTGTTGCTGTTGAGGTTTTCTCGCTGTCGCTTGGAACCCAGAGCCACAACACAACGACAACGGAAACGTCCGTGAGAAGAGCTAAACCTCGACACAGGAAAAGTATGTTCCGCTATTTCTTTCCGACCGCTCGGGCTATCGGACGTGCGACGCCTGCACCGCTGTCACTGTCGTCTCTAGTAAAATCTGCATGGCGTGTTTCTGCGTAATTTACTTGTTCTATAAGATCAAGGAAGTATGTTAGTTTCAGAATGTTCAAAATGCATTGCCAGATGTGGGGTTCGAACCCACGCTCCCTTACGGGAACCAGAGCTTAAATCGGGCGCCTTAGACCGCTCGGCCAATCTGACGTGCGAGGCATTCGCTCCAGTGACTTCCATCTCTAGAAATATCTCAAGAACCTCGCTGCGAAATCTGTTTCTTTTTTCGGTAGGATGTAATTATGTCAGTTTTAGAATATTTAAGACACAATGTCAGACGTGGCGTAGGAAACGCACCCTCCCTTTCGGGAGCCAATGTGGCGCGTTGGACCGCTTTCTTCCGTCGTTTCCAGTTTGAACTGTAACTAGCAAAACTGTATTTAGTAATAGTAACATTTTCACATTGATGCAAAGAAAACTAGATATTAACGAGCGGCAAATAAGGCCGTTTCCTAGCAACAGCCACGCTGTACATTACGCACTCGTGGGAAGCCAATGAAATACTTCCTGTGAGGCTCAAACTGTCGACCTTCACTTTACAATACTTAGGCACTGCCCCGGTGGTACCGACGCATACATACTGAAACGCCTTTGGATCGTCAGTGGGTACTTCATATTAGAAATTTCATGTTCGCCCTGATGTGCATTAAAGGGCAGATTCTTCAGTGAAAGTTCGTTCTGCGCTCAGTTACAGTATATCGCCCTAGCAGCACCACGGGTTCAGATGTGCTCGCCTTCCACTCGGCGTTGAGCGCCTACAGCGAGATTGCCTTCGGCCTCTGGCGCCAGGAGGGAAGGCGACACATCACGGCGCAAGCAGCGCGTAGCAGAGGGCGGTGGTGGTGTGTCGGTCAGCATGGATGCTTCCCAAGTAGCTGGTCCGGGTTCGAAACCCGGACACCGCACGGAAGTTGTCTCCTTTAATCAGGAGAGTGTTTTCAACGCTCGCGATCGTCGAGTTTCCGAACTGTCGTGTTACGAATGGTTTTCCTTCGCCCCTCGTCCCGCTCCGCGTAGGCAAGTGCGGATTGCGATTCACAGCATCGTGTGTCCCCATGTGTCGACTTGTCTCGACTTTGCTCGGCTGACGCGAAAGCTGACGCTTGCAAATGGGCGTATATGTAGAGGACAGGCGCTAGAATCGACTGGGAGAGACCAAGTCGACAAACACACAACGGACCCTTTCATTTGACTGTGGCCGCAGCTTCGCGAATTTGGGTACCGAGAGGCAAGAGACGGGTCAGCGTGCTGGACCGTATCATTACCGCGCAGCAACACCGAAAACTAAAGGAAAAAGCAAAATTAAAGAATCCAACAGCACGCAGACATCCTAGTTAGTCACCGAGCCGTGTACTAAGCACGCAAAAATGCTGCTTAACTTCGGTGATCGGACGAGAACCCGTGTCGTCAGCGTGGCACAGAAGTCGGCTAGAACGTTTCCAGACGTGTGGACATCTTAGTCCTTGTACAGATCACTTGAGATTTGCCTGGCAGTCTCTCGCGCTGCCTTTTAGGGAAGCAATATGGAATAGCCCTTGGTGGGACGTAACCCACAGCCTTCCCGTTATTAGCATGACCCACTAACTTAGTGAGCTTACTGCCCACGCAATACGGCCGCTTCAGAACTCCAGTACCTGAACCACCGTTTCATCTATCTTTATTAAGGCCCTACGATTCATTTAAACACGTATGTGTTGCTGTTGAGGTTTTCTCGCTGTCGCTTGGAACCCAGAGCCACAACACAACGACAACGGAAACGTCCGTGAGAAGAGCTAAACCTCGACACAGGAAAAGTATGTTCCGCTATTTCTTTCCGACCGCTCGGGCTATCGGACGTGCGACGCCTGCACCGCTGTCACTGTCGTCTCTAGTAAAATCTGCATGGCGTGTTTCTGCGTAATTTACTTGTTCTATAAGATCAAGGAAGTATGTTAGTTTCAGAATGTTCAAAATGCATTGCCAGATGTTGGGTTCGAACCCACGCTCCCTTACGGGAACCAGAGCTTAAATCGGGCGCCTTAGACCGCTCGGCCAATCTGACGTGCGAGGCATTCGCTCCAGTGACTTCCATCTCTAGAAATATCTCAAGAACCTCGCTGCGAAATCTGTTTCTTTTTTCGGTAGGATGTAATTATGTCAGTTTTAGAATATTTAAGACACAATGTCAGACGTGGCGTAGGAAACGCACCCTCCCTTTCGGGAGCCAATGTGGCGCGTTGGACCGCTTTCTTCCGTCGTTTCCAGTTTGAACTGTAACTAGCAAAACTGTATTTAGTAATAGTAACATTTTCACATTGATGCAAAGAAAACTAGATATTAACGAGCGGCAAATAAGGCCGTTTCCTAGCAACAGCCACGCTGTACATTACGCACTCGTGGGAAGCCAATGAAATACTTCCTGTGAGGCTCAAACTGTCGACCTTCACTTTACAATACTTAGGCACTGCCCCGGTGGTACCGACGCATACATACTGAAACGCCTTTGGATCGTCAGTGGGTACTTCATATTAGAAATTTCATGTTCGCCCTGATGTGCATTAAAGGGCAGATTCTTCAGTGAAAGTTCGTTCTGCGCTCAGTTACAGTATATCGCCCTAGCAGCACCACGGGTTCAGATGTGCTCGCCTTCCACTCGGCGTTGAGCGCCTACAGCGAGATTGCCTTCGGCCTCTGGCGCCAGGAGGGAAGGCGACACATCACGGCGCAAGCAGCGCGTAGCAGAGGGCGGTGGTGGTGTGTCGGTCAGCATGGATGCTTCCCAAGTAGCTGGTCCGGGTTCGAAACCCGGACACCGCACGGAAGTTGTCTCCTTTAATCAGGAGAGTGTTTTCAACGCTCGCGATCGTCGAGTTTCCGAACTGTCGTGTTACGAATGGTTTTCCTTCGCCCCTCGTCCCGCTCCGCGTAGGCAAGTGCGGATTGCGATTCACAGCATCGTGTGTCCCCATGTGTCGACTTGTCTCGACTTTGCTCGGCTGACGCGAAAGCTGACGCTTGCAAATGGGCGTATATGTAGAGGACAGGCGCTAGAATCGACTGGGAGAGACCAACTCGACAAACACACAACGGACCCTTTCATTTGACTGTGGCCGCAGCTTCGCGAATTTGGGTACCGAGAGGCAAGAGACGGGTCAGCGTGCTGGACCGTATCATTACCGCGCAGCAACACCGAAAACTAAAGGAAAAAGCAAAATTAAAGAATCCAACAGCACGCAGACATCCTAGTTAGTCACCGAGCCGTGTACTAAGCACGCAAAAATTCTGCTTAACTTCGGTGATCGGACGAGAACCCGTGTCGTCAGCGTGGCACAGAAGTCGGCTAGAACGTTTCCAGACGTGTGGACATCTTAGTCCTTGTACAGATCACTTGAGATTTGCCTGGCAGTCTCTCGCGCTGCCTTTTAGGGAAGCAATATGGAATAGCCCTTGGTGGGACGTAACCCACAGCCTTCCCGTTATTAGCATGACCCACTAACTTAGTGAGCTTACTGCCCACGCAATACGGCCGCTTCAGAACTCCAGTACCTGAACCACCGTTTCATCTATCTTTATTAAGGCCCTACGATTCATTTAAACACGTATGTGTTGCTGTTGAGGTTTTCTCGCTGTCGCTTGGAACCCAGAGCCACAACACAACGACAACGGAAACGTCCGTGAGAAGAGCTAAACCTCGACACAGGAAAAGTATGTTCCGCTATTTCTTTCCGACCGCTCGGGCTATCGGACGTGCGACGCCTGCACCGCTGTCACTGTCGTCTCTAGTAAAATCTGCATGGCGTGTTTCTGCGTAATTTACTTGTTCTATAAGATCAAGGAAGTATGTTAGTTTCAGAATGTTCAAAATGCATTGCCAGATGTGGGGTTCGAACCCACGCTCCCTTACGGGAACCAGAGCTTAAATCGGGCGCCTTAGACCGCTCGGCCAATCTGACGTGCGAGGCATTCGCTCCAGTGACTTCCATCTCTAGAAATATCTCAAGAACCTCGCTGCGAAATCTGTTTCTTTTTTCGGTAGGATGTAATTATGTCAGTTTTAGAATATTTAAGACACAATGTCAGACGTGGCGTAGGAAACGCACCCTCCCTTTCGGGAGCCAATGTGGCGCGTTGGACCGCTTTCTTCCGTCGTTTCCAGTTTGAACTGTAACTAGCAAAACTGTATTTAGTAATAGTAACATTTTCACATTGATGCAAAGAAAACTAGATATTAACGAGCGGCAAATAAGGCCGTTTCCTAGCAACAGCCACGCTGTACATTACGCACTCGTGGGAAGCCAATGAAATACTTCCTGTGAGGCTCAAACTGTCGACCTTCACTTTACAATACTTAGGCACTGCCCCGGTGGTACCGACGCATACATACTGAAACGCCTTTGGATCGTCAGTGGGTACTTCATATTAGAAATTTCATGTTCGCCCTGATGTGCATTAAAGGGCAGATTCTTCAGTGAAAGTTCGTTCTGCGCTCAGTTACAGTATATCGCCCTAGCAGCACCACGGGTTCAGATGTGCTCGCCTTCCACTCGGCGTTGAGCGCCTACAGCGAGATTGCCTTCGGCCTCTGGCGCCAGGAGGGAAGGCGACACATCACGGCGCAAGCAGCGCGTAGCAGAGGGCGGTGGTGGTGTGTCGGTCAGCATGGATGCTTCCCAAGTAGCTGGTCCGGGTTCGAAACCCGGACACCGCACGGAAGTTGTCTCCTTTAATCAGGAGAGTGTTTTCAACGCTCGCGATCGTCGAGTTTCCGAACTGTCGTGTTACGAATGGTTTTCCTTCGCCCCTCGTCCCGCTCCGCGTAGGCAAGTGCGGATTGCGATTCACAGCATCGTGTGTCCCCATGTGTCGACTTGTCTCGACTTTGCTCGGCTGACGCGAAAGCTGACGCTTGCAAATGGGCGTATATGTAGAGGACAGGCGCTAGAATCGACTGGGAGAGACCAACTCGACAAACACACAACGGACCCTTTCATTTGACTGTGGCCGCAGCTTCGCGAATTTGGGTACCGAGAGGCAAGAGACGGGTCAGCGTGCTGGACCGTATCATTACCGCGCAGCAACACCGAAAACTAAAGGAAAAAGCAAAATTAAAGAATCCAACAGCACGCAGACATCCTAGTTAGTCACCGAGCCGTGTACTAAGCACGCAAAAATGCTGCTTAACTTCGGTGATCGGACGAGAACCCGTGTCGTCAGCGTGGCACAGAAGTCGGCTAGAACGTTTCCAGACGTGTGGACATCTTAGTCCTTGTACAGATCACTTGAGATTTGCCTGGCAGTCTCTCGCGCTGCCTTTTAGGGAAGCAATATGGAATAGCCCTTGGTGGGACGTAACCCACAGCCTTCCCGTTATTAGCATGACCCACTAACTTAGTGAGCTTACTGCCCACGCAATACGGCCGCTTCAGAACTCCAGTACCTGAACCACCGTTTCATCTATCTTTATTAAGGCCCTACGATTCATTTAAACACGTATGTGTTGCTGTTGAGGTTTTCTCGCTGTCGCTTGGAACCCAGAGCCACAACACAACGACAACGGAAACGTCCGTGAGAAGAGCTAAACCTCGACACAGGAAAAGTATGTTCCGCTATTTCTTTCCGACCGCTCGGGCTATCGGACGTGCGACGCCTGCACCGCTGTCACTGTCGTCTCTAGTAAAATCTGCATGGCGTGTTTCTGCGTAATTTACTTGTTCTATAAGATCAAGGAAGTATGTTAGTTTCAGAATGTTCAAAATGCATTGCCAGATGTGGGGTTCGAACCCACGCTCCCTTACGGGAACCAGAGCTTAAATCGGGCGCCTTAGACCGCTCGGCCAATCTGACGTGCGAGGCATTCGCTCCAGTGACTTCCATCTCTAGAAATATCTCAAGAACCTCGCTGCGAAATCTGTTTCTTTTTTCGGTAGGATGTAATTATGTCAGTTTTAGAATATTTAAGACACAATGTCAGACGTGGCGTAGGAAACGCACCCTCCCTTTCGGGAGCCAATGTGGCGCGTTGGACCGCTTTCTTCCGTCGTTTCCAGTTTGAACTGTAACTAGCAAAACTGTATTTAGTAATAGTAACATTTTCACATTGATGCAAAGAAAACTAGATATTAACGAGCGGCAAATAAGGCCGTTTCCTAGCAACAGCCACGCTGTACATTACGCACTCGTGGGAAGCCAATGAAATACTTCCTGTGAGGCTCAAACTGTCGACCTTCACTTTACAATACTTAGGCACTGCCCCGGTGGTACCGACGCATACATACTGAAACGCCTTTGGATCGTCAGTGGGTACTTCATATTAGAAATTTCATGTTCGCCCTGATGTGCATTAAAGGGCAGATTCTTCAGTGAAAGTTCGTTCTGCGCTCAGTTACAGTATATCGCCCTAGCAGCACCACGGGTTCAGATGTGCTCGCCTTCCACTCGGCGTTGAGCGCCTACAGCGAGATTGCCTTCGGCCTCTGGCGCCAGGAGGGAAGGCGACACATCACGGCGCAAGCAGCGCGTAGCAGAGGGCGGTGGTGGTGTGTCGGTCAGCATGGATGCTTCCCAAGTAGCTGGTCCGGGTTCGAAACCCGGACACCGCACGGAAGTTGTCTCCTTTAATCAGGAGAGTGTTTTCAACGCTCGCGATCGTCGAGTTTCCGAACTGTCGTGTTACGAATGGTTTTCCTTCGCCCCTCGTCCCGCTCCGCGTAGGCAAGTGCGGATTGCGATTCACAGCATCGTGTGTCCCCATGTGTCGACTTGTCTCGACTTTGCTCGGCTGACGCGAAAGCTGACGCTTGCAAATGGGCGTATATGTAGAGGACAGGCGCTAGAATCGACTGGGAGAGACCAAGTCGACAAACACACAACGGACCCTTTCATTTGACTGTGGCCGCAGGTTCGCGAATTTGGGTACCGAGAGGCAAGAGACGGGTCAGCGTGCTGGACCGTATCATTACCGCGCAGCAACACCGAAAACTAAAGGAAAAAGCAAAATTAAAGAATCCAACAGCACGCAGACATCCTAGTTAGTCACCGAGCCGTGTACTAAGCACGCAAAAATGCTGCTTAACTTCGGTGATCGGACGAGAACCCGTGTCGTCAGCGTGGCACAGAAGTCGGCTAGAACGTTTCCAGACGTGTGGACATCTTAGTCCTTGTACAGATCACTTGAGATTTGCCTGGCAGTCTCTCGCGCTGCCTTTTAGGGAAGCAATATGGAATAGCCCTTGGTGGGACGTAACCCACAGCCTTCCCGTTATTAGCATGACCCACTAACTTAGTGAGCTTACTGCCCACGCAATACGGCCGCTTCAGAACTCCAGTACCTGAACCACCGTTTCATCTATCTTTATTAAGGCCCTACGATTCATTTAAACACGTATGTGTTGCTGTTGAGGTTTTCTCGCTGTCGCTTGGAACCCAGAGCCACAACACAACGACAACGGAAACGTCCGTGAGAAGAGCTAAACCTCGACACAGGAAAAGTATGTTCCGCTATTTCTTTCCGACCGCTCGGGCTATCGGACGTGCGACGCCTGCACCGCTGTCACTGTCGTCTCTAGTAAAATCTGCATGGCGTGTTTCTGCGTAATTTACTTGTTCTATAAGATCAAGGAAGTATGTTAGTTTCAGAATGTTCAAAATGCATTGCCAGATGTGGGGTTCGAACCCACGCTCCCTTACGGGAACCAGAGCTTAAATCGGGCGCCTTAGACCGCTCGGCCAATCTGACGTGCGAGGCATTCGCTCCAGTGACTTCCATCTCTAGAAATATCTCAAGAACCTCGCTGCGAAATCTGTTTCTTTTTTCGGTAGGATGTAATTATGTCAGTTTTAGAATATTTAAGACACAATGTCAGACGTGGCGTAGGAAACGCACCCTCCCTTTCGGGAGCCAATGTGGCGCGTTGGACCGCTTTCTTCCGTCGTTTCCAGTTTGAACTGTAACTAGCAAAACTGTATTTAGTAATAGTAACATTTTCACATTGATGCAAAGAAAACTAGATATTAACGAGCGGCAAATAAGGCCGTTTCCTAGCAACAGCCACGCTGTACATTACGCACTCGTGGGAAGCCAATGAAATACTTCCTGTGAGGCTCAAACTGTCGACCTTCACTTTACAATACTTAGGCACTGCCCCGGTGGTACCGACGCATACATACTGAAACGCCTTTGGATCGTCAGTGGGTACTTCATATTAGAAATTTCATGTTCGCCCTGATGTGCATTAAAGGGCAGATTCTTCAGTGAAAGTTCGTTCTGCGCTCAGTTACAGTATATCGCCCTAGCAGCACCACGGGTTCAGATGTGCTCGCCTTCCACTCGGCGTTGAGCGCCTACAGCGAGATTGCCTTCGGCCTCTGGCGCCAGGAGGGAAGGCGACACATCACGGCGCAAGCAGCGCGTAGCAGAGGGCGGTGGTGGTGTGTCGGTCAGCATGGATGCTTCCCAAGTAGCTGGTCCGGGTTCGAAACCCGGACACCGCACGGAAGTTGTCTCCTTTAATCAGGAGAGTGTTTTCAACGCTCGCGATCGTCGAGTTTCCGAACTGTCGTGTTACGAATGGTTTTCCTTCGCCCCTCGTCCCGCTCCGCGTAGGCAAGTGCGGATTGCGATTCACAGCATCGTGTGTCCCCATGTGTCGACTTGTCTCGACTTTGCTCGGCTGACGCGAAAGCTGACGCTTGCAAATGGGCGTATATGTAGAGGACAGGCGCTAGAATCGACTGGGAGAGACCAAGTCGACAAACACACAACGGACCCTTTCATTTGACTGTGGCCGCAGCTTCGCGAATTTGGGTACCGAGAGGCAAGAGACGGGTCAGCGTGCTGGACCGTATCATTACCGCGCAGCAACACCGAAAACTAAAGGAAAAAGCAAAATTAAAGAATCCAACAGCACGCAGACATCCTAGTTAGTCACCGAGCCGTGTACTAAGCACGCAAAAATGCTGCTTAACTTCGGTGATCGGACGAGAACCCGTGTCGTCAGCGTGGCACAGAAGTCGGCTAGAACGTTTCCAGACGTGTGGACATCTTAGTCCTTGTACAGATCACTTGAGATTTGCCTGGCAGTCTCTCGCGCTGCCTTTTAGGGAAGCAATATGGAATAGCCCTTGGTGGGACGTAACCCACAGCCTTCCCGTTATTAGCATGACCCACTAACTTAGTGAGCTTACTGCCCACGCAATACGGCCGCTTCAGAACTCCAGTACCTGAACCACCGTTTCATCTATCTTTATTAAGGCCCTACGATTCATTTAAACACGTATGTGTTGCTGTTGAGGTTTTCTCGCTGTCGCTTGGAACCCAGAGCCACAACACAACGACAACGGAAACGTCCGTGAGAAGAGCTAAACCTCGACACAGGAAAAGTATGTTCCGCTATTTCTTTCCGACCGCTCGGGCTATCGGACGTGCGACGCCTGCACCGCTGTCACTGTCGTCTCTAGTAAAATCTGCATGGCGTGTTTCTGCGTAATTTACTTGTTCTATAAGATCAAGGAAGTATGTTAGTTTCAGAATGTTCAAAATGCATTGCCAGATGTTGGGTTCGAACCCACGCTCCCTTACGGGAACCAGAGCTTAAATCGGGCGCCTTAGACCGCTCGGCCAATCTGACGTGCGAGGCATTCGCTCCAGTGACTTCCATCTCTAGAAATATCTCAAGAACCTCGCTGCGAAATCTGTTTCTTTTTTCGGTAGGATGTAATTATGTCAGTTTTAGAATATTTAAGACACAATGTCAGACGTGGCGTAGGAAACGCACCCTCCCTTTCGGGAGCCAATGTGGCGCGTTGGACCGCTTTCTTCCGTCGTTTCCAGTTTGAACTGTAACTAGCAAAACTGTATTTAGTAATAGTAACATTTTCACATTGATGCAAAGAAAACTAGATATTAACGAGCGGCAAATAAGGCCGTTTCCTAGCAACAGCCACGCTGTACATTACGCACTCGTGGGAAGCCAATGAAATACTTCCTGTGAGGCTCAAACTGTCGACCTTCACTTTACAATACTTAGGCACTGCCCCGGTGGTACCGACGCATACATACTGAAACGCCTTTGGATCGTCAGTGGGTACTTCATATTAGAAATTTCATGTTCGCCCTGATGTGCATTAAAGGGCAGATTCTTCAGTGAAAGTTCGTTCTGCGCTCAGTTACAGTATATCGCCCTAGCAGCACCACGGGTTCAGATGTGCTCGCCTTCCACTCGGCGTTGAGCGCCTACAGCGAGATTGCCTTCGGCCTCTGGCGCCAGGAGGGAAGGCGACACATCACGGCGCAAGCAGCGCGTAGCAGAGGGCGGTGGTGGTGTGTCGGTCAGCATGGATGCTTCCCAAGTAGCTGGTCCGGGTTCGAAACCCGGACACCGCACGGAAGTTGTCTCCTTTAATCAGGAGAGTGTTTTCAACGCTCGCGATCGTCGAGTTTCCGAACTGTCGTGTTACGAATGGTTTTCCTTCGCCCCTCGTCCCGCTCCGCGTAGGCAAGTGCGGATTGCGATTCACAGCATCGTGTGTCCCCATGTGTCGACTTGTCTCGACTTTGCTCGGCTGACGCGAAAGCTGACGCTTGCAAATGGGCGTATATGTAGAGGACAGGCGCTAGAATCGACTGGGAGAGACCAACTCGACAAACACACAACGGACCCTTTCATTTGACTGTGGCCGCAGCTTCGCGAATTTGGGTACCGAGAGGCAAGAGACGGGTCAGCGTGCTGGACCGTATCATTACCGCGCAGCAACACCGAAAACTAAAGGAAAAAGCAAAATTAAAGAATCCAACAGCACGCAGACATCCTAGTTAGTCACCGAGCCGTGTACTAAGCACGCAAAAATTCTGCTTAACTTCGGTGATCGGACGAGAACCCGTGTCGTCAGCGTGGCACAGAAGTCGGCTAGAACGTTTCCAGACGTGTGGACATCTTAGTCCTTGTACAGATCACTTGAGATTTGCCTGGCAGTCTCTCGCGCTGCCTTTTAGGGAAGCAATATGGAATAGCCCTTGGTGGGACGTAACCCACAGCCTTCCCGTTATTAGCATGACCCACTAACTTAGTGAGCTTACTGCCCACGCAATACGGCCGCTTCAGAACTCCAGTACCTGAACCACCGTTTCATCTATCTTTATTAAGGCCCTACGATTCATTTAAACACGTATGTGTTGCTGTTGAGGTTTTCTCGCTGTCGCTTGGAACCCAGAGCCACAACACAACGACAACGGAAACGTCCGTGAGAAGAGCTAAACCTCGACACAGGAAAAGTATGTTCCGCTATTTCTTTCCGACCGCTCGGGCTATCGGACGTGCGACGCCTGCACCGCTGTCACTGTCGTCTCTAGTAAAATCTGCATGGCGTGTTTCTGCGTAATTTACTTGTTCTATAAGATCAAGGAAGTATGTTAGTTTCAGAATGTTCAAAATGCATTGCCAGATGTGGGGTTCGAACCCACGCTCCCTTACGGGAACCAGAGCTTAAATCGGGCGCCTTAGACCGCTCGGCCAATCTGACGTGCGAGGCATTCGCTCCAGTGACTTCCATCTCTAGAATATCTCAAGAACCTCGCTGCGAAATCTGTTTCTTTTTTCGGTAGGATGTAATTATGTCAGTTTTAGAATATTTAAGACACAATGTCAGACGTGGCGTAGGAAACGCACCCTCCCTTTCGGGAGCCAATGTGGCGCGTTGGACCGCTTTCTTCCGTCGTTTCCAGTTTGAACTGTAACTAGCAAAACTGTATTTAGTAATAGTAACATTTTCACATTGATGCAAAGAAAACTAGATATTAACGAGCGGCAAATAAGGCCGTTTCCTAGCAACAGCCACGCTGTACATTACGCACTCGTGGGAAGCCAATGAAATACTTCCTGTGAGGCTCAAACTGTCGACCTTCACTTTACAATACTTAGGCACTGCCCCGGTGGTACCGACGCATACATACTGAAACGCCTTTGGATCGTCAGTGGGTACTTCATATTAGAAATTTCATGTTCGCCCTGATGTGCATTAAAGGGCAGATTCTTCAGTGAAAGTTCGTTCTGCGCTCAGTTACAGTATATCGCCCTAGCAGCACCACGGGTTCAGATGTGCTCGCCTTCCACTCGGCGTTGAGCGCCTACAGCGAGATTGCCTTCGGCCTCTGGCGCCAGGAGGGAAGGCGACACATCACGGCGCAAGCAGCGCGTAGCAGAGGGCGGTGGTGGTGTGTCGGTCAGCATGGATGCTTCCCAAGTAGCTGGTCCGGGTTCGAAACCCGGACACCGCACGGAAGTTGTCTCCTTTAATCAGGAGAGTGTTTTCAACGCTCGCGATCGTCGAGTTTCCGAACTGTCGTGTTACGAATGGTTTTCCTTCGCCCCTCGTCCCGCTCCGCGTAGGCAAGTGCGGATTGCGATTCACAGCATCGTGTGTCCCCATGTGTCGACTTGTCTCGACTTTGCTCGGCTGACGCGAAAGCTGACGCTTGCAAATGGGCGTATATGTAGAGGACAGGCGCTAGAATCGACTGGGAGAGACCAAGTCGACAAACACACAACGGACCCTTTCATTTGACTGTGGCCGCAGGTTCGCGAATTTGGGTACCGAGAGGCAAGAGACGGGTCAGCGTGCTGGACCGTATCATTACCGCGCAGCAACACCGAAAACTAAAGGAAAAAGCAAAATTAAAGAATCCAACAGCACGCAGACATCCTAGTTAGTCACCGAGCCGTGTACTAAGCACGCAAAAATGCTGCTTAACTTCGGTGATCGGACGAGAACCCGTGTCGTCAGCGTGGCACAGAAGTCGGCTAGAACGTTTCCAGACGTGTGGACATCTTAGTCCTTGTACAGATCACTTGAGATTTGCCTGGCAGTCTCTCGCGCTGCCTTTTAGGGAAGCAATATGGAATAGCCCTTGGTGGGACGTAACCCACAGCCTTCCCGTTATTAGCATGACCCACTAACTTAGTGAGCTTACTGCCCACGCAATACGGCCGCTTCAGAACCCCAGTACCTGAACCACCGTTTCATCTATCTTTATTAAGGCCCTACGATTCATTTAAACACGTATGTGTTGCTGTTGAGGTTTTCTCGCTGTCGCTTGGAACCCAGAGCCACAACACAACGACAACGGAAACGTCCGTGAGAAGAGCTAAACCTCGACACAGGAAAAGTATGTTCCGCTATTTCTTTCCGACCGCTCGGGCTATCGGACGTGCGACGCCTGTACCGCTGTCACTGTCGTCTCTAGTAAAATCTGCATGGCGTGTTTCTGCGTAATTTACTTGTTCTATAAGATCAAGGAAGTATGTTAGTTTCAGAATGTTCAAAATGTATTGCCAGATGTGGGGTTCGAACCCACGCTCCCTTACGGGAACCAGAGCTTAAATCGGGCGCCTTAGACCGCTCGGCCAATCTGACGTGCGAGGCATTCGCTCCAGTGACTTCCATCTCTAGAAATATCTCAAGAACCTCGCTGCGAAATCTGTTTCTTTTTTCGGTAGGATGTAATTATGTCAGTTTTAGAATATTTAAGACACAATGTCAGACGTGGCGTAGGAAACGCACCCTCCCTTTCGGGAGCCAATGTGGCGCGTTGGACCGCTTTCTTCCGTCGTTTCCAGTTTGAACTGTAACTAGCAAAACTGTATTTAGTAATAGTAACATTTTCACATTGATGCAAAGAAAACTAGATATTAACGAGCGGCAAATAAGGCCGTTTCCTAGCAACAGCCACGCTGTACATTACGCACTCGTGGGAAGCCAATGAAATACTTCCTGTGAGGCTCAAACTGTCGACCTTCACTTTACAATACTTAGGCACTGCCCCGGTGGTACCGACGCATACATACTGAAACGCCTTTGGATCGTCAGTGGGTACTTCATATTAGAAATTTCATGTTCGCCCTGATGTGCATTAAAGGGCAGATTCTTCAGTGAAAGTTCGTTCTGCGCTCAGTTACAGTATATCGCCCTAGCAGCACCACGGGTTCAGATGTGCTCGCCTTCCACTCGGCGTTGAGCGCCTACAGCGAGATTGCCTTCGGCCTCTGGCGCCAGGAGGGAAGGCGACACATCACGGCGCAAGCAGCGCGTAGCAGAGGGCGGTGGTGGTGTGTCGGTCAGCATGGATGCTTCCCAAGTAGCTGGTCCGGGTTCGAAACCCGGACACCGCACGGAAGTTGTCTCCTTTAATCAGGAGAGTGTTTTCAACGCTCGCGATCGTCGAGTTTCCGAACTGTCGTGTTACGAATGGTTTTCCTTCGCCCCTCGTCCCGCTCCGCGTAGGCAAGTGCGGATTGCGATTCACAGCATCGTGTGTCCCCATGTGTCGACTTGTCTCGACTTTGCTCGGCTGACGCGAAAGCTGACGCTTGCAAATGGGCGTATATGTAGAGGACAGGCGCTAGAATCGACTGGGAGAGACCAACTCGACAAACACACAACGGACCCTTTCATTTGACTGTGGCCGCAGCTTCGCGAATTTGGGTACCGAGAGGCAAGAGACGGGTCAGCGTGCTGGACCGTATCATTACCGCGCAGCAACACCGAAAACTAAAGGAAAAAGCAAAATTAAAGAATCCAACAGCACGCAGACATCCTAGTTAGTCACCGAGCCGTGTACTAAGCACGCAAAAATGCTGCTTAACTTCGGTGATCGGACGAGAACCCGTGTCGTCAGCGTGGCACAGAAGTCGGCTAGAACGTTTCCAGACGTGTGGACATCTTAGTCCTTGTACAGATCACTTGAGATTTGCCTGGCAGTCTCTCGCGCTGCCTTTTAGGGAAGCAATATGGAATAGCCCTTGGTGGGACGTAACCCACAGCCTTCCCGTTATTAGCATGACCCACTAACTTAGTGAGCTTACTGCCCACGCAATACGGCCGCTTCAGAACTCCAGTACCTGAACCACCGTTTCATCTATCTTTATTAAGGCCCTACGATTCATTTAAACACGTATGTGTTGCTGTTGAGGTTTTCTCGCTGTCGCTTGGAACCCAGAGCCACAACACAACGACAACGGAAACGTCCGTGAGAAGAGCTAAACCTCGACACAGGAAAAGTATGTTCCGCTATTTCTTTCCGACCGCTCGGGCTATCGGACGTGCGACGCCTGCACCGCTGTCACTGTCGTCTCTAGTAAAATCTGCATGGCGTGTTTCTGCGTAATTTACTTGTTCTATAAGATCAAGGAAGTATGTTAGTTTCAGAATGTTCAAAATGCATTGCCAGATGTGGGGTTCGAACCCACGCTCCCTTACGGGAACCAGAGCTTAAATCGGGCGCCTTAGACCGCTCGGCCAATCTGACGTGCGAGGCATTCGCTCCAGTGACTTCCATCTCTAGAAATATCTCAAGAACCTCGCTGCGAAATCTGTTTCTTTTTTCGGTAGGATGTAATTATGTCAGTTTTAGAATATTTAAGACACAATGTCAGACGTGGCGTAGGAAACGCACCCTCCCTTTCGGGAGCCAATGTGGCGCGTTGGACCGCTTTCTTCCGTCGTTTCCAGTTTGAACTGTAACTAGCAAAACTGTATTTAGTAATAGTAACATTTTCACATTGATGCAAAGAAAACTAGATATTAACGAGCGGCAAATAAGGCCGTTTCCTAGCAACAGCCACGCTGTACATTACGCACTCGTGGGAAGCCAATGAAATACTTCCTGTGAGGCTCAAACTGTCGACCTTCACTTTACAATACTTAGGCACTGCCCCGGTGGTACCGACGCATACATACTGAAACGCCTTTGGATCGTCAGTGGGTACTTCATATTAGAAATTTCATGTTCGCCCTGATGTGCATTAAAGGGCAGATTCTTCAGTGAAAGTTCGTTCTGCGCTCAGTTACAGTATATCGCCCTAGCAGCACCACGGGTTCAGATGTGCTCGCCTTCCACTCGGCGTTGAGCGCCTACAGCGAGATTGCCTTCGGCCTCTGGCGCCAGGAGGGAAGGCGACACATCACGGCGCAAGCAGCGCGTAGCAGAGGGCGGTGGTGGTGTGTCGGTCAGCATGGATGCTTCCCAAGTAGCTGGTCCGGGTTCGAAACCCGGACACCGCACGGAAGTTGTCTCCTTTAATCAGGAGAGTGTTTTCAACGCTCGCGATCGTCGAGTTTCCGAACTGTCGTGTTACGAATGGTTTTCCTTCGCCCCTCGTCGCGCTCCGCGTAGGCTAGTGCGGATTGCGATTCACAGCATCGTGTGTCCCCATGTGTCGACTTGTCTCGACTTTGCTCGGCTGACGCGAAAGCTGACGCTTGCAAATGGGCGTATATGTAGAGGACAGGCGCTAGAATCGACTGGGAGAGACCAACTCGACAAACACACAACGGACCCTTTCATTTGACTGTGGCCGCAGCTTCGCGAATTTGGGTACCGAGAGGCAAGAGACGGGTCAGCGTGCTGGACCGTATCATTACCGCGCAGCAACACCGAAAACTAAAGGAAAAAGCAAAATTAAAGAATCCAACAGCACGCAGACATCCTAGTTAGTCACCGAGCCGTGTACTAAGCACGCAAAAATGCTGCTTAACTTCGGTGATCGGACGAGAACCCGTGTCGTCAGCGTGGCACAGAAGTCGGCTAGAACGTTTCCAGACGTGTGGACATCTTAGTCCTTGTACAGATCACTTGAGATTTGCCTGGCAGTCTCTCGCGCTGCCTTTTAGGGAAGCAATATGGAATAGCCCTTGGTGGGACGTAACCCACAGCCTTCCCGTTATTAGCATGACACACTAACTTAGTGAGCTTACTGCCCACGCAATACGGCCGCTTCAGAACTCCAGTACCTGAACCACCGTTTCATCTATCTTTATTAAGGCCCTACGATTCATTTAAACACGTATGTGTTGCTGTTGAGGTTTTCTCGCTGTCGCTTGGAACCCAGAGCCACAACACAACGACAACGGAAACGTCCGTGAGAAGAGCTAAACCTCGACACAGGAAAAGTATGTTCCGCTATTTCTTTCCGACCGCTCGGGCTATCGGACGTGCGACGCCTGCACCGCTGTCACTGTCGTCTCTAGTAAAATCTGCATGGCGTGTTTCTGCGTAATTTACTTGTTCTATAAGATCAAGGAAGTATGTTAGTTTCAGAATGTTCAAAATGCATTGTCAGATGTGGGGTTCGAACCCACGCTCCCTTACGGGAACCAGAGCTTAAATCTGGCGCCTTAGACCGCTTTTTTTTTTTACATTTTTATTGTATTTTACTAAAACATACATTTCAAGTTCAAACAGTACAATTAATGATTAAACCATTGGCAACATAAAAAAAAGAACCAGTTTTAAACTATTTTATGCTAAATATGTCTAATACAGTAATATTTGTAAAACAAACTTTAATAGCGGGTTACAGTAAAAACTTTGCTCAAGATAACTGAGATTATTCTAAGGTGCAAACTATTGTCACCCAATCACTGGGTTTGTCTTCAAAGTTTAATTCACTGTTTAATTTGTAAACTGTCCATTGAATAAGAAATAATAGCATATTTAATACCAGTTTTCTTGACTATGAACCAGTTTAAATACAATCCAATTAAACACATACAACAACACACAAAAAAAAAAGTTCCAGAAGCAAGGTTAAAGTAAATAATAATAAGGATCCAAGTGACTTTTATTTTTCTTCTGTTCGTTCTCTTTCAAGGTGTTGTAGTGGTTTCACATATTTAACCAACACCCATTCTTTCAAAAATGATCTTCAGCATGTTGCCATAGTGCTTCTTGTGGTTGCGATACGTGCTGATTTTTGCATATTCACACTTCATGTAAACGCGGAATTCTATCTCGTTGTCCGACCCAAGTGAGTGGATGACATAACTAACATATTTTCCCAGTAACCAGCTAATGGCGTTGGTTTTTAATTTCGGAAAGTATGTCATGTCCGGTCTCAGGAGGAGCGACGGCGTTGTATATTGCGTAGAGGATCTGGTGAGAAAGGCGATTTGTTGCCTGATCCAATTCCAGTTATGCACATTGCCACCACAGGTGAATCTGTGGCTGAGTGTATCCACCAGATTCCATTTTCCACAAAGGTGTGTCTGGTTTAAACCGATCCCATATAGTCTCTCGTTGGTGCTGATGACATTATTAACTGTTTTGTACCATGCGGAAATAGCGTCTGTAGATAGCCCGGCATAGTTGATGTTCCGCCATACAGCTTTCCAGTCACAATTGGGGAATTTCGTTTCAATTTTGTTTCTACCCTCATTTAACTTCCTTTCAAGTATGATGTCGCGCGCTGTGATACGTGTGTTGCTTCTGATTTCGTCACTAAGATAACTTGCTTCGAGGAAAAAGTTCCTCACATACTGCAGACGGGCATTAATCCTTCGCACATCAATCGGTGCTTGCAGGCTATGGGGTGTCAGAGCCTCAAAGAGCTTCGCGGTTATACATTGTGGAAGTTCTCTGAGTATATGGAAAGTCCGTTTGAGGAAGAGAGCAGACGCTTTATTGCGAATATCCACCAAACCGAGGCCCCCGTTTCTGACATCCAGTATAACCGTAGTCGCACCAACCCTGAATATGTCTCCTCGCCATAAATAATTGGTAACAGTGGACATGATCCCTTTCGCTACTAGTTTAGGGATTGGAAATACCTGCGCAGTGAAATACGCTTTAGACAAAACGCAGGAGTTGATGAATCTGACTTTTTGTACCAGGTCCATAGTTCGATGGATGTTCTCCATTACAGCACCATGAACTTTCCTCCTAGTTTCCGTCCAGTTAAAAGCAGCCATCCGCATCGGACATGCCATTAAGGTGATTCCCAAAGTTTTATGTTTGTTGTCTTGTTTTGCCCATGCCAGTCGAAGGTGATCTAGGCCCCGTAGATTCAATATTTGACTTTTGTTTTCATTTGCTGTCGCTCCCGACGCTAGACAATATCTTTGGATTTCTCTTTCCAGTGTAACTGTCTCCTCCTTATTCCTTATTACAACGCCCACGTCAACAGCATAAGCTCGTATGACAGTTTTCTCACCACTCAATGTTATGCCTGTTAATCTTGCGTGGACAGTGCGGAGGAAGGGCTCTAATGATACTGAAAATAAAAACATTGATAAGGGACTGCCCTGTGGAACCCCTCGCTTTATCTGTATGGGTTTAGATGTTTGGCCGTTGATTGCAATTTTCGCATTTACACCTGTGGCAATATTCCTTAGCATGTTCACAATCTGGGGGTGGAAAGCCATTCTTGACAGCGTCGCAAAGAGGTATCTATGACTAACGCGGTCAAAAGCTTTGTTGAAATCGATAAAGATTAAAGCACATTTTATACTTGTCACTGAGGTAATTGCAATGACGTCTCTGTATGCAGATAGACTTTCGAATATCGTTCTGGTCGGAGAGCAAGATTGGTGATGACTCAATATTTTGTTGGAAAAGGCAGAGAGTCTTTTGTTGATAATACGCGAAATTATTTTGTAATCAGAATTTAGTAGCGAAAGAGGCCGAAAATTGTTTAAGTTGGTTTTGCCTTTAGTCTTAGGAATCAGTACTATTTTACTTTCCTTAAACTCTGCAGGGACCGTTTTCCCGTTCAGGACCTCATTTGCCATGGAAGTGATCTTATCCCCAATTATTGACCAGTAGCGGGCATAAAACTCCACAGGGAGGCCATCAAGTCCCGGAGATTTTTTGAGAGGTGAGTTAGGCACTGCCTCATGCACTTCGTCTTTAGTAATAGGTGACAGGATGTCAGCGTTGTCTGTTCCCGACAATTGTGGACCTAAAATAGTGAGAAAGTCCGCGAGAGCTGCATCTTCACTGTGATAGGGGCATATAAGGTTTCATAGTACCTGTGGACTTCGTCCAGTATTTCTTTCTGGCATGTGAGCTTTGTACCAGTATGCGTCTGGACTTCATCAATAAAAGTTTGACGTCTATTTTTAGCATGCCGCACCAAGTGATACAGAGAAGCTGTTTCATCTGCTATGACTGATGTGGCTTTCGATTTAATTTTTAGTCCCTCCATCTGTTGCCGTTTAATGCTTAATAACTTGGCTTTTATTTTTTTGATATCATTCAGACGAATTATGTCGTCATGTGCTTGTTTATATAAGTCTCTTAAAACCTTATAATAAAACTCCATTGTATTCCTCAACTCCCTGTGCCTCGCTGCACTATACTGCATGACAACTTTCCGCAGCCTTGGTTTAGCCCTCCTTGTCCACCAGTCAATGACTGTTGGGTGCTTGTCTACTGTGCGGAGGCACATAGTCCACGCAAACCTTATTTCCTGTTCCAGTTCTTCGTCAGTTAAAACAGAGATATTTAAGTTCCATTGGCCTCTGAATCGACGGGTTGGCTGTACACTTAGATTAAAGCACGTTAAAAGTGTACTGTGATCGCTAAAATACACTGGAATAGTCTCAACGTTTAATAAATAATTTTGCAAATTTGATGACACGTAAATTCTATCTAGTCTGCTGCGAGAGTGGCTGGTTATATACGTGAACCCGACTGACGTCGGGTGCTGAAGTTCCCACACATCCTTAAGGTGTAGATCACTTACTAACTTTTCTAACTGTGGCGAGTAGTTGAAGTTGGGTTGTTGATCTTTCTGGTTTAAAACACAGTTAAAATCTCCACCTAGTATAAGAGAACACGGATTTTTCCTCAATAAATAAATCAGTTCATCTTGAAAAAACTTCGCACGATCCAATTTGTGGGAAGTTCCTGATGGGGCGTAAAGGTTAATCACTGTCACATCGAAAATTTTTATGCCTATTGCTCTTCCTGATTCTAGTCGTTCGATTTCTGTCACCGGAATGCCTTCCCTTATAAGAATGGCTGTACCGATATTGGCTTCCGTAGAAACATTAACAATTTCAAAAAAGCCTGGGATCCGAAATTCCGCTATCGCAACTTCTTGTAGCAACGCGATATCTGTTCCGGATTGGTACAAGAATTCTTTTAGTCTCCCTTACGGGAACCAGAGCTTAAATCTGGCGCCTTAGACCGCTCGGCCAATCTGACGTGCGAGGCATTCGCTCCAGTGACTTCCATCTCTAGAAATATCTCAAGAACCTCGCTGCGAAATCTGTTTCTTTTTTCGGTAGGATGTAATTATGTCAGTTTTAGAATATTTAAGACACAATGTCAGACGTGGCGTAGGAAACGCACCCTCCCTTTCGGGAGCCAATGTGGCGCGTTGGACCGCTTTCTTCCGTCGTTTCCAGTTTGAACTGTAACTAGCAAAACTGTATTTAGTAATAGTAACATTTTCACATTGATGCAAAGAAAACTAGATATTAACGAACGGCAAATAAGGCCGTTTCCTAGCAACAGCCACGCTGTACATTACGCACTCGTGGGAAGCCAATGAAATACTTCCTGTGAGGCTCAAACTGTCGACCTTCACTTTACAATACTTAGGCACTGCCCCGGTGGTACCGACGCATACATACTGAAACGCCTTTGGATCGTCAGTGGGTACTTCATATTAGAAATTTCATGTTCGCCCTGATGTGCATTAAAGGGCAGATTCTTCAGTGAAAGTTCGTTCTGCGCTCAGTTACAGTATATCGCCCTAGCAGCACCACGGGTTCAGATGTGCTCGCCTTCCACTCGGCGTTGAGCGCCTACAGCGAGATTGCCTTCGGCCTCTGGCGCCAGGAGGGAAGGCGACACATCACGGCGCAAGCAGCGCGTAGCAGAGGGCGGTGGTGGTGTGTCGGTCAGCATGGTTGCTTCCCAAGTAGCTGGTCCGGGTTCGAAACCCGGACACCGCACGGAAGTTGTCTCCTTTACTCAGGAGAGTGTTTTCAACGATACGAATGGTTTCCCTTTGGCCCTCGTAGGCTAGTGCGGATTACGATTCACAGCATCGTGTGTCCCCGTGTGTCGACTTGTCTCGACTTTGCTCGGCTGACGCGAAAGCTGACGCTTGCAAATGGGCGTATATGTAGAGGACAGGCGTTAGAAACGAATGGGAGAGGCCACATGGACAAACACACAACGGACCCTTTCATTTGACTGTGGCCGCATGTTCGCGCCTTTGCGAGCAAGAGGTGGGTCAGAGTGCTGGACCGTACGTTTACCGCACAGCAGCACCAAAAACTAAGGAAAAGACAAAACTGAAGAAACCAACAGCACGCGGACTTCCTAGTTCGTCACCCACCCGAGTACTAACCACGACCAACGCTGCCTAATTTCGGTGATCGGACATGAACCCGTGTCGTTGGCACTGTAAGTAGGCTGTTTATGTTTTCTTATTGGCAACGGTACGTAGCGCTCTGTATGAAAATCACTGGCTGTGCTGTGTGTAGTCTGTGGCCAGTTTGCATTGTTGTCAGCCATTGTAGTGCTGGGCAGCGGCAGCTGGATGTGAACAGCGCGTAGCGTTGCGCAGTTGGAGGTGAGCCGCCAGCAGTGGTGGATGTGGGTAGAGAGATGGCGGAGTTTTGAAATTTGTCATGAACTGCTATATATATTATGACTATTAAGGTAAATACATTGCTTGTTCTCTATTAAAATCTTTCATTTGCTAAGTATGCCTATCAGTAGTTAGTGCCTTCCGTAGTTTGAATCTTTTATTTAGCTGGCAGTAGTGGCGCTCGCTGTATTGCAGGAGCTTGAGTAACGAAGATTTTTGTGAGGTAAGTGATTTGTGAAACGTATAGGTTAATGTTAGTCAGGGCCATTCTTTTGTAGGGATTTTTGAAAGTCAGATTGCGTTGCGCTAAAAATATTGTGTGTCAGTTTAAGCACAGTGATGCATAATTGTTCAAAGGGGCGTTTCATATGACGACCCTTAGCCGAGGATACTTCACTGGAATCTTCTGATTTTTTCTTGTAGTTTGTGTAATTAGTGTAGCTTTTGTTTATTGCTAGCGCGTAATTGTTGAGAAAATCTCCTTTGTAGTTGCAGTTTTTCATTGTTGTACAGTAAAACAGTTGTGGCATGCATGTAGATTTGCACCAAGTATTTCGTAGCTGCAATTAACTAGATATTATTTTCAGTGCTATGTTAATGTGTTCCCCTATTTTTGCTCTTAAAATTGTTTTTTTCTGTGTTATCGTGTGAAATATTGTGACAATAATGGCGTGTGAAAAACTTAATACTAAGCTCCAAAGTAAACTGAGAAATGACAGTGAAGACGAAAGCAGTGTGTTAGCGCCACCGAGTAATGAATTAACTAATGTTCAAAGTAGTAATTTGGTAATTGTACATAGGGAAATGGAGCGGGCTGCAAACAATGGTGTAGACAGTGAAACAATTAGTGAACAGGGAAGCATTATCGACCGATCGGTCGGCAACAGCTTGCCTCAGGAATCCGAAATGACAGGACACAATCTTGCAAATACTGTAGATTCAGGCTTTGCGTCCTCACCCTTTTCTCAAATAAGTCAAGACACATTTCCTGCTTTTCAAACTGCGAATATTGTCGGTTCAAATGCATTGCCGAATAGCACTGAGGAACATGTTTCAGACACCAGTGCATTGTTATTACAATTAATGCAACAAATGGGACAAAAGCTTCAAAAGTTAGACACAATGGAACAAAAGCTTCAAAAGTTAGACACAATGGAACAAAATCTTCAAAAGTTAGACACCACACTTGAACAAACACGTGAGGATTTAACTACTGAGTTACATAACATTGAATCGAAATGCCAAAAAGTCTGTAATGACGTAAAAACACAAATTTGTGAGCATTTTCAACCTATTTTTTCACGGCATGAAAATGCATTACAGAATCACGAAGCAGCCATAAAAGAACTGCAAACCATTGTTCATGAAAATCATGAGACCTTGTGGGCTAAAATTGACTCAGTTGCATCTACCCATTCGGTTACGCAACTTGCAAGAATTCAGGAAAACTTAAAGGACACAGTAGATTCGATTTCAACACAAATGGACACTCTGAAACTTGGTTCAGAAAAACACACCGAGGAAATGTGTTCACTATCGGAGAAAGTAGCCGAACTTTCGGACCAGGTCACTAACTTATCTGCAAAGGTAGATGATGATCTGAATGACACAATACCTGTAGCCATCACTGACACAGAAGAGTATGTACAAATTAAGAAATTCAAACAAAACCAGGATCAAATTAATACGCAATATAAAAGAGAAATGCGGGAAGTACAAGATCAGTTGGCACAAGTAATACAAAAATTTCATATTTCAGAGGGCACTCTCGCTACAACCCGGGAAGAGGAACTTAGAAATACAGAACAGCCACAAAATAATAACACAGGGCATTTCGGAAATTATGAAAGAAATTGGCAGGGTGCACCGAATTTTGAAATGGAACCGCCGACACGACGTAACAATGACCGATATGCTACTCGCTGACACGATGATTTTGACTAGAAGTTGTTCATTACTACACGTAAATTCAAAAAACGTTTAAGAATTCTGCCAACGACATTCATCCACAAGCGTGGCTCCATCAATTCTCTCATTGTTTTCCTCCCAACTGGTCATTGGAGCACAGGTTAGAATTTATGTGTGGCTACTTAGAGAATGAACCAGCTGTAAGAATGCGATCGGTCATTCACGATTGCCACAGTGAAGGAGAATTTTACCATGCCTTCCTCTCAGCATATTTGTCTCAAACCACACAAGACCGAGTAAAACATGGCATCATAATGATGAAATATTTCGAACAATCTGAATTTTCCAGTCTTGTGAAATATTTTGAAGACATGTTGCACGAGAATCAGTACCTCTCAAACCCATACAGCCCCTCAGAACTCATCCGCATTTGCTTAATGAAATTACCTGAACATTTACGGCATATTATTTTGGTAGGACGTTGCAAAGACGACATTGAAGCTTTTCAGGGGCTCTTACAAGAACTGGAAATTGACACTGACAACAGCGGAACGCGAAAACAGGAGCACAACAATTACAGGTCACATCCGTCACATTTCCGCGATGACAGAAATAATAACTGGACGCGACAAGGCTATTCTCACAACACAAATCGTGACCAAAACAGACACCACCCGTATGACCACCGTTGGCAGAGTAGTAAACATTACAGGGAAAGATCACCTCCCCGTGGTAATGACTATCACAGAGACAATCAGAGAAACAGACAATATGGGAACCAAAACAATTATTATTACGGGAGACAGAATAACTTAAGACGTAACAGTTCAGCGCGCAGTTACGATTCAGGGAGAAATTCTCCACCACTTAACCGACAAGAAAGAAACTACAGGAACTACCGACATGACGACAGACGATGTGATCGTAACGACAGACCTGCTGACTTTCAAAAATCCCTACAAAAGAATGGCCCTGACTAACATTAACCTATACGTTTCACAAATCACTTACCTCACAAAAATCTTCATTACTCGAACTACTGCAATACAGCGAGCGCCACTAATGCCAGCTAAATAACAGATTCAAACTAAGGAAGGCACTAACTACTGATAAGCATAATTAGCAAATGAAAGATTTTAATAGAGAACAAACAATGTATTTACCTTAATATTCATAATTGACATCCAGTCTTACAATTTTCAAAACTCCGCCATCTCTCTCCCCACATCCACCACTGCTGGCGGCTCACCTCCAACTGCGCAACGCTACGCGCTGTTCACATCCAGCTGCCGCTGCCCAACACTACAATGGCAGACAACAATGCTAACTAGCCACAGACTGCACAGCCAGTGATTTTCATACAGAGAGCGCTACGTGGCGGCGGCGTTACCAATATAACAACCTAAACAGCCTACTCACATAGTTGGCAGTAGTGGCGCTCGCTGTATTGCAGGAGCTTGAGTAACGAAGATTTTTGTGAGGTGAGTGATTTGTGAAACGTATAGGTTAATGTTAGTCAGGGCCATTCTTTTGTAGGGATTTTTGAAAGTCAGATTGCTTTGCGCTAAAAATATTGTGTGTCAGTTTAAGCACAGTCATGTATAATTGTTCAAAGGGGACGTTTCAAAGGGTGATGTGTAGCGAAATTTTCGGCACAGTGCCGCTGAGGAGAGTTTTTGTTGGAACTACTGCATCTGATTCAGGACCCAAGGGCTACGCCACAGGCGTCTGCGCACAGTCGAGCATGTGTGTTGAATAATGGTGCTGATAGCCACGTATCATTTCAAGCAGATTTGATGCCTTTCGGAGACAATTTTTCATTGAATAGGATTGTAGCTGATTTGTGGCAGCAGGAAATAAGCTGTAGTCAAAAGAATCTTCAATAGATGGTCGCAGGTCAAATCAGTATTGTATGGCTCGTAACTCTTAATCTCAGGGTCGTGGGTTCGAGCCCCACGCTGGGCGGCGCAAAATTCTGTGTCTACGCGGATCCAACATGCGCCCCTCTCGTGAGCCTTGCGTAATGAACGTACGGGTTACGACGATGCCTAGCTTCGTATGAATATCAGAGGAACAGTATTTGAAACTGAAAGTAACTCTGAAATGAAATAAATGTGTTGTTTTGGAATTTTAGGTGTACATCGATATCGTGTGAGATGTGTAGGAAAGCAGCAGCTGTGCTAACTAAATGCAAATAATGGGCGCTCATGCGGTGCGTTTCGAGCTGAAGGGCTCAGATTCTCTAGTCTGTAAGAACAAAGTACCCGAAAAGTGCGTTAGGAGGCGCCTCCTTAGTTCAGTGGCAGAGCGCTGGTCTAGTAAACCAGAGGTCGTGAGTTCGATCCTCACAGGAGGCAAATGAATTTTGTAACAGCCCCTCCCACCGTGGCCCTTTCGAAAAAAGCGGTCAAGGATAAAAAAAATTATGAATGGGTGCGGTATTTAAGAAATGCTCTCGCAAATGAATAGTGTGAATGGTGCTATTAAAGTGGGCACCAGAAACTGCTGCTTTTGGCAGTCTCCGGAGAATGCCGACGTGAAATACTTAGTTCTTGTGATGTATTTTCTACCCCTGATAAAGACCCTCGCGATTGTCGTCGTCGTCGTCGTCGTCGTCGGCGCCGCCGCTTTGGTAATAGCGACAACTCGCCATTGTATCACATAGGGTGAGGTACCTTCTGCAAGCGACTGAGATGGCACTAAGCGATTGAAGCTGATTTGCAACCTCTTGTTTGATCAGCGTCATAAGGACTTGAATGTAACTTGCGATGGGACACAGCAAGAAGTAGCGTCGTACTTTTAGTACTGAAATTTGAGATGGAGAACTGCGTCAAAGATGGGAAATTCATTCTGCCAAGTGTACAAACGGCGAAAATGAGGTGTGTGTGGGAAGTAATTTGCGCCAGTGACCGTGTGGCCTAATGGATAAAAAAAAAAAAAAATGGGTAAAGCGTCGGACTTCGGATCCGAAGATTGCAGGTTCGAATCCTGTCACGGTCGAGTTTTTCCTGTTCTGCAAAAGATGCATGCTGTTTTGCTGTGTTGTTTGAGTACTGCAAAACTAGTTGGAAGTTGCTGCTGTCCGCTTCCTGGCTGCAAAACCGGCGTCTACCTGAAGCACAAGCAAGACAAGGGTGATCTGTAGCGAAATTTTCGGCACAGTGCCGTTCAGGAGAGTATTTGTTGGAACTACTGCATCTGATTCAGGACCCAAGGGCTACGCCACAGGCGTCTGCGCACAGTCGAGCATGTGTGTTGAATAATGGTGCTGATAGCCACGTATCATTTCAAGCAGATTTGATGCCTTTCGGAGACAATTTTTCATTGAATAGGATTGTACTGATTTGTGGCAGCAGGAAATAAGCTGTAGTCAAAAGAATCTTCAATAGATGGTCGCAGGTCAAATCAGTACTGTATGGCTCGTAACGCGTTGCGTGCAGCCCGGCTAGCTCAGTCGGTAGAGCATGAGACTCTTAATCTCAGGATCGTGGGTTCGAGCCCCACGCTGGGCGGCGCAAAATTTTGTGTCCACGCGGATCCAACATGCGCCCCTCTCGTGAGCCTTGCGTAATGAACGTAACGAGTTACGACGATGCCTAGCTTCGTATGAATATCAGAGGAACGGTATTTGAAGCTGAAAGTAACTCTGAAATGAAATAAATGTGTTGTTTTGGAATTTTAGGTGTACATCGATATCGTGTGAGATGTGTAGGAAAGCAGCAGCTGTGCTAACTAAATGCAAATAATGGTCGCTCATGCGGTGCGTTTCGAGCTGAAGGGCTCCGATTCACTAGTCTGTAAGGACAAAGTACCCGAAAAGTGCGCTAGGAGGCGCCTCCTTAGCTCAGTGGCACATTCGAGTCGCAGCCGCGGTGCGGGACGGACGTGTGGCGGCTGGCTTGGCGTCTTGAAGTAAACACCGGCTGTTTGCTGTTACGAGGTTAGTCACTTCGTTACCTTTGTGAGTCATGCTATGTTGACTGATTTCAAGATAGAATGAACGCGATTACTGTAATAAGGAAAGACACGATTAAATTTACTTTCGACCGAAATTTCTTGAGGCCTAAGGCATATGAAGTAAAGCAGTGGTTACTCGATGCTGTTAAGATTACTGGCAATGACATAATAGGTGTGCATTTATCGTTCGTTTCCAACGAGGCTTTTGTCAAACTGACTAACCCAGATTTGTGTGTCTCTATCATGGATAAGTGTGGCGGAGTACTGAAGTTTAAACATTCCGACGGTACAGTGAGTGATGTTCCTGTCTCACACGCCGGCTTAGGCATACGTAGCGTTAGGGTCTTTGGGTTGCCGTTTGAGGTTTCTGCAGAGGACATTAATAAAATCCTTCGACCGTATGGCCGTGTTCTGTCGAACGTTGCAGAAAAATGGTCGGAGCCGCATATGTTTCCCGTCCTGAACGGAGTGGGTCAAGTAAAGATAGATCTTCAAAGTCACATACCGTCATATATAAATGTATGCGGACACCGCGCCATAGTTATCTACGACGGTCAACCCAAGACATGTGCTTTGTGTAACTCACCAGAGCACATACGCAGTGAATGTTGTAAACGGCGTGTCCCCCAGCTACCGAGCGGGGAGGCTGCAGTTCCTGGCGCTGCTGTCAGCCTTCAGTTAACGTATGCGGCTGCCACGTACGGCCACCAATCAGCAGAAACGACAACAGTTGAGCACGTTGAACGACTCGCAGCGCCTGCGGCCGCCACAACCGCCCCAGAGTTGATCGCCTCTGTGGACGACCGAGCAGCTGCTGTTCGGCCCTCTTGCGACGATACATCTGCGATAAGTGGTCCGGACTACAGACAAACGGAACTGCGGGAGAGGATACAGTCATGCGAAGAACTAGGTACTGAACAGCCATCTTCGGACTCGCAGAGACACGAAGTGTCCCAAGAATCTACCAAGTCACCGACGGAAGTCGCCAAATTACTCGACCTCCCGCCCGACGCACAGGGCGAACGAGCTGAAAGGACGTCGAGTGATGGCGACGCTGGTGTCCGTAACCGAGCCGTACACCACCCGGAAATGCAAGGAGGACAACCTCCGGAGCCCCACCCGACACATGCGGAAGTGAAGGAACCCCCAACTGAGGTTCTTCGAGAAATTCACACGAGGAACTCTGAGACAACGACAGAACCGCTCTCACCACTGTCTTCTTCCACCGAACCACCAGAACATTTGCCTGACTTGTCTCCTACGGGATCCCTGCGGAGGAGGAAGAAGTCAAAAAAGCGTCGTTTGGCACACCAAGCGGCAGAGACTTTGGCCCCAGCTCTCAGGGAAAAGCTGAAACATCTACAGCACAAGGATCAGAAGGCAGAAGATATGGAGCCAGTAGGGACTACTGGGCACCCAGACAGAACGGCAAGGCAAGAAGACCCGGGGGGGTGACCAACACCCATCGCAAATTGGGCTCACGAACATAGCTCCAGAAGGTGGTTCATTGCCAGGTCAACACGCACCAGCAGCACCAGTCAATTGGGCGGACGATGGCGCAGATCAGGGTGTAGATAACAAGGATGATGACACAAGTCAAGAAGAAGACCTTTTTTATTAATAGAGTTGTCAAGATCGCTTTGAGACTAAACGAGGGACTGATGACGACGGACAGATTCCATATGAAAATGTTGCGCAGTCAATAAACTTACCTGAACTATCTGGCCCATGCTCCAAACCTATAATGTGACCACATTAAATATTAACAAAATTCAAAATGCAACTAAAGTAGCCGCACTTCAAGATTTTATCTATCAGTCGGACACCGATGTTGCCCTTTTACAGGAAGTGCTGATTCGAGACCTTCATATCCCAGGATTCAATGCTATTTTAAATGTAGCTGTCGAACATAGTTGTGGGACGGCTATTCTTGCCAGAGAGGGCATCGAAATGACAGACATTTGTAAATTAGACTCTGGGAGGGGCATTCGGTGTAACATCCATAATACAGCTATTAAAAATGTTTATGCACCATCAGGCAATAATGCACGAGAAGAAAGGGCCACGTTTTACAAAAGTGATATCTTAATTCTACTTCAGGACAATCCTGCTAAGGTTCTGCTTGGAGGTGACTGGAATTGCGTACTTAATGACAAGGACCAACGGCCAAATTTTAATAAGTTCAAGGAGCTACAGTATTTAGTGTCGCACATGAAATGGACAGATGCTTGGGAACTGAAATTTCCTACATTGGTCAAATTTACTTACTTTAGTAGCAGGTCCCAAAGTAGGATTGACCGATTTTATGTATCATATACTTTAGAACATGATGTTGTTGGCGTTGAAGTAATACCTACCTTTATTTCCGACCACCTAGGCGTCAAGTGCAGCATACGGTTAAGCAAACAGTCAGCTTACTGGGGCAGGCCCTTTTGGAAACTGAATATAAGCGTGCTATTGGAGAACGCCTTAGCTGCAGAAATACAAGAGACTTGGCGGGCCGCCTTACGAGTGCGTCACAAACATCGGTCCACCGTTGAATGGTGGACCGCTGTGGCGAAGAAAAAATTAAGGGCGACTCTGATAGCGTTTAGCAAGGAGAGGATGAGGTGGATAAGACACACAACAGAGTTCCACTACGCCTGCTTACGTGATCTTTACGAGGAGCCACTGTCCCAGGACATTCTCATACAGATCAACAAAACAAAAGCAGCGCTCCTCAATATTAAGAGATCACAGCTAGAAGGATTAAAAATCAGATCGCACTCACACAGTATTGTGGCAGACGAAAATGCCTCAATATATCACCTCATACAACACGCCAAACAAAGGCGACGAAATTTTATAGGGTCTCTCAGAGCCGAAGATCAGAGAGTCCTCACCACCCAGAAAGACATGATCGACGAGGCGTATCGTTGTTATAATTCCCCATATAGTGTCAATCAGATAGACGACAATGCTGTACGAGACCTCTTATCATCAACAGGCCTAGAGAACACTATAACGGAAGAGGACAACCGCAACTTCTATGCTGCCCTCACCAAGGATGGCGTTTTTGACGTAATTAGGTGCTCACCTTCCAAGAAGTCACCAGGTCCAGATGGGCTGCCACTGGAGTTTTACCGAACGTACTGGCACATTATAGGCAATGAATTCACGGACATGATAAACGAAATTCTTCATGGGGAGGATGTCCCAGTGGCCTTCAAACAGAACATAACAGTGTTAATTCCAAAAGGCAGGACCACAGGTTTAAAGGATATTACAAAGACACGACCCATAAGCCTCTTGAATTCTGACTACAAAATAGTAGCTAGGGTTCTTAAAGAGAGACTGCAACCGATTTTCGGAAAGATCATCGGTAGTCATCAGACTTGTCTTCCAGGGCGCAGTATCTTTACAACTGTAAGTGCGTACAGGGACATAGCTTCCATTTTTGCAAATACAACAGCAAATGGTGGTCTGGCTTTTATCGACTTTAGCAAGGCGTTTGACAGGGTCAATCACGAATATCTTCTGAAAACCATGACCTACATGGGGTTTTATGATGGTAATGTGAACGTTTTAGCCAACATCTTAAATGGTTTATCAACGAAACTAACTATTAATGGTCATCGCACTAAAGACATTCCCGTAGCCAGTGGAGTCCCTCAGGGGAGTCCATTGTCGATGATGTTATATGTAGTTGCCTTGGAACCACTTTTAAGGAGGTTAGACGATGTCTTAGAGGGCTTGCTAGTGTCAGGCATGAAACAAGTGACGAATGCATTCGCAGATGACGTAGGAGTGATAATTCGCAGCGCCGCAGACATAGCACGGTTAACAGAAAACTTGCAGTTGTACTGCACGGCCTCGGGTGCGAGAATAAATGACACGAAGAGTGTTTTTCTAAATCTGCACGGACTATCTGACGTCACCATCAGTTGGGCTAAGAGTGTGGACCGGCATACAGCCCTGGGAGTTACTCTCTACAGCTGCCCTCTTCGGATAATAGCATCTAACTGGAGAACTGTCCTCGATAAGATCCGTGGCACGCTCATTTTAAATCATATGAGGGACGTCAACATCAAGCAAAAAATTAAGTTGATAAACTTAGCGGTTTTATCCAGGGCAACTTACATCGGCTAGATTTTGCCAATACCAAAAGGAATAGCTAAAGCGATAATGTCGACCGTTTGTGGCTACATTTGGCACGGGAATATCTTTCGAGTTGCTGTGGACGCGTTGACCTTACCACCGGAAGAGGGAGGCCTTGGCCTCACTGATGTCCACAAAAGATCTACTGCCTTATTTCTTAAGCGGACTTTGCAAGTTATTGAAAGTCATCCAGACGGCCTAACAGATCAATTATTTAACTTTTTTAAACCACAAAGCTTCCAACCGCCTATAGATATAAGTCAGATCAATTATAAATTAAAACATATTAGCTTCTTCTACTTTGAATTAAGCTACATGCGCTGCATAGTACGGGATAAACGCAAGAGAAACTGTCGCTATATCTTTAACAGTTTACGAACGGCGGCCAATTACAATAAGACACAGGCCAAGAACCCGAACAGAGCTTGGAACACTATATGGACCAATATCAACAACAAGTTACTAGCAACGGATGTTCAGGTGGCATGGTACAGAGTGGTGAATAACGTCATAAGTACTAATGAAAAACTTCATTCTATAGGTCTCAGTGACACAAACACTTGTCAGAAATGTAACGCAACTGACACGTTGGATCACCGCTTTGTCTGCAGGGGGTATAAAGATATATGGCAAGAGATCAAGCAGCAGATCGCCTTCCTGACCCGCAGCGATGGGAGGGAGCTCAATTTGAATCTTATTTTCTTCCCGGACAAGGTATTTTTTCCTGCACCGAAAAATAATGATATTATGGCTTCTTGGGAACTACGTGAGTTACGTTGTCAACTCGAAAGGTGACGATAATATCACGGACTACCGGACATATCTCTGTGGGGAATACTATAAATTACACAAGCAACAAGATCATAAAAAGAATTTTGGAAATATGTTACGAATCCTGTTTCACAAACAGGGAATAGGTTAAGATGTCACGGTAAAATCATCCTAGGACGAAACGAGCTAAAGTAGGGGACTGTTGGTGAGAGTGAAGTACGGTGGGGACTTCGTGTGCCTCGTGGCCGCTTCGGTAGCCGTGAAGGCCTCATCAGAACCCCGAAACAGCTATGCATACGGCAGTATCACCAATAGCAGCTGCATTTAGAATGTCAGCCATGCTATTCCCGAAGAGGTTCTTCAATTTCATTTCCTTCTTTAATTGTTAAAAAAAAACTGCTTTTTTTCGTGTTCAATGCATCATAAAAATAAAAAAAATAAAAAAGAAAACAAAAGAAAAAAGTGGCAAAATAAAAAAAAATGGATAAGGCGTCGGACTTCGGATCCGAAGATTGCAGGTTCGAATCCTGTCACGGTCGAGTTTTTCCTGTTCTGCAAAAGATGCATGCTGTTTTACTGTGTTGTTTGAGTACTCTAAAACTAGTTGGAAGTTGCTGCTGTCCGCTTCCTGGCTGCAAAACCGGCGTCTACCAGAAGCACAAGCAAGACAAGGGTGATCTGTAGCGAAGTTTTCGGCACAGTGCCGTTCAGGAGAGTTTTTGTTGGAACTACTGCATCTGATTCAGGAGCCAAGGGCTACGCCACAGGCGTCTGCGCACTGTCGAGCATGTGTGTTGAATAATGGTGCTGATAGCCACGTATCATTTCAAGCAGATTTGATGCCTTTCGGAGACAATTTTTCATTGAATAGGATTGTAGCTGATTTGTGGCAGCAGGAAATAAGTTGTAGTCAAAAGAATCTTCAATAGATGGTCGCAGGTCAAATCAGTATTGTATGGCTCGTAACGCGTTGCGTGCAGCCCGGCTAGCTCAGTCGGTAGAGCATGAGACTCTTAATCTCAGGGTCGTGGGTTCGAGCCCCACGCTGGGCGGCGCAAAATTTTGTGTCTACGCGGATCCAACATGCGCCCCTCTCGTGAGCCTTGCGTAATGAACGTAACGGGTTACGACGATGCCTAGCTTCGTATGAATATCAGAGGAACGGTATTTGAAGTTGAAAGTGACTCTGAAATGAAATAAATGTGTTGTTTTGGAATTTTAGTTGTACATCGATATAGTGTGAGATGTGTAGGAAAGCAGCAGCTGTGCTAACTAAATGCAAATAATGGTCGCTCATGCGGTGCGTTTCGAGCTGAAGGGCTCCGATTCACTACTCTGTAAGAACAAAGTACCCGAAAAGGGCACTAGGGGGCGCCTCCTTAGCTCAGTGGCAGAGCGCTGGTCTAGTAAACGAGAGGTCGTGAGTTCGATCCTCACAGGAGGCAAATGAATTTCGTAACAGCCCCTCCCACCGTGGCCCTTTCGAAAAAAGCGGTCAAGGATAAAAAAAATTATGAATGGGTACGGTATTTAAGAAATGCTCTCGCAAATGAATAGTGTGAATGGTGCTATTAAAGTGGGCATCAGAATTTGCTGCTTTTGGCAGTCTCCGGAGAATGCCGACGTGAAATACTTAGTTCTTGTGATGTATTTTCTACCCCTGATAAAGACCCTCGCGATTGTCGTCGTCGTCGTCGTCGTCGTCGTCGGCGCCGCTTTGGTAATAGCGACAACTCGCCATTGTATCACATAGGGTGAGGTACCTTCTGCAAGCGACTGAGATGGCACTAAGCGATTGAAGCTGATTTGCCACCTCTTGTTTGATCAGCGTCATAAGGGCTTGAATGTAACTTGCGATGGGACACAGCAAGAAGTAGCGTCGTACTTTTAGTACTGAAATTTGAGATGGAGAACTGCGTCAAAGATGGGAAATTCATTCTGCCAAGGGTACAAATGGCGAAAATGAGGTGTGTGTGGAGAAGTATATTGCACCAGTGACCGTGTGGCCTAATGGATAAGGCGTCGGACTTCGGATCCGAAGATTGCAGGTTCGAATCCTGTCACGGTCGAGTTTTTCCTGTTCTGCAAAAGATGCATGCTGTTTTACTGTGTTGTTTGAGTACTCTAAAACTAGTTGGAAGTTGCTGCTGTCCGCTTCCTGGCTGCAAAACCGGCGTCTACCAGAAGCACAAGCAAGACAAGGGTGATCTGTAGCGAAGTTTTCGGCACAGTGCCGTTCAGGAGAGTTTTTGTTGGAACTACTGCATCTGATTCAGGAGCCAAGGGCTACGCCACAGGCGTCTGCGCACTGTCGAGCATGTGTGTTGAATAATGGTGCTGATAGCCACGTATCATTTCAAGCAGATTTGATGCCTTTCGGAGACAATTTTTCATTGAATAGGATTGTAGCTGATTTGTGGCAGCAGGAAATAAGTTGTAGTCAAAAGAATCTTCAATAAATGGTCGCAGGTCAAATCAGTATTGTATGACTCGTAACGCGTTGCGTGCAGCCCGGCTAGCTCAGTCGGTAGAGCATGAGACTCTTAATCTCAGGGTCGTGGGTTCGAGCCCCACGCTGGGCGGCGCAAAATTTTGTGTCTACGCGGATCCAACATGCGCCCCTCTCGTGAGCCTTGCGTAATGAACGTAACGGGTTACGACGATGCCTAGCTTCGTATGAATATCAGAGGAACGGTATTTGAAGTTGAAAGTGACTCTGAAATGAAATAAATGTGTTGTTTTGGAATTTTAGTTGTACATCGATATAGTGTGAGATGTGTAGGAAAGCAGCAGCTGTGCTAACTAAATGCAAATAATGGTCGCTCATGCGGTGCGTTTCGAGCTGAAGGGCTCCGATTCACTACTCTGTAAGAACAAAGTACCCGAAAAGGGCACTAGGAGGCGCCTCCTTAGCTCAGTGGCAGAGCGCTGGTCTAGTAAACGAGAGGTCGTGAGTTCGATCCTCACAGGAGGCAAATGAATTTCGTAACAGCCCCTCCCACCGTGGCCCTTTCGAAAAAAGCGGTCAAGGATAAAAAAAATTATGAATGGGTACGGTATTTAAGAAATGCTCTCGCAAATGAATAGTGTGAATGGTGCTATTAAAGTGGGCATCAGAATCTGCTGCTTTTGGCAGTCTCCGGAGAATGCCGACGTGAAATACTTAGTTCTTGTGATGTATTTTCTACCCCTGATAAAGACCCTCGCGATTGTCGTCGTCGTCGTCGTCGTCGTCGTCGGCGCCGCTTTGGTAATAGCGACAACTCGCCATTGTATCACATAGGGTGAGGTACCTTCTGCAAGCGACTGAGATGGCACTAAGCGATTGAAGCTGATTTGCCACCTCTTGTTTGATCAGCGTCATAAGGGCTTGAATGTAACTTGCGATGGGACACAGCAAGAAGTAGCGTCGTACTTTTAGTACTGAAATTTGAGATGGAGAACTGCGTCAAAGATGGGAAATTCATTCTGCCAAGGGTACAAATGGCGAAAATGAGGTGTGTGTGGAGAAGTATATTGCACCAGTGACCGTGTGGCCTAATGGACATTCCGGCTCTAGCTGTCTGCGCGTTAGGACGGTCCGCCGCTGCTCTGTGTACGTTAGTGGTGACGCCAAGTCCTGAGTTTTAGTTTGTTGCTGTTTGTGAATTTCTGTGTTTCAACGTGACTGGTGTCATTGTGCAAAGTTTCTGTGTGTTTTCGTCCGTTATAACGGTTCTGTTTTGGAGGAATTTCGGTTTATTGCCGGGATCTCCTCGTAACTGACGAAAAATGGCTGGAATTGTCCGGAAGAATACCCTGGTTTTCTCCTTCGAGAAGGAAACACGTGCAGTGCAACCTACGGCTTTGGAAATCCATGACTGGCTGACCGACGTAATTGGAGTAAGTTCTGATTCCGTACATACCACTCAATTAGATGCTGACAAATACTGTGTGTTTGTCAAATTTTTTAATCCCGTGGATGTTGAGAAGCTGTTGTTGAAGTGGGGTAGTGTTGCTGAATTTGTGCATAGAGATGGGTCTAAAAGTAGTGTTTCGATTCGGAAAGCGGATATCACGTATAAAACTGTAAGAGTGCTAAACATTCCCATTGAAGTAGATAATCAGCTGATTAAAGAGGCACTATCGAAATACGGGGAGATCCAGTCCATTGTCAACGAAAGGTGGTCAAAATTGTATAAATTGCAGTGTTTCAATGGCATACGATCAGTAGAAATGGAAGTTAAAGCCAATATACCATCTTTCCTTTCTATTGCTGGTCATAAAGCGCATATCGTTTACTCAGGGCAGGTTCAGACATGTAATATTTGTAATGAAACGGGTCATTTCCGTCAAGACTGTCCCCGCCGTGTCTATGTCCTTAAAAATAGCCTTACGCAGCGTCAGCGACTTACGCTTAATGATGTTCTGCCTAACAATCATCAACCTCCCCCGGCCAGTAATGATGGAGCTCGTACTTCTGATGTAACTGCCGTAAATGTCGCTGATTTTCCTCCCTTGCATGTAATTACCGATCGCAGTTCTTCTACCCATGAATGCGATCTGCAAACTAAAAAGAGACCTTTAGACACGACTGAAGACTGTTCTGACGATGCTACATCACAGTCCAACCGTAAACAAAAGCAATGCAGTGAGGGTGCGGGTGAGGACGTAGACAGTAAACATGTTGCAGTGACGCCAGCAGCAGAGGCCCTCCCGCCGTCAGCTGCTGTTGCCACAGCGTTAGAAGACATGGACGCGAAAACACAGGCTCCGATCACGGCGACACAGGAGTCGAGTTCTGAGGAACAGCAAGCGATGGATCGGACTCAGCCTTGCGAATCTACAGACACACAGCACTCCCTCCCCGTTGCACCGATGGAGGTCGCGGAAGGAACTGAAACTGGAACTAGACTTAACAAACAGGACTGTGTAGAGGCCACTTCCGCCCAATCGGCGCAAGTTGCGGATCACTCGCGGTCACACACTGCCACTGCAGAGGTTCAAAGACGCAGGCTAAAACCTCAACCGAACCTCAAAGCATCTCGTAACGCCGATAAACAAAAACTTGGAAAAGATGATGTGAAAGCCAAAAACGTATCATATGAAATAATTTCTGAAGTATCCCCCGAGAAAAACCCAAAGAAACTTGATGGTGCAAACCCCCACTGTAAAGATAAGTCTGACCCGGTAAAGAATCCGTCATTGAACTGACACAGCCAAGTCTAACTCGTGAAACGATACTGCTAAGTGCCACCATGTTCCTGCACAATTTCGGTGACAACGGAATTACCACTATGCCAAATTCGTAGTTGACTGTTTTTAGTATCATTTTTTTTTCTTCTTTTTCTTATATTACCTCCAGGAGTAATTGATACTTTTCTCTGACAGTAGGGATTTTTTTTCCTTATTTTCACAAGGAAGCTACATGTGCCAGGCATACACAATAACAACTATAAACATTAACAGGATTAAGTCAGAACCGAAGATTGCTGCTCTCAAGGATTTCCTTTACGAATCAGGAACTGACATAGCTTTGCTGCAAGAAGTCGCGATGCCTGACCTTAAGGTTGCAGGCTATGTAGAAATACTAAATATCTCACTCGAAACAAAAGTGGGGACAGCAATTTTAATCCGGGAAGGGATCCCTGTAACTGATGTCGAGAGACTGGACTCGGGCAGAGCAATCGGTCTTAAAGTCTTTGACGTTACTATTATTAACCTGTATGCCCCGTCAGGGACCTCCAATAGACCGGAAAGGGCTAAATTTTTTAGAGAAGAAATAATATATCTATTACGGAAAAACCCGCCACAACTTTTAATTGGCGGCGATTTTAACTGTGTATTAAATAAAAAAGATCAGACTCCAAATTTTAATTTCTGTAACGAGTTGAAGCGGCTAGTTACGGATCTAAAACTCAGGGATACTTGGGAAATTAAATATCCCACTGTTGTTGCATATACGTACATAGCTACACAGTCCTGTAGCAGAATTGATAGGATATATGTGTCACAAGGTATGGAAAGATCCTTAGTTAAAGTCGAGACAATTCCTGTATATTTCTCCGACCATTGCAGTATGCTGGCTTCTATCAATTTAAAGGCACAACCAACTCGCCGCTTCAGAAGTCAGTGGAAGCTGAACGTATCTTTGCTACAGGACAATGAGTTAGCCGATGTTGTCAACGAAACGTGGAACATGTGCTTGCGCTCGGTAGATCGCTATGTGACTGTTACGGACTGGTGGTGCAACAGGGCAAAACCAAAACTGCGGAGCGTTTTAATTCACTACAGTCTTCAACGATCCCGTGAACTTAAGAACACCATAGAATTTTATTATGCAGTGTTACGGAACTTGTATGAACAGGCGAGCATTTACGGCATTCGTTTGGAAGACATTAAGAAAACTAAGGCCAAATTACTCCGCATTAAACAACAACAGCTGGAAGGACTAAAAGTCAAGTCGAAAGCCAAGTCATTATCAGGGGACGAAACTGCTTCCTTGTATCACCTCTTGCGACACGCAAAACATAGGAGTCGAACCTTTCTTGATGAGATCCAGATTCCGACCGGTCTGACCGTTACTTCACAGAAAGAGATCGTCAACGAGGTTTACCAGTATTACCACAATCTATATTCAGCCGGTCAGTTATGCGAAGAATCCTTTGAAGAATTTCTTGGCAGCATAGTTCCTCAGCTGTCAGAAGAGGACAATGAAGGACTTCTTACTGATTTCACTGAAGAGGATGTCCACGAAACCGTCCGCAAGTCTCCTTTAAAAAAGTCACCGGGGCCGGATGGGTTGCCCGTTGAATTTTATCTGCGATACTGGTCACTCATTGGAGCAAAGTTTACTCAAATGGCAAACGAGATTATCCAAGGAAAACCACTACCTGCTGCTATGAAAGAATGCACAATAGTACTAGTTCCAAAGACTACATCGAAGCGAAATCTACACAACTTTCGCCCTATTTCGTTGCTTAACTCCGACTATAAAATCATAGCTAGAATGTTAAATAACAGACTTTCACTTTTAGCCAAAAAAATAGTAAGTAAACATCAGTCATGTGTACCTGGCAGAACTATTTTCAAAAGTATTGCGGAATACAGGGATTTAATTGCCATCACCTCTGTGACGAACATCAAATGTGCCATTTGTTTTATTGATTTTCACAAAGCCTTCGACCGTGTGGATCACAGGTTCCTTCTTACAACAATGAGAAAAATCGGCTTTGACGAACGAGCTATCAGTGTGGTCACGAATGTTGCGTTGGGATTCAGCGCAAGTATCTCTGTCAACTGTCAAAGAACTAAGCAGATCCAGATACGGCGCGGCGTTCCTCAGGGCAGCCCGCTTTCCATGCTTCTATTCGTCTTTTCCTTGGAGCCGCTACTCCGCAGTCTTCACGCCAACCTAACAGGTATTACGTTAGCAGGTCACAAAACAGTCACAAATGCATACGCTGATGATGTAGGCGTCGTATTACGGAACGTCGATGACATTTCCAAATTAGAACTGCTCATTAAAAAGTACTGCAGCGTGTCGGGAGCTATCACCAATGCTAATAAGAGCAGATTTCTCAACCTGCGGGGTTTTCAACACGTAACTGTCACTTGGGCAACACCGGTCACTCAGTGCAAATCACTTGGAACGACTCTGACTACGTGTCCAATAAAAATGGCGGCCATTAATTGGAAAACTACATCCGGATACATTCAAGGAGCCATCAGAGAAAATCTGCACCGAACTTTAAATCAATTTCAGAGAATCCATTTAATTAATAACTGCCTCTTATCAAAAGCTTATTATACGGTGCATCTCTTTCCACTCCCCACCATGATCGCTGGAAAGATAATGTCACTCGTCACTAACTACCTATGGCGAGGTGAAGTGTTTAGAGTGACTGGGAGAACAGCTACCCTAGATCCCAGCAATGGCGGTCTGGGATTAACTGACATTAAGAACAAGGCATCTGCTCTTTTCCTCAAACGGACCACTAGTCTTCTCAACGAAAACGCTACAAGCATTACAACTAAGTTATTTGAAATTCTTAGACCTGCAAGTCTCCACGCGCCAGTTGATGTGCAAAAAATTAATCCCCGTCTTCGTCATGTGCGTACATTTTTCGTCGGAGATATATCAATGGCGAACTAACTAATTTGCGGCAGTTAACGGCCCGAGCAATTCTGTGTCTCAGAAAGAAAAATGAAGGGAAGAATAAAATAGAGGCAAAATATCCGCATTACGATTGGGCAACTATATGGAAGAACATTAACCTACGTGGTCTCTCCTCCGACGCAAAAACATCATGGTACAAATCGGTGAACAATATAGTTAGCACCAACGAACGTTTGCACTCAATCGGGATTAGCCAAACAAACCTTTGTCTCAAATGTAATCTCCTCGATACAACAGTACACAGATTCACGTGTGCAGGACATCTGCAAAACTGTAAATGGTTGAGAGACCAATTGGCCTTCCTGACAAGATCGTCCACCGAAAATTTTCAGCCTCAGACACTTCTCCGGCCACAGATACTGTATTTCCCTGCCACCAAAAATAACTCAATTCATTGGTTAATGGGAAACTACGTTAGCTATGTCATTAATAACTTAGGGACTGACAATATAATTGATTTTCATATGTTCCTGAAAAATGAATATGATAGAGTAGTTAAATATCCAGGCCATAAAACGATGTACGGCAACATGCTCAAAATTGTCTTTGAGCGACTGGGAATCGGATGACGGCGAAGAGCAAACAAAAGACTTTCTTTTATACAACGATAATCGGAGAAGCGAAGAACACTACATGATTCAGTTCACCTTAAAATTTTAAGTAGCAACAAATGAAGGGAGTTCCGAATTTTATTTCCCACATTTATTACGACAAGAAATTCATTTATTTAACGATTATCCTCAATCAGCGCTTCAATTCAAATTTTTTTCAATTATGAGGCCTAGCCAAGATCGGCAATTAATAATTAAACATTCAAAGCACGCTATAAATGGACATTCCGCCATTAGGTGACGGATGAGGGTCGGCATTGAGGCCAGGCCTCAGCATTTTTTGACCCCTGCCCTCCTTGCCGACGCTTATCTGACACAGAAAGCTATATTAAAAAAAAAAACTTAAAAAAAAAAAACAAAGTTGGTAGGGCGTACGCTTTGCTAACGAAAAAACAAGAGCCTCAAAATTAAATTAACAAGAAAAGAACTAAACAAAAACAAAAAAAAGTGGCAAATAATAAAAGAAAAAAAAATTAAAAAAAAAATGGATAAGGCGTCGGACTTCGGATCCGAAGATTGCAGGTTCGAATCCTGTCACGGTCGAGTTTTTCCTGTTCTGCAAAAGATGCATGCTGTTTTACTGTGTTGTTTGAGTACTCTAAAACTAGTTGGAAGTTGCTGCTGTCCGCTTCCTGGCTGCAAAACCGGCGTCTACCAGAAGCACAAGCAAGACAAGAGTGTTCTGTAGCGAAGTTTTCGGCACAGTGCCGTTCAGGAGAGTTTTTGTTGGAACTACTGCATCTGATTCAGGAGCCAAGGGCTACGCCACAGGCGTCTGCGCACTGTCGAGCATGTGCGTTGAATAATGGTACTGATAGCCACGTATCATTTCAAGCAGATTTGATGCCTTTCGGAGACAATTTTTCATTGAATAGGATTGTAGCTGATTTGTGGCAGCAGGAAATAAGTTGTAGTCAAAAGAATCTTCAATAGATGGTCGCAGGTCAAATCAGTATTGTATGGCTCGTAACGCGTTGCGTGCAGCCCGGCTAGCTCAGTCGGTAGAGCATGAGACTCTTAATCTCAGGGTCGTGGGTTCGAGCCCCACGCTGGGCGGCGCAAAATTTTGTGTCTACGCGGATCCAACATGCGCCCCTCTCGTGAGCCTTGCGTAATGAACGTAACGGGTTACGACGATGCCTAGCTTCGTATGAATATCAGAGGAACGGTATTTGAAGCTGAAAGTGACTCTGAAATGAAATAAATGTGTTGTTTTGGAATTTTAGTTGTACATCGATATAGTGTGAGATGTGTAGGAAAGCAGCAGCTGTGCTAACTAAATGCAAATAATGGTCGCTCATGCGGTGCGTTTCGAGCTGAAGGGCTCCGATTCACTACTCTGTAAGAACAAAGTACCCGAAAACGGCGCTAGAAGGCGCCTCCTTAGCTCAGTGGCAGAGCGCTGGTCTAGTAAACCAGAGGTCGTGAGTTCGATCCTCACAGGAGGCAAATGAATTTTGTAACAGCCCCTCCCACCGTGGCCCTTTCGAAAAAAGCGGTCAAGGATAAAAAAAAATTATGAATGGGTGCGGTATTTAAGAAATGCTCTCGCAAATGAATAGTGTGAATGGTGCTATTAAAGTGGGCACCAGAATCTGCTGCTTTTGGCAGTCTCCGGAGAATGCCGACGTGAAATACTTAGTTCTTGTGATGTATTTTCTACCCCTGATAAAGACCCTCGCGATTGTCGTCGTAGTCGTCGGCGGCGGCGCCGCTTTGGTAATAGCGACAACTCGCCATTGTATCACATAGGGTGAGGTACCTTCTGCAAGCGACTGAGATGGCACTAAGCGATTGAAGCTGATTTGCCACCTCTTGTTTGATCAGCGTCATAAGGGCTTGAATGTAACTTGCGATGGGACACAGCAAGAAGTAGCGTCGTACTTTTAGTACTGAAATTTGAGATGGAGAACTGCGTCAAAGATGGGAAATTCATTCTGCCAAGGGTACAAATGGCGAAAATGAGGTGTGTGTGGAGAAGTATATTGCACCAGTGACCGTGTGGCCTAATGGATAAGGCGTCGGACTTCGGATCCGAAGATTGCAGGTTCGAATCCTGTCACGGTCGAGTTTTTCCTGTTCTGCAAAAGATGCATGCTGTTTTACTGTGTTGTTTGAGTACTCTAAAACTAGTTGGAAGTTGCTGCTGTCCGCTTCCTGGCTGCAAAACCGGCGTCTACCAGAAGCACAAGCAAGACAAGGGTGATCTGTAGCGAAGTTTTCGGCACAGTGCCGTTCAGGAGAGTTTTTGTTGGAACTACTGCATCTGATTCAGGAGCCAAGGGCTACGCCACAGGCGTCTGCGCACTGTCGAGCATGTGTGTTGAATAATGGTGCTGATAGCCACGTATCATTTCAAGCAGATTTGATGCCTTTCGGAGACAATTTTTCATTGAATAGGATTGTAGCTGATTTGTGGCAGCAGGAAATAAGTTGTAGTCAAAAGAATCTTCAATAAATGGTCGCAGGTCAAATCAGTATTGTATGACTCGTAACGCGTTGCGTGCAGCCCGGCTAGCTCAGTCGGTAGAGCATGAGACTCTTAATCTCAGGGTCGTGGGTTCGAGCCCCACGCTGGGCGGCGCAAAATTTTGTGTCTACGCGGATCCAACATGCGCCCCTCTCGTGAGCCTTGCGTAATGAACGTAACGGGTTACGACGATGCCTAGCTTCGTATGAATATCAGAGGAACGGTATTTGAAGTTGAAAGTGACTCTGAAATGAAATAAATGTGTTGTTTTGGAATTTTAGTTGTACATCGATATAGTGTGAGATGTGTAGGAAAGCAGCAGCTGTGCTAACTAAATGCAAATAATGGTCGCTCATGCGGTGCGTTTCGAGCTGAAGGGCTCCGATTCACTACTCTGTAAGAACAAAGTACCCGAAAAGGGCACTAGGAGGCGCCTCCTTAGCTCAGTGGCAGAGCGCTGGTCTAGTAAACGAGAGGTCGTGAGTTCGATCCTCACAGGAGGCAAATGAATTTCGTAACAGCCCCTCCCACCGTGGCCCTTTCGAAAAAAGCGGTCAAGGATAAAAAAAATTATGAATGGGTACGGTATTTAAGAAATGCTCTCGCAAATGAATAGTGTGAATGGTGCTATTAAAGTGGGCATCAGAATCTGCTGCTTTTGGCAGTCTCCGGAGAATGCCGACGTGAAATACTTAGTTCTTGTGATGTATTTTCTACCCCTGATAAAGACCCTCGCGATTGTCGTCGTCGTCGTCGTCGTCGTCGTCGGCGCCGCTTTGGTAATAGCGACAACTCGCCATTGTATCACATAGGGTGAGGTACCTTCTGCAAGCGACTGAGATGGCACTAAGCGATTGAAGCTGATTTGCCACCTCTTGTTTGATCAGCGTCATAAGGGCTTGAATGTAACTTGCGATGGGACACAGCAAGAAGTAGCGTCGTACTTTTAGTACTGAAATTTGAGATGGAGAACTGCGTCAAAGATGGGAAATTCATTCTGCCAAGGGTACAAATGGCGAAAATGAGGTGTGTGTGGAGAAATATATTGCACCAGTGACCGTGTGGCCTAATGGACATTCCGGCTCTAGCTGTCTGCGCGTTAGGACGGTCCGCCGCTGCTCTGTGTACGTTAGTGGTGACGCCAAGTCCTGAGTTTTAGTTTGTTGCTGTTTGTGAATTTCTGTGTTTCAACGTGACTGGTGTCATTGTGCAAAGTTTCTGTGTGTTTTCGTCCGTTATAACGGTTCTGTTTTGGAGGAATTTCGGTTTATTGCCGGGATCTCCTCGTAACTGACGAAAAATGGCTGGAATTGTCCGGAAGAATACCCTGGTTTTCTCCTTCGAGAAGGAAACACGTGCAGTGCAACCTACGGCTTTGGAAATCCATGACTGGCTGACCGACGTAATTGGAGTAAGTTCTGATTCCGTACATACCACTCAATTAGATGCTGACAAATACTGTGTGTTTGTCAAATTTTTTAATCCCGTGGATGTTGAGAAGCTGTTGTTGAAGTGGGGTAGTGTTGCTGAATTTGTGCATAGAGATGGGTCTAAAAGTAGTGTTTCGATTCGGAAAGCGGATATCACGTATAAAACTGTAAGAGTGCTAAACATTCCCATTGAAGTAGATAATCAGCTGATTAAAGAGGCACTATCGAAATACGGGGAGATCGAGTCCATTGTCAACGAAAGGTGGTCAAAATTGTATAAATTGCAGTGTTTCAATGGCATACGATCAGTAGAAATGGAAGTTAAAGCCAATATACCATCTTTCCTTTCTATTGCTGGTCATAAAGCGCATATCGTTTACTCAGGGCAGGTTCAGACATGTAATATTTGTAATGAAACGGGTCATTTCCGTCAAGACTGTCCCCGCCGTGTCTATGTCCTTAAAAATAGCCTTACGCAGCGTCAGCGACTTACGCTTAATGATGTTCTGCCTAACAATCATCAACCTCCCCCGGCCAGTAATGATGGAGCTCGTACTTCTGATGTAACTGCCGTAAATGTCGCTGATTTTCCTCCCTTGCATGTAATTACCGATCGCAGTTCTTCTACCCATGAATGCGATCTGCAAACTAAAAAGAGACCTTTAGACACGACTGAAGACTGTTCTGACGATGCTACATCACAGTCCAACCGTAAACAAAAGCAATGCAGTGAGGGTGCGGGTGAGGACGTAGACAGTAAACATGTTGCAGTGACGCCAGCAGCAGAGGCCCTCCCGCCGTCAGCTGCTGTTGCCACAGCGTTAGAAGACATGGACGCGAAAACACAGGCTCCGATCACGGCGACACAGGAGTCGAGTTCTGAGGAACAGCAAGCGATGGATCGGACTCAGCCTTGCGAATCTACAGACACACAGCACTCCCTCCCCGTTGCACCGATGGAGGTCGCGGAAGGAACTGAAACTGGAACTAGACTTAACAAACAGGACTGTGTAGAGGCCACTTCCGCCCAATCGGCGCAAGTTGCGGATCACTCGCGGTCACACACTGCCACTGCAGAGGTTCAAAGACGCAGGCTAAAACCTCAACCGAACCTCAAAGCATCTCGTAACGCCGATAAACAAAAACTTGGAAAAGATGATGTGAAAGCCAAAAACGTATCATATGAAATAATTTCTGAAGTATCCCCCGAGAAAAACCCAAAGAAACTTGATGGTGCAAACCCCCACTGTAAAGATAAGTCTGACCCGGTAAAGAATCCGTCATTGAACTGACACAGCCAAGTCTAACTCGTGAAACGATACTGCTAAGTGCCACCATGTTCCTGCACAATTTCGGTGACAACGGAATTACCACTATGCCAAATTCGTAGTTGACTGTTTTTAGTATCATTTTTTTTTCTTCTTTTTCTTATATTACCTCCAGGAGTAATTGATACTTTTCTCTGACAGTAGGGATTTTTTTTCCTTATTTTCACAAGGAAGCTACATGTGCCAGGCATACACAATAACAACTATAAACATTAACAGGATTAAGTCAGAACCGAAGATTGCTGCTCTCAAGGATTTCCTTTACGAATCAGGAACTGACATAGCTTTGCTGCAAGAAGTCGCGATGCCTGACCTTAAGGTTGCAGGCTATGTAGAAATACTAAATATCTCACTCGAAACAAAAGTGGGGACAGCAATTTTAATCCGGGAAGGGATCCCTGTAACTGATGTCGAGAGACTGGACTCGGGCAGAGCAATCGGTCTTAAAGTCTTTGACGTTACTATTATTAACCTGTATGCCCCGTCAGGGACCTCCAATAGACCGGAAAGGGCTAAATTTTTTAGAGAAGAAATAATATATCTATTACGGAAAAACCCGCCACAACTTTTAATTGGCGGCGATTTTAACTGTGTATTAAATAAAAAAGATCAGACTCCAAATTTTAATTTCTGTAACGAGTTGAAGCGGCTAGTTACGGATCTAAAACTCAGGGATACTTGGGAAATTAAATATCCCACTGTTGTTGCATATACGTACATAGCTACACAGTCCTGTAGCAGAATTGATAGGATATATGTGTCACAAGGTATGGAAAGATCCTTAGTTAAAGTCGAGACAATTCCTGTATATTTCTCCGACCATTGCAGTATGCTGGCTTCTATCAATTTAAAGGCACAACCAACTCGCCGCTTCAGAAGTCAGTGGAAGCTGAACGTATCTTTGCTACAGGACAATGAGTTAGCCGATGTTGTCAACGAAACGTGGAACATGTGCTTGCGCTCGGTAGATCGCTATGTGACTGTTACGGACTGGTGGTGCAACAGGGCAAAACCAAAACTGCGGAGCGTTTTAATTCACTACAGTCTTCAACGATCCCGTGAACTTAAGAACACCATAGAATTTTATTATGCAGTGTTACGGAACTTGTATGAACAGGCGAGCATTTACGGCATTCGTTTGGAAGACATTAAGAAAACTAAGGCCAAATTACTCCGCATTAAACAACAACAGCTGGAAGGACTAAAAGTCAAGTCGAAAGCCAAGTCATTATCAGGGGACGAAACTGCTTCCCTGTATCACCTCTTGCGACACGCAAAACATAGGAGTCGAACCTTTCTTGATGAGATCCAGACTCCGACCGGTCTGACCGTTACTTCACAGAAAGAGATCGTCAACGAGGTTTACCAGTATTACCACAATCTATATTCAGCCGGTCAGTTATGCGAAGAATCCTTTGAAGAATTTCTTGGCAGCATAGTTCCTCAGCTGTCAGAAGAGGACAATGAAGGACTTCTTACTGATTTCACTGAAGAGGATGTCCACGAAACCGTCCGCAAGTCTCCTTTAAAAAAGTCACCGGGGCCGGATGGGTTGCCCGTTGAATTTTATCTGCGATACTGGTCACTCATTGGAGCAAAGTTTACTCAAATGGCAAACGAGATTATCCAAGGAAAACCACTACCTGCTGCTATGAAAGAATGCACAATAGTACTAGTTCCAAAGACTACATCGAAGCGAAATCTACACAACTTTCGCCCTATTTCGTTGCTTAACTCCGACTATAAAATCATAGCTAGAATGTTAAATAACAGACTTTCACTTTTAGCCAAAAAAATAGTAAGTAAACATCAGTCATGTGTACCTGGCAGAACTATTTTCAAAAGTATTGCGGAATACAGGGATTTAATTGCCATCACCTCTGTGACGAACATCAAATGTGCCATTTGTTTTATTGATTTTCACAAAGCCTTCGACCGTGTGGATCACAGGTTCCTTCTTACAACAATGAGAAAAATCGGCTTTGACGAACGAGCTATCAGTGTGGTCACGAACGTTGCGTTGGGATTCAGCGCAAGTATCTCTGTCAACTGTCAAAGAACTAAGCAGATCCAGATACGTCGCGGCGTTCCTCAGGGCAGCCCGCTTTCCATGCTTCTATTCGTCTTTTCCTTGGAGCCGCTACTCCGCAGTCTTCACGCCAACCTAACAGGTATTACGTTAGCAGGTCACAAAACAGTCACAAATGCATACGCTGATGATGTAGGCGTCGTATTACGGAACGTCGATGACATTTCCAAATTAGAACTGCTCATTAAAAAGTACTGCAGCGTGTCGGGAGCTATCACCAATGCTAATAAGAGCAGATTTCTCAACCTGCGGGGTTTTCAACACGTAACTGTCACTTGGGCAACACCGGTCACTCAGTGCAAATCACTTGGAACGACTCTGACTACGTGTCCAATAAAAATGGCGGCCATTAATTGGAAAACTACATCCGGATACATTCAAGGAGCCATCAGAGAAAATCTGCACCGAACTTTAAATCAATTTCAGAGAATCCATTTAATTAATAACTGCCTCTTATCAAAAGCTTATTATACGGTGCAACTCTTTCCACTCCCCACCATGATCGCTGGAAAGATAATGTCACTCGTCACTAACTACCTATGGCGAGGTGAAGTGTTTAGAGTGACTGGGAGAACAGCTACCCTAGATCCCAGCAATGGCGGTCTGGGATTAACTGACATTAAGAACAAGGCCTCTGCTCTTTTCCTCAAACGGACCACTAGTCTTCTCAACGAAAACGCTACAAGCATTACAACTAAGTTATTTGAAATTCTTAGACCTGCAAGTCTCCACGCGCCAGTTGATGTGCAAAAAATTAATCCCCGTCTTCGTCATGTGCGTACATTTTTCGTCGACCTGAGTTATATCAATGGCGAACTAACTAATTTGCGGCAGTTAACGGCCCGAGCAATTCTGTGTCTCAGAAAGAAAAATGAAGGGAAGAATAAAATAGAGGCAAAATATCCGCATTACGATTGGGCAACTATATGGAAGAACATTAACCTACGTGGTCTCTCCTCCGACGCAAAAACATCATGGTACAAATCGGTGAACAATATAGTTAGCACCAACGAACGTTTGCACTCAATCGGGATTAGCCAAACAAACCTTTGTCTCAAATGTAATCTCCTCGATACAACAGTACACAGATTCACGTGTGCAGGACATCTGCAAAACTGTAAATGGTTGAGAGACCAATTGGCCTTCCTGACAAGATCGTCCACCGAAAATTTTCAGCCTCAGACACTTCTCCGGCCACAGATACTGTATTTCCCTGCCACCAAAAATAACTCAATTCATTGGTTAATGGGAAACTACGTTAGCTATGTCATTAATAACTTAGGGACTGACAATATAATTGATTTTCATATGTACCTGAAAAATGAATATGATAGAGTAGTTAAATATCCAGGCCATAAAACGATGTACGGCAACATGCTCAAAATTGTCTTTGAGCGACTGGGAATCGGATGACGGCGAAGAGCAAACAAAAGACTTTCTTTTATACAACGATAATCGGAGAAGCGAAGAACACTACATGATTCAGTTCACCTTAAAATTTTAAGTAGCAACAAATGAAGGGAGTTCCGAATTTTATTTCCCACATTTATTACGACAAGAAATTCATTTATTTAACGATTATCCTCAATCAGCGCTTCAATTCAAATTTTTTTCAATTATGAGGCCTAGCCAAGATCGGCAATTAATAATTAAACATTCAAAGCACGCTATAAATGGACATTCCGCCATTAGGTGACGGATGAGGGTCGGCATTGAGGCCAGGCCTCAGCATTTTTTGACCCCTGCCCTCCTTGCCGACGCTTATCTGACACAGAAAGCTATATTAAAAAAAAAACTTAAAAAAAAACAAAAAAAACAAAGTTGGTAGGGCGTACGCTTTGCTAACGAAAAAACAAGAGCCTCAAAATTAAATTAACAAGAAAAGAACTAAACAAAAAACAAAAAAAAGTGGCAAATAATAAAAGAAAAAAAAATTAAAAAAAAAAATGGATAAGGCGTCGGACTTCGGATCCGAAGATTGCAGGTTCGAATCCTGTCACGGTCGAGTTTTTCCTGTTCTGCAAAAGATGCATGCTGTTTTACTGTGTTGTTTGAGTGCTCTAAAACTAGTTGGAAGTTGCTGCTGTCCGCTTCCTGGCTGCAAAACCGGCGTCTACCAGAAGCACAAGCAAGACAAGGGTGATCTGTAGCGAAGTTTTCGGCACAGTGCCGTTCAGGAGAGTTTTTGTTGGAACTACTGCATCTGATTCAGGAGCCAAGGGCTACGCCACAGGCGTCTGCGCACTGTCGAGCATGTGTGTTGAATAATGGTGCTGATAGCCACGTATCATTTCAAGCAGATTTGATGCCTTTCGGAGACAATTTTTCATTGAATAGGATTGTAGCTGATTTGTGGCAGCAGGAAATAAGTTGTAGTCAAAAGAATCTTCAATAGATGGTCGCAGGTCAAATCAGTATTGTATGGCTCGTAACGCGTTGCGTGCAGCCCGGCTAGCTCAGACGGTAGAGCATGAGACTCTTAGTCTCAGGGTCGTGGGTTCGAGCCCCACGCTGGGCGGCGCAAAATTTTGTGTCTACGCGGATCCAACATGCGCCCCTCTCGTGAGCCTTGCGTAATGAACGTAACGGGTTACGACGATGCCTAGCTTCGTATGAATATCAGAGGAACGGTATTTGAAGCTGAAAGTGACTCTGAAATGAAATAAATGTGTTGTTTTGGAATTTTAGTTGTACATCGATATAGAGTGAGATGTGTAGGAAAGCAGCAGCTGTGCTAACTAAATGCAAATAATGGTCGCTCATGCGGTGCGTTTCGAGCTGAAGGGCTCCGATTCACTACTCTGTAAGAACAAAGTACCCGAAAAGGGCACTAGGAGGCGCCTCCTTAGCTCAGTGGCAGAGCGCTGGTCTAGTAAACCAGAGGTCGTGAGTTCGATCCTCACAGGAGGCAAATGAATTTTGTAACAGCCCCTCCCACCGTGGCCCTTTCGAAAAAAGCGGTCAAGGATAAAAGAAATTATGAATGGGTGCGGTATTTAAGAAATGCTCTCGCAAATGAATAGTGTGAATGGTGCTATTAAAGTGGGCACCAGAATCTGCAGCTTTTGGCAGTCTCCGGAGAATGCCGACGTGAAATACTTAGTTCTTGTGATGTAATTTCTACACCTGATAAAGACCCTCGCGATTGTCGTCGTCGGCGCCGCCGCCGCCGCTTTGGTAATAGCGACAACTCGCCATTGTATCACATAGGGTGAGGTACCTTCTGCAAGCGACTGAGATGGCACTAAGCGATTGAAGCTGATTTGCCACCTCTTGTTTGATCAGCGTCATAAGGGCTTGAATGTAACTTGCGATGGGACACAACAAGAAGTAGCGTCGTACCTATAGTACTGAAATTTGAGATGGAGAACTGCGTCAAAGATGGGAAATTCATTCTGCCAAGTGTACAAATGGCGAAAATGAAGTGTGTGTGGAGAAGTATACTGCACCAGTGACCGTGTGGCCTAATGGATAAGGCGTCGGACTTCGCATCCGAAGATTGCAGGTTCGAATCCTGTCACGGTCGAGTTTTTCCTGTTCTGCAAAAGATGCATGCTGTTTTACTGTGTTGTTTGAGTACTCTAAAACTAGTTGGAAGTTGCTGCTGTCCGCTTCCTGGCTGCAAAACCGGCGTCTACCAGAAGCACAAGCAAGACAAGGGTGATCTGTAGCGAAGTTTTCGGCACAGTGCCGTTCAGGAGAGTTTTTGTTGGAACTACTGCATCTGATTCAGGAGCCAAGGGCTACGCCACAGGCGTCTGCGCACTGTCGAGCATGTGTGTTGAATAATGGTGCTGATAGCCACGTATCATTTCAAGCAGATTTGATGCCTTTCGGAGACAATTTTTCATTGAATAGGATTGTAGCTGATTTGTGGCAGCAGGAAATAAGTTGTAGTCAAAAGAATCTTCAATAGATGGTCGCAGGTCAAATCAGTATTGTATGGCTCGTAACGCGTTGCGTGCAGCCCGGCTAGCTCAGTCGGTAGAGCATGAGACTCTTAATCTCAGGGTCGTGGGTTTGAGCCCCACGCTGGGCGGCGCAAAATTTTGTGTCTACGCGGATCCAACATGCGCCCCTCTCGTGAGCCTTGCGTAATGAACGTAACGGGTTACGACGATGCCTAGCTTCGTATGAATATCAGAGGAACGGTATTTGAAGCTGAAAGTGACTCTGAAATGAAATAAATGTGTTGTTTTGGAATTTTAGTTGTACATCGATATAGTGTGAGATGTGTAGGAAAGCAGCAGCTGTGCTAACTAAATGCAAATAATGGTCGCTCATGCGGTGCGTTTCGAGCTGAAGGGCTCCGATTCACTACTCTGTAAGAACAAAGTACCCGAAAAGGGCGCTAGGAGGCGCCTCCTTAGCTCAGTGGCAGAGCGCTGGTCTAGTAAACCAGAGGTCGTGAGTTCGATCCTCACAGGAGGCAAATGAATTTTGTTACAGCCCCTCCCACCGTGGCCGTTGCGAAAAAAGCGGTCAAGGATAAAAAAAATTATGAATGGGTGCGGTATTTAAGAAATGCTCTCGCAAATGAATAGTGTGAATGGTGCTATTAAAGTGGGCACCAGAATCTGCAGCTTTTGGCAGTCTCCGGAGAATGCCGACGTGAAATACTTAGTTCTTGTGATGTATTTTCTACCCCTGATAAAGACCCTCGCGAATGTCGTCGTCGTAGTCGGCGCCGGCGCCGCCGCCGCCGCTTTGGTAATAGCGACAACTCGCCATTGTATCACATAGGGTGAGGTACCTTCTGCAAGCGACTGAGATGGCACTAAGCGATTGAAGCTGATTTGCCACCTCTTGTTTGATCAGCGTCATAAGGGCTTGAATGTAACTTGCGATGGGACACAGCAAGAAGTAGCGTCGTACTTTTAGTACTGAAATTTGAGATGGAGAACTGCGTCAAAGATGGGAAATTCATTCTGCCAAGTGTACAAATGGCGAAAATGAAGTGTGTGTGGAGAAGTATACTGCACCAGTGACCGTGTGGCCTAATGGATAATGCGTCGGACTTCGCATCCGAAGATTGCAGGTTCGAATCCTGTCACGGTCGAGTTTTTCCTGTTCTGCAAAAGATGCATGCTGTTTTACTGTGTTGTTTGAGTACTCTAAAACTAGTTGGAAGTTGCTGCTGTCCGCTTCCTGGCTGCAAAACCGGCGTCTACCAGAAGCACAAGCAAGACAAGGGTGATCTGTAGCGAAGTTTTCGGCACAGTGCCGTTCAGGAGAGTTTTTGTTGGAACTACTGCATCTGATTCAGGAGCCAAGGGCTACGCCACAGGCGTCTGCGCACTGTCGAGCATGTGTGTTGAATAATGGTGCTGATAGCCACGTATCATTTCAAGCAGATTTGATGCCTTTCGGAGACAATTTTTCATTGAATAGGATTGTAGCTGATTTGTGGCAGCAGGAAATAAGTTGTAGTCAAAAGAATCTTCAATAGATGGTCGCAGGTCAAATCAGTATTGTATGGCTCGTAACGCGTTGCGTGCAGCCCGGCTAGCTCAGTCGGTAGAGCATGAGACTCTTAATCTCAGGGTCGTGGGTTTGAGCCCCACGCTGGGCGGCGCAAAATTTTGTGTCTACGCGGATCCAACATGCGCCCCTCTCGTGAGCCTTGCGTAATGAACGTAACGGGTTACGACGATGCCTAGCTTCGTATGAATATCAGAGGAACGGTATTTGAAGCTGAAAGTGACTCTGAAATGAAATAAATGTGTTGTTTTGGAATTTTAGTTGTACATCGATATAGTGTGAGATGTGTAGGAAAGCAGCAGCTGTGCTAACTAAATGCAAATAATGGTCGCTCATGCGGTGCGTTTCGAGCTGTAGGGCTCCGATTCACTACTGTGTAAGAATAAAGTACCCGAAAAGGGCGCTAGGAGTCGCCTCCTTAGCTCAGTGGCAGAGAGCTGGTCTAGTAAACCAGAGGTCGTGAGTTCGATCCTCACAGGAGGCAAATGAATTTTGTAACAGCCCCTCCCACCGTGGCCCTTTCGAAAAAAGCGGTCAAGGATAAAAAAAATTATGAATGGGTGCGGTTTTTAAGAAATGCTCTCGCAAATGAATAGTGTGAATGGTGCTATTAAAGTGGGCACCAGAATCTGCAGCTTTTGGCAGTCTCCGGAGAATGCCGACGTGAAATACTTAGTTCTTGTGATGTATTTTCTACCCCTTATAAAGACCCTCGCGAATGTCGTCGTCGTAGTCGGCGCCGGCGCCGCCGCCGCCGCTTTGGTAATAGCGACAACTCGCCATTGTATCACATAGGGTGAGGTACCTTCTGCAAGCGACTGAGATGGCACTAAGCGATTGAAGCTGATTTGCCACCTCTTGTTTGATCAGCGTCATAAGGGCTTGAATGTAACTTGCGATGGGACACAGCAAGAAGTAGCGTCGTACTTTTAGTACTGAAATTTGAGATGGAGAACTGCGTCAAAGATGGGAAATTCATTCTGCCAAGTGTACAAATGGCGAAAATGAAGTGTGTGTGGAGAAGTATACTGCACCAGTGACCGTGTGGCCTAATGGATAAGGCGTCGGACTTCGCATCCGAAGATTGCAGGTTCGAATCCTGTCACGGTCGAGTTTTTCCTGTTCTGCAAAAGATGCATGCTGTTTTACTGTGTTGTTTGAGTACTCTAAAACTAGTTGGAAGTTGCTGCTGTCCGCTTCCTGGCTGCAAAACCGGCGTCTACCAGAAGCACAAGCAAGACAAGGGTGATCTGTAGCGAAGTTTTCGGCACAGTGCCGTTCAGGAGAGTTTTTGTTGGAACTACTGCATCTGATTCAGGAGCCAAGGGCTACGCCACAGGCGTCTGCGCACTGTCGAGCATGTGTGTTGAATAATGGTGCTGATAGCCACGTATCATTTCAAGCAGATTTGATGCCTTTCGGAGACAATTTTTCATTGAATAGGATTGTAGCTGATTTGTGGCAGCAGGAAATAAGTTGTAGTCAAAAGAATCTTCAATAGATGGTCGCAGGTCAAATCAGTATTGTATGGCTCGTAACGCGTTGCGTGCAGCCCGGCTAGCTCAGTCGGTAGAGCATGAGACTCTAAATCTCAGGGTCGTGGGTTTGAGCCCCACGCTGGGCGGCGCAAAATTTTGTGTCTACGCGGATCCAACATGCGCCCCTCTCGTGAGCCTTGCGTAATGAACGTAACGGGTTACGACGATGCCTAGCTTCGTATGAATATCAGAGGAACGGTATTTGAAGCTGAAAGTGACTCTGAAATGAAATAAATGTGTTGTTTTGGAATTTTAGTTGTACATCGATATAGTGTGAGATGTGTAGGAAAGCAGCAGCTGTGCTAACTAAATGCAAATAATGGTCGCTCATGCGGTGCGTTTCGAGCTGAAGGGCTCCGATTCACTACTCTGTAAGAACAAAGTACCCGAAAAGGGCGCTAGGAGGCGCCTCCTTAGCTCAGTGGCAGAGCGCTGGTCTAGTAAACCAGAGGTCGTGAGTTCGATCCTCACAGGAGGCAAATGAATTTTGTAACAGCCCCTCCCACCGTGGCCCTTTCGAAAAAAGCGGTCAAGGATAAAAAAAATTATGAATGGGTGCGGTATTTAAGAAATGCTCTCGCAAATGAATAGTGTGAATGGTGCTATTAAAGTGGGCACCAGAATCTGCAGCTTTTGGCAGTCTCCGGAGAATGCCGACGTGAAATACTTAGTTCTTGTGATGTATTTTCTACCCCTGATAAAGACCCTCGCGAATGTCGTCGTCGTCGTCGGCGCCGGCGCCGCCGCCGCCGCTTTGGTAATAGCGACAACTCGCCATTGTATCACATAGGGTGAGGTACCTTCTGCAAGCGACTGAGATGGCACTAAGCGATTGAAGCTGATTTGCCACCTCTTGTTTGATCAGCGTCATAAGGGCTTGAATGTAACTTGCGATGGGACACAGCAAGAAGTAGCGTCGTACTTTTAGTACTGAAATTTGAGATGGAGAACTGCGTCAAAGATGGGAAATTCATTCTGCCAAGTGTACAAATGGCGAAAATGAAGTGTGTGTGGAGAAGTATACTGCACCAGTGACCGTGTGGCCTAATGGATAAGGCGTCGGACTTCGCATCCGAAGATTGCAGGTTCGAATCCTGTCACGGTCGAGTTTTTCCTGTTCTGCAAAAGATGCATGCTGTTTTACTGTGTTGTTTGAGTACTCTAAAACTAGTTGGAAGTTGCTGCTGTCCGCTTCCTGGCTGCAAAACCGGCGTCTACCAGAAGCACAAGCAAGACAAGGGTGATCTGTAGCGAAGTTTTCGGCACAGTGCCGTTCAGGAGAGTTTTTGTTGGAACTACTGCATCTGATTCAGGAGCCAAGGGCTACGCCACAGGCGTCTGCGCACTGTCGAGCATGTGTGTTGAATAATGGTGCTGATAGCCACGTATCATTTCAAGCAGATTTGATGCCTTTCGGAGACAATTTTTCATTGAATAGGATTGTAGCTGATTTGTGGCAGCAGGAAATAAGCTGTAGTCAAAAGAATCTTCAATAGATGGTCGCAGGTCAAATCAGTATTGTATGGCTCGTAACGCGTTGCGTGCAGCCCGGCTAGCTCAGTCGGTAGAGCATGAGACTCTTAATCTCAGGGTCGTGGGTTTGAGCCCCACGCTGGGCGGCGCAAAATTTTGTGTCTACGCGGATCCAACATGCGCCCCTCTCGTGAGCCTTGCGTAATGAACGTAACGGGTTACGACGATGCCTAGCTTCGTATGAATATCAGAGGAACGGTATTTGAAGCTGAAAGTGACTCTGAAATGAAATAAATGTGTTGTTTTGGAATTTTAGTTGTACATCGATATAGTGTGAGATGTGTAGGAAAGCAGCAGCTGTGCTAACTAAATGCAAATAATGGTCGCTCATGCGGTGCGTTTCGAGCTGAAGGGCTCCGATTCACTACTCTGTAAGAACAAAGTACCCGAAAAGGGCGCTAGGAGGCGCCTCCTTAGCTCAGTGGCAGAGCGCTGGTCTAGTAAACCAGAGGTCGTGAGTTCGATCCTCACAGGAGGCAAATGAATTTTGTAACAGCCCCTCCCACCGTGGCCCTTTCGAAAAAAGCGGTCAAGGATAAAAAAAATTATGAATGGGTGCGGTATTTAAGAAATGCTCTCGCAAATGAATAGTGTGAATGGTGCTATTAAAGTGGGCACCAGAATCTGCAGCTTTTGGCAGTCTCCGGAGAATGCCGACGTGAAATACTTAGTTCTTGTGATGTATTTTCTACCCCTGATAAAGACCCTCGCGAATGTCGTCGTCGTCGTCGGCGCCGGCGCCGCCGCCGCCGCTTTGGTAATAGCGACAACTCGCCATTGTATCACATAGGGTGAGGTACCTTCTGCAAGCGACTGAGATGGCACTAAGCGATTGAAGCTGATTTGCCACCTCTTGTTTGATCAGCGTCATAAGGGCTTGAATGTAACTTGCGATGGGACACAGCAAGAAGTAGCGTCGTACTTTTAGTACTGAAATTTGAGATGGAGAACTGCGTCAAAGATGGGAAATTCATTCTGCCAAGTGTACAAATGGCGAAAATGAAGTGTGTGTGGAGAAGTATACTGCACCAGTGACCGTGTGGCCTAATGGATAAGGCGTCGGACTTCGCATCCGAAGATTGCAGGTTCGAATCCTGTCACGGTCGAGTTTTTCCTGTTCTGCAAAAGATGCATGCTGTTTTACTGTGTTGTTTGAGTACTCTAAAACTAGTTGGAAGTTGCTGCTCTCCGCTTCCTGGCTGCAAAACCGGCGTCTACCAGAAGCACAAGCAAGACAAGGGTGATCTGTAGCGAAGTTTTCGGCACAGTGCCGTTCAGGAGAGTTTTAGTTGGAACTACTGCATCTGATTCAGGAGCCAAGGGCTACGCCACAGGCGTCTGCGCACTGTCGAGCATGTGTGTTGAATAATGGTGCTGATAGCCACGTATCATTTCAAGCAGATTTGATGCCTTTCGGAGACAATTTTTCATTGAATAGGATTGTAGCTGATTTGTGGCAGCAGGAAATAAGTTGTAGTCAAAAGAATCTTCAATAGATGGTCGCAGGTCAAATCAGTATTGTATGGCTCGTAACGCGTTGCGTGCAGCCCGGCTAGCTCAGTCGGTAGAGCATGAGACTCTTAATCTCAGGGTCGTGGGTTTGAGCCCCACGCTGGGCGGCGCAAAATTTTGTGTCTACGCGGATCCAACATGCGCCCCTCTCGTGAGCCTTGCGTGATGAACGTAACGGGTTACGACGATGCCTAGCTTCGTATGAATATCAGAGGAACGGTATTTGAAGCTGAAAGTGACTCTGAAATGAAATAAATGTGTTGTTTTGGAATTTTAGTTGTACATCGATATAGTGTGAGATGTGTAGGAAAGCAGCAGCTGTGCTAACTAAATGCAAATAATGGTCGCTCATGCGGTGCGTTTCGAGCTGAAGGGCTCCGATTCACTACTCTGTAAGAACAAAGTACCCGAAAAGGGCGCTAGGAGGCGCCTCCGTAGCTCAGTGGCAGAGCGCTGGTCTAGTAAACCAGAGGTCGTGAGTTCGGTCCTCACAGGAGGCAAATGAATTTTGTAACAGCCCCTCCCACCGTGGCCGTTGCGAAAAAAGCGGTCAAGGATAAAAAAAAATTATGAATGGGTGCGGTATTTAAGAAATGCTCTCGCAAATGAATAGTGTGAATGGTGCTATTAAAGTGGGCACCAGAATCTGCAGCTTTTGGCAGTCTCCGGAGAATGCCGACGTGAAATACTTAGTTCTTGTGATGTATTTTCTACCCCTGATAAAGACCCTCGCGAATGTCGTCGTCGTCGTCGGCGCCGGCGCCGCCGCCGCCGCTTTGGTAATAGCGACAACTCGCCATTGTATCACATAGGGTGAGGTACCTTCTGCAAGCGACTGAGATGGCACTAAGCGATTGAAGCTGATTTGCCACCTCTTGTTTGATCAGCGTCATAAGGGCTTGAATGTAACTTGCGATGGGACACAGCAAGAAGTAGCGTCGTACTTTTAGTACTGAAATTTGAGATGGAGAACTGCGTCAAAGATGGGAAATTCATTCTGCCAAGTGTACAAATGGCGAAAATGAAGTGTGTGTGGAGAAGTATACTGCACCAGTGACCGTGTGGCCTAATGGATAAGGCGTCGGACTTCGGATCCGAAGATTGCAGGTTCGAATCCTGTCACGGTCGAGTTTTTCCTGTTCTGCAAAAGATGCATGCTGTTTTACTGTGTTGTTTGAGTACTCTAAAACTAGTTGGAAGTTGCTGCTGTCCGCTTCCTGGCTGCAAAACCGGCGTCTACCAGAAGCACAAGCAAGACAAGGGTGATCTGTAGCGAAGTTTTCGGCACAGTGCCGTTCAGGAGAGTTTTTGTTGGAACTACTGCATCTGATTCAGGAGCCAAGGGCTACGCCACAGGCGTCTGCGCACTGTCGAGCATGTGTGTTGAATAATGGTGCTGATAGCCACGTATCATTTCAAGCAGATTTGATGCCTTTCGGAGACAATTTTTCATTGAATAGGATTGTAGCTGATTTGTGGCAGCAGGAAATAAGTTGTAGTCAAAAGAATCTTCAATAGATGGTCGCAGGTCAAATCAGTATTGTATGGCTCGTAACGCGTTGCGTGCAGCCCGGCTAGCTCAGTCGGTAGAGCATGAGACTCTTAATCTCAGGGTCGTGGGTTCGAGCCCCACGCTGGGCGGCGCAAAATTTTGTGTCTACGCGGATCCAACATGCGCCCCTCTCGTGAGCCTTGCGTAATGAACGTAACGGGTTACGACGATGCCTAGCTTCGTATGAATATCAGAGGAACGGTATTTGAAGCTGAAAGTGACTCTGAAATGAAATAAATGTGTTGTTTTGGAATTTTAGTTGTACATCGATATAGTGTGAGATGTGTAGGAAAGCAGCAGCTGTGCTAACTAAATGCAAATAACGGTCGCTAATGCGGTGCGTTTCGAGCTGAAGGGCTCCGATTCACTACTCTGTAAGAACAAAGTACCCGAAAAAGGCGCTCGGAGGCGCCTCCTTAGCTCAGTGGCAGGGCGCTGGTCTAGTAAACCAGAGGTCGTGAGTTCGATCCTCACAGGAGGCAAATGAATTTTGTAACAGCCCCTCCCACCGTGGCCCTTTCGAAAAAAGCGGTCAAGGATAAAAAAAATTATGAATGGGTGCGGTATTTAAGAAATGCTCTCGCAAATGAATAGTGTGAATGGTGCTATTAAAGTGGGCACCAGAATCTGCTGCTTTTGGCAGTCTCCGGAGAATGCCGACGTGAAATACTTAGTTCTTGTGATGTATTTTCTACCCCTGATAAGACCCTCGCGATTGTCGTCGGCGGCGGCGCCGACGGCGCCGCCGCCGCCGACGCTTTGGTAATAGCGACAACTCGCCATTGTATCACATAGGGTGAGGTACCTTCTGCAAGCGACTGAGATGGCACTAAGCGATTGAAGCTGATTTGCCACCTCTTGTTTGATCAGCGTCATAAGGGCTTGAATGTAACTTGCGATGGGACACAGCAAGAAGTAGCGTCGTACTTTTAGTACTGAAATTTGAGATGGAGAACTGCGTCAAAGATGGGAAATTCATTCTGCCAAGTGTACAAATGGCGAAAATGAAGTGTGTGTGGAGAAGTATACTGCACCAGTGACCGTGTGGCCTAATGGATAAGGCGTCGGACTTCGGATCCGAAGATTGCAGGTTCGAATCCTGTCACGGTCGAGTTTTTCCTGTTCTGCAAAAGATGCATGCTGTTTTACTGTGTTGTTTGAGTACTTAAAACTAGTTGGAATTTGCTGCTGTCCGCTTCCTGGCTGCAAAACCGGCGTCTACCAGAAGCACAAGCAAGACAAGGGTGATCTGTAGCGAAGTTTTCGGCACAGTGCCGTTCAGGAGAGTTTTTGTTGGAACTACTGCATCTGATTCAGGAGCCAAGGGCTACGCCACAGGCGTCTGCGCACTGTCGAGCATGTGTGTTGAATAATGGTGCTGATAGCCACGTATCATTTCAAGCAGATTTGATGCCTTTCGGAGACAATTTTTCATTGAATAGGATTGTAGCTGATTTGTGGCAGCAGGAAATAAGTTGTAGTCAAAAGAATCTTCAATAGATGGTCGCAGGTCAAATCAGTATCGTATGGCTCGTAACGCGTTGCGTGCAGCCCGGCTAGCTCAGTCGGTAGAGCATGAGACTCTTAATCTCAGGGTCGTGGGTTTGAGCCCCACGCTGGGCGGCGCAAAATTTTGTGTCTACGCGGATCCAACATGCGCCTCTCTCTTGAGCCTTGCGTAATGAACGTAACGGGTTACGACGATGCCTAGCTTCGTATGAATATCAGAGGAACGGTATTTGAAGCTGAAAGTGACTCTGAAATGAAATAAATGTGTTGTTTTGGAAATTTAGTTGTACATCGATATAGTGAGAGATGTGTAGGAAAGCAGCAGCTGTGCTAACTAAATGCAAATAAAGGTCGCTCATGCGGTGCGTTTCGAGCTGAAGGGCTCCGATTCACTACTCTGTAAGAACAAAGGGCGCTGGTCTAGTAAACCAGAGGTCGTGAGTTCGAACCTCACAGGAGGCAAATGAATTTTGTAACAGCCCCTCCCACCGTGGCCCTTTCGATAAGCGGTCAAGGATAAAAAAAATTATGAATGGGTGCGGTATTTAAGAAATGCTCTCGCAAATGAATAGTGTGAATGGTGCTATTAAAGTGGGCACCAGAATCTGCTGCTTTTGGCAGTCTCCGGAGAATGCCGACGTGAAATACTTAGTTCTTGTGATGTATTTTCTACCCCTGATAAAGACCCTCGCGATTGTCGTCGTCGTCGTCGTCGTCGGCGCCGCCGCCGCCGCTTTGGTAATAGCGACAACTCGCCATTGTATCACATAGGGTGAGGTACCTTCTGCAAGCGACTGAGATGGCACTAAGCGATTGAAGCTGATTTGCCACCTCTTGTTTGATCAGCGTCATAAGGGCTTGAATGTAACTTGCGATGGGACACAGCAAGAAGTAAAAAAAAAAAAAAAAAAAAATGGATAATGCGTCGGACTTCGGATCCGAAGATTGCAGGTTCGAATCCTGTCACGGTCGAGTTTTTCCTGTTCTGCAAAAGATGCATGCTGTTTTACTGTGTTGTTTGAGTACTCTAAAACTAGTTGGAATTTGCTGCTGTCCGCTTCCTGGCTGCAAAACCGGCGTCTACCAGAAGCACAAGCAAGACAAGGGTGATCTGTAGCGAAGTTTTCGGCACAGTGCCGTTCAGGAGAGTTTTTGTTGGAACTACTGCATCTGATTCAGGAGCCAAGGGCTACGCCACAGGCGTCTGCGCACTGTCGAGCATGTGTGTTGAATAATGGTGCTGATAGCCACGTATCATTTCAAGCAGATTTGATGCCTTTCGGAGACAATTTTCATTGAATAGGATTGTAGCTGATTTGTGGCAGCAGGAAATAAGTTGTAGTCAAAAGAATCTTCAATAGATGGTCGCAGGTCAAATCAGTATTGTATGGCTCGTAACGCGTTGCGTGCAGCCCGGCTAGCTCAGTCGGTAGAGCATGAGACTCTTAATCTCAGGGTCGTGGGTTTGAGCCCCACGCTGGGCGGCGCAAAGTTTTGTGTCTACGCGGATCCAACATGCGCCCCTCTCGTGAGCCTTGCGTAATGAACGTAACGGGTTACGACGATGCCTAGCTTCGTATGAATATCAGAGGAACGGTATTTGAAGCTGAAAGTGACTCTGAAATGAAATAAATGTGTTGTTTTGGAATTTTAGTTGTACATCGATATAGTGTGAGATGTGTAGGAAAGCAGCAGCTGTGCTAACTAAATGCAAATAATGGTCGCTCATGCGGTGCGTTTCGAGCTGAAGGGCTCCGATTCACTACTCTGTAAGAACAAAGTACCCGAAAAGGGCGCTAGGAGGCGCCTCCTTAGCTCAGTGGCAGAGCGCTGGTCTAGTAAACCAGAGGTCGTGAGTTCGATCCTCACAGGAGGCAAATGAATTTTGTAACAGCCCCTCCCACCGTGGCCCTTTCGAAAAAAGCGGTCAAGGATAAAAAAAATTATGAATGGGTGCGGTATTTAAGAAATGCTCTCGCAAATGAATAGTGTGAATGGTGCTATTAAAGTGGGCACCAGAATCTGCAGCTTTTGGCAGTCTCCGGAGAATGCCGACGTGAAATACTTAGTTCTTGTGATGTATTTTCTACCCCTGATAAAGACCCTCGCGAATGTCGTCGTCGTCGTCGGCGCCGGCGCCGCCGCCGCCGCTTTGGTAATAGCGACAACTCGCCATTGTATCACATAGGGTGAGGTACCTTCTGCAAGCGACTGAGATGGCACTAAGCGATTGAAGCTGATTTGCCACCTCTTGTTTGATCAGCGTCATAAGGGCTTGAATGTAACTTGCGATGGGACACAGCAAGAAGTAGCGTCGTACTTTTAGTACTGAAATTTGAGATGGAGAACTGCGTCAAAGATGGGAAATTCATTCTGCCAAGTGTACAAATGGCGAAAATGAAGTGTGTGTGGAGAAGTATACTGCACCAGTGACCGTGTGGCCTAATGGATAAGGCGTCGGACTTCGGATCCGAAGATTGCAGGTTCGAATCCTGTCACGGTCGAGTTTTTCCTGTTCTGCAAAAGATGCATGCTGTTTTACTGTGTTGTTTGAGTACTCTAAAACTAGTTGGAAGTTGCTGCTGTCCGCTTCCTGGCTGCAAAACCGGCGTCTACCAGAAGCACAAGCAAGACAAGGGTGATCTGTAGCGAAGTTTTCGGCACAGTGCCGTTCAGGAGAGTTTTTGTTGGAACTACTGCATCTGATTCAGGAGCCAAGGGCTACGCCACAGGCGTCTGCGCACTGTCGAGCATGTGTGTTGAATAATGGTGCTGATAGCCACGTATCATTTCAAGCAGATTTGATGCCTTTCGGAGACAATTTTTCATTGAATAGGATTGTAGCTGATTTGTGGCAGCAGGAAATAAGTTGTAGTCAAAAGAATCTTCAATAGATGGTCGCAGGTCAAATCAGTATTGTATGGCTCGTAACGCGTTGCGTGCAGCCCGGCTAGCTCAGTCGGTAGAGCATGAGACTCTTAATCTCAGGGTCGTGGGTTTGAGCCCCACGCTGGGCGGCGCAAAATTTTGTGTCTACGCGGATCCAACATGCGCGCCTCTCGTGAGCCTTGCGTAATGAACGTAACGGGTTACGACGATGCCTAGCTTCGTATGAATATCAGAGGAACGGTATTTGAAGCTGAAAGTGACTCTGAAATGAAATAAATGTGTTGTTTTGGAATTTTAGTTGTACATCGATATAGTGTGAGATGTGTAGGAAAGCAGCAGCTGTGCTAACTAAATGCAAATAATGGTCGCTCATGCGGTGCGTTTCGAGCTGAAGGGCTCCGATTCACTACTCTGTAAGAACAAAGTACCCGAAAAGGGCGCTAGGAGGCGCCTCCTTAGCTCAGTGGCAGAGCGCTGGTCTAGTAAACCAGAGGTCGTGAGTTCGATCCTCACAGGAGGCAAATGAATTTTGTAACAGCCCCTCCCACCGTGGCCCTTTCGAAAAAAGCGGTCAAGGATAAAAAAAATTATGAATGGGTGCGGTATTTAAGAAATGCTCTCGCAAATGAATAGTGTGAATGGTGCTATTAAAGTGGGCACCAGAATCTGCAGCTTTTGGCAGTCTCCGGAGAATGCCGACGTGAAATACTTAGTTCTTGTGATGTATTTTCTACCCCTGATAAAGACCCTCGCGAATGTCGTCGTCGCTTTGGTAATAGCGACAACTCGCCATTGTATCACATAGGGTGAGGTACCTTCTGCAAGCGACTGAGATGGCACTAAGCGATTGAAGCTGATTTGCCACCTCTTGTTTGATCAGCGTCATAAGGGCTTGAATGTAACTTGCGATGGGACACAGCAAGAAGTAGCGTCGTACTTTTAGTACTGAAATTTGAGATGGAGAACTGCGTCAAAGATGGGAAATTCATTCTGCCAAGTGTACAAATGGCGAAAATGAAGTGTGTGTGGAAAAGTATACTGCACCAGTGACCGTGTGGCCTAATGGATAAGGCGTCGGACTTCGGATCCGAAGATTGCAGGTTCGAATCCTGTCACGGTCGAGTTTTTCCTGTTCTGCAAAAGATGCATGCTGTTTTACTGTGTTGTTTGAGTACTTAAAACTAGTTGGAATTTGCTGCTGTCCGCTTCCTGGCTGCAAAACCGGCGTCTACCAGAAGCACAAGCAAGACAAGGGTGATCTGTAGCGAAGTTTTCGGCACAGTGCCGTTCAGGAGAGTTTTTGTTGGAACTACTGCATCTGATTCAGGAGCCAAGGGCTACGCCACAGGCGTCTGCGCACTGTCGAGCATGTGTGTTGAATAATGGTGCTGATAGCCACGTATCATTTCAAGCAGATTTGATGCCTTTCGGAGACAATTTTTCATTGAATAGGATTGTAGCTGATTTGTGGCAGCAGGAAATAAGTTGTAGTCAAAAGAATCTTCAATAGATGGTCGCAGGTCAAATCAGTATCGTATGGCTCGTAACGCGTTGCGTGCAGCCCGGCTAGCTCAGTCGGTAGAGCATGAGACTCTTAATCTCAGGGTCGTGGGTTTGAGCCCCACGCTGGGCGGCGCAAAATTTTGTGTCTACGCGGATCCAACATGCGCCTCTCTCTTGAGCCTTGCGTAATGAACGTAACGGGTTACGACGATGCCTAGCTTCGTATGAATATCAGAGGAACGGTATTTGAAGCTGAAAGTGACTCTGAAATGAAATAAATGTGTTGTTTTGGAAATTTAGTTGTACATCGATATAGTGAGAGATGTGTAGGAAAGCAGCAGCTGTGCTAACTAAATGCAAATAAAGGTCGCTCATGCGGTGCGTTTCGAGCTGAAGGGCTCCGATTCACTACTCTGTAAGAACAAAGGGCGCTGGTCTAGTAAACCAGAGGTCGTGAGTTCGAACCTCACAGGGGGCAAATGAATTTTGTAACAGCCCCTCCCACCGTGGCCCTTTCGATAAGCGGTCAAGGATAAAAAAAATTATGAATGGGTGCGGTATTTAAGAAATGCTCTCGCAAATGAATAGTGTGAATGGTGCTATTAAAGTGGGCACCAGAATCTGCTGCTTTTGGCAGTCTCCGGAGAATGCCGACGTGAAATACTTAGTTCTTGTGATGTATTTTCTACCCCTGATAAAGACCCTCGCGATTGTCGTCGTCGTCGTCGTCGTCGTCGTCATCGTCGGCGCCGCCACCGCCGCCGCCGCTTTGGTAATAGCGACAACTCGCCATTGTATCACATAGGGTGAGGTACCTTCTGCAAGCGACTGAGATGGCACTAAGCGATTGAAGCTGATTTGCCACCTCTTGTTTGATCAGCGTCATAAGGGCTTGAATGTAACTTGCGATGGGACACAGCAAGAAGTAGCGTCGTACTTTTAGTACTGAAATTTGAGATGGAGAACTGCGTCAAAGATGGGAAATTCATTCTGCCAAGTGTACAAATGGCGAAAATGAAGTGTGTGTGGAGAAGTATACTGCACCAGTGACCGTGTGGCCTAATGGATAATGCGTCGGACTTCGGATCCGAAGATTGCAGGTTCGAATCCTGTCACGGTCGAGTTTTTCCTGTTGTGCAAAAGATGCATGCTGTTTTACTGTGTTGTTTGAGTACTCTAAAACTAGTTGGAATTTGCTGCTGTCCGCTTCCTGGCTGCAAAACCGGCGTCTACCAGAAGCACAAGCAAGACAAGGGTGATCTGTAGCGAAGTTTTCGGCACAGTGCCGTTCAGGAGAGTTTTTGTTGGAACTACTGCATCTGATTCAGGAGCCAAGGGCTACGCCACAGGCGTCTCCGCACTGTCGAGCATGTGTGTTGAATAATGGTGCTGATAGCCACGTATCATTTCAAGCAGATTTGATGCCTTTCGGAGACAATTTTCATTGAATAGGATTGTAGCTGATTTGTGGCAGCAGGAAATAAGTTGTAGTCAAAAGAATCTTCAATAGATGGTCGCAGGTCAAATCAGTATTGTATGGCTCGTAACGCGTTGCGTGCAGCCCGGCTAGCTCAGTCGGTAGAGCATGAGACTCTTAATCTCAGGGTCGTGGGTTTGAGCCCCACGCTGGGCGGCGCAAAGTTTTGTGTCTACGCGGATCCAACATGCGCCCCTCTCGTGAGCCTTGCGTAATGAACGTAACGGGTTACGACGATGCCTAGCTTCGTATGAATATCAGAGGAACGGTATTTGAAGCTGAAAGTGACTCTGAAATGAAATAAATGTGTTGTTTTGGAATTTTAGTTGTACATCGATATAGTGTGAGATGTGTAGGAAAGCAGCAGCTGTGCTAACTAAATGCAAATAATGGTCGCTCATGCGGTGCGTTTCGAGCTGAAGGGCTCCGATTCACTACTCTGTAAGAACAAAGTACCCGAAAAGGGCGCTAGGAGGCGCCTCCTTAGCTCAGTGGCAGAGCGCTGGTCTAGTAAACCAGAGGTCGTGAGTTCGATCCTCACAGGAGGCAAATGAATTTTGTAACAGCCCCTCCCACCGTGGCCCTTTCGAAAAAAGCGGTCAAGGATAAAAAAAATTATGAATGGGTGCGGTATTTAAGAAATGCTCTCGCAAATGAATAGTGTGAATGGTGCTATTAAAGTGGGCACCAGAATCTGCAGCTTTTGGCAGTCTCCGGAGAATGCCGACGTGAAATACTTAGTTCTTGTGATGTATTTTCTACCCCTGATAAAGACCCTCGCGAATGTCGTCGTCGCTTTGGTAATAGCGACAACTCGCCATTGTATCACATAGGGTGAGGTACCTTCTGCAAGCGACTGAGATGGCACTAAGCGATTGAAGCTGATTTGCCACCTCTTGTTTGATCAGCGTCATAAGGGCTTGAATGTAACTTGCGATGGGACACAGCAAGAAGTAGCGTCGTACTTTTAGTACTGAAATTTGAGATGGAGAACTGCGTCAAAGATGGGAAATTCATTCTGCCAAGTGTACAAATGGCGAAAATGAAGTGTGTGTGGAGAAGTATACTGCACCAGTGACCGTGTGGCCTAATGGATAAGGCGTCGAACTTCGCATCCGAAGATTGCAGGTTCGAATCCTGTCACGGTCGAGTTTTTCCTGTTCTGCAAAAGATGCATGCTGTTTTACTGTGTTGTTTGAGTACTCTAAAACTAGTTGGAAGTTGCTGCTGTCCGCTTCCTGGCTGCAAAACCGGCGTCTACCAGAAGCACAAGCAAGACAAGGGTGATCTGTAGCGAAGTTTTCGGCACAGTGCCGTTCAGGAGAGTTTTTGTTGGAACTACTGCATCTGATTCAGGAGCCAAGGGCTACGCCACAGGCGTCTGCGCACTGTCGAGCATGTGTGTTGAATAATGGTGCTGATAGCCACGTATCATTTCAAGCAGATTTGATGCCTTTCGGAGACAATTTTTCATTGAATAGGATTGTAGCTGATTTGTGGCAGCAGGAAATAAGTTGTAGTCAAAAGAATCTTCAATAGATGGTCGCAGGTCAAATCAGTATTGTATGGCTCGTAACGCGTTGCGTGCAGCCCGGCTAGCTCAGTCGGTAGAGCATGAGACTCTTAATCTCAGGGTCGTGGGTTTGAGCCCCACGCTGGGCGGCGCAAAATTTTGTGTCTACGCGGATCCAACATGCGCGCCTCTCGTGAGCCTTGCGTAATGAACGTAACGGGTTACGACGATGCCTAGCTTCGTATGAATATCAGAGGAACGGTATTTGAAGCTGAAAGTGACTCTGAAATGAAATAAATGTGTTGTTTTGGAATTTTAGTTGTACATCGATATAGTGTGAGATGTGTAGGAAAGCAGCAGCTGTGCTAACTAAATGCAAATAATGGTCGCTCATGCGGTGCGTTTCGAGCTGAAGGGCTCCGATTCACTACTCTGTAAGAACAAAGTACCCGAAAAGGGCGCTAGGAGGCGCCTCCTTAGCTCAGTGGCAGAGCGCTGGTCTAGTAAACCAGAGGTCGTGAGTTCGATCCTCACAGGAGGCAAATGAATTTTGTAACAGCCCCTCCCACCGTGGCCGTTGCGAAAAAAGCGGTCAAGGATAAAAAAAATTATGAATGGGTGCGGTATTTAAGAAATGCTCTCGCAAATGAATAGTGTGAATGGTGCTATTAAAGTGGGCACCAGAATCTGCAGCTTTTGGCAGTCTCCGGAGAATGCCGACGTGAAATACTTAGTTCTTGTGATGTATTTTCTACCCCTGATAAAGACGCTCGCGAATGTCGTCGTCGTCGTCGGCGCCGGCGCCGCCGCCGCCGCTTTGGTAATAGCGACAACTCGCCATTGTATCACATAGGGTGAGGTACCTTCTGCAAGCGACTGAGATGGCACTAAGCGATTGAAGCTGATTTGCCACCTCTTGTTTGATCAGCGTCATAAGGGCTTGAATGTAACTTGCGATGGGACACAGCAAGAAGTAGCGTCGTACTTTTAGTACTGAAATTTGAGATGGAGAACTGCGTCAAAGATGGGAAATTCATTCTGCCAAGTGTACAAATGGCGAAAATGAAGTGTGTGTGGAGAAGTATACTGCACCAGTGACCGTGTGGCCTAATGGATAAGGCGTCGGACTTCGCATCCGAAGATTGCAGGTTCGAATCCTGTCACGGTCGAGTTTTTCCTGTTCTGCAAAAGATGCATGCTGTTTTACTGTGTTGTTTGAGTACTCTAAAACTAGTTGGAAGTTGCTGCTGTCCGCTTCCTGGCTGCAAAACCGGCGTCTACCAGAAGCACAAGCAAGACAAGGGTGATCTGTAGCGAAGTTTTCGGCACAGTGCCGTTCAGGAGAGTTTTTGTTGGAACTACTGCATCTGATTCAGGAGCCAAGGGCTACGCCACAGGCGTCTGCGCACTGTCGAGCATGTGTGTTGAATAATGGTGCTGATAGCCACGTATCATTTCAAGCAGATTTGATGCCTTTCGGAGACAATTTTTCATTGAATAGGATTGTAGCTGATTTGTGGCAGCAGGAAATAAGTTGTAGTCAAAAGAATCTTCAATAGATGGTCGCAGGTCAAATCAGTATTGTATGGCTCGTAACGCGTTGCGTGCAGCCCGGCTAGCTCAGTCGGTAGAGCATGAGACTCTTAATCTCAGGGTCGTGGGTTCGAGCCCCACGCTGGGCGGCGCAAAATTTGTGTCTACGCGGATCCAACATGCGCCCCTCTCGTGAGCCTTGCGTAATGAACGTAACGGGTTACGACGATGCCTAGCTTCGTATGAATATCAGAGGAACGGTATTTGAAGCTGAAAGTGACTCTGAAATGAAATAAATGTGTTGTTTTGGAATTTTAGTTGTACATCGATATAGTGTGAGATGTGTAGGAAAGCAGCAGCTGTGCTAACTAAATGCAAACAATGGTCGCTCATGCGGTGCGTTTCGAGCTGAAGGGCTCCGATTCACTATTCTGTAAGAACAAAGTACCCGAAAAGGGCGCTAGGAGGCGCCTCCTTAGCTCAGTGGCAGAGCGCTGGTCTAGTAAACCAGAGGTCGTGAGTTCGATCCTCACAGGAGGCAAATGAATTTTGTAACAGCCCCTCCCACCGTGGCCCTTTCGAAAAAAGCGGTCAAGGATAAAAAAAATTATGAATGGGTGCGGTATTTAAGAAATGCTCTCGCGAATGAATAGTGTGAATGGTGCTATTAAAGTGGGCACCAGAATCTGCAGCTTTTGGCAGTCTCCGGAGAATGCCGACGTGAAATACTTAGTTCTTGTGATGTATTTTCTACCCCTGATAAAGACCCTCGCGATTGTCGTCGTCGTCGGCGCCGCCGCCGCCGCCGCTTTGGTAATAGCGACAACTCGCCATTGTATCACATAGGGTGAGGTACCTTCTGCAAGCGACTGAGATGGCACTAAGCGATTGAAGCTGATTTGCCACCTCTTGTTTGATCAGCGTCATAAGGGCTTGAATGTAACTTGCGATGGGACACAGCAAGAAGTAGCGTCGTACTTTTAGTACTGAAATTTGAGATGGAGAACTGCGTCAAAGATGGGAAATTCATTCTGCCAAGTGTACAAATGGCGAAAATGAAGTGTGTGTGGAGAAGTATACTGCACCAGTGACCGTGTGGCCTAATGGATAAGGCGTCGGACTTCGGATCCGAAGATTGCAGGTTCGAATCCTGTCACGGTCGAGTTTTTCCTGTTCTGCAAAAGATGCATGCTGTTTTACTGTGTTGTTTGAGTACTCTAAAACTAGTTGGAATTTGCTGCTGTCCGCTTCCTGGCTGCAAAACCGGCGTCTACCAGAAGCACAAGCAAGACAAGGGTGATCTGTAGCGAAGTTTTCGGCACAGTGCCGTTCAGGAGAGTTTTTGTTGGAACTACTGCATCTGATTCAGGAGCCAAGGGCTACGCCACAGGCGTCTGCGCACTGTCGAGCATGTGTGTTGAATAATGGTGCTGATAGCCACGTATCATTTCAAGCAGATTTGATGCCTTTCGGAGACAATTTTTCATTGAATAGGATTGTAGCTGATTTGTGGCAGCAGGAAATAAGTTGTAGTCAAAAGAATCTTCAATAGATGGTCGCAGGTCAAATCAGTATTGTATGGCTCGTAACGCGTTGCGTGCAGCCCGGCTAGCTCAGTCGGTAGAGCATGAGACTCTTAATCTCAGGGTCGTGGGTTTGAGCCCCACGCTGGGCGGCGCAAAATTTTGTGTCTACGCGGATCCAACATGCGCGCCTCTCGTGAGCCTTGCGTAATGAACGTAACGGGTTACGACGATGCCTAGCTTCGTATGAATATCAGAGGAACGGTATTTGAAGCTGAAAGTGACTCTGAAATGAAATAAATGTGTTGTTTTGGAATTTTAGTTGTACATCGATATAGTGTGAGATGTGTAGGAAAGCAGCAGCTGTGCTAACTAAATGCAAATAATGGTCGCTCATGCGGTGCGTTTCGAGCTGAAGGGCTCCGATTCACTACTCTGTAAGAACAAAGTACCCGAAAAGGGCGCTAGGAGGCGCCTCCTTAGCTCAGTGGCAGAGCGCTGGTCTAGTAAACCAGAGGTCGTGAGTTCGATCCTCACAGGAGGCAAATGAATTTTGTAACAGCCCCTCCCACCGTGGCCCTTTCGAAAAAAGCGGTCAAGGATAAAAAAAATTATGAATGGGTGCGGTATTTAAGAAATGCTCTCGCAAATGAATAGTGTGAATGGTGCTATTAAAGTGGGCACCAGAATCTGCAGCTTTTGGCAGTCTCCGGAGAATGCCGACGTGAAATACTTAGTTCTTGTGATGTATTTTCTACCCCTGATAAAGACCCTCGCGAATGTCGTCGTCGCTTTGGTAATAGCGACAACTCGCCATTGTATCACATAGGGTGAGGTACCTTCTGCAAGCGACTGAGATGGCACTAAGCGTTTGAAGCTGATTTGCCACCTCTTGTTTGATCAGCGTCATAAGGGCTTGAATGTAACTTGCGATGGGACACAGCAAGAAGTAGCGTCGTACTTTTAGTACTGAAATTTGAGATGGAGAACTGCGTCAAAGATGGGAAATTCATTCTGCCAAGTGTACAAATGGCGAAAATGAAGTGTGTGTGGAGAAGTATACTGCACCAGTGACCGTGTGGCCTAATGGATAAGGCGTCGGACTTCGCATCCGAAGATTGCAGGTTCGAATCCTGTCACGGTCGAGTTTTTCCTGTTCTGCAAAAGATGCATGCTGTTTTACTGTGTTGTTTGAGTACTCTAAAACTAGTTGGAAGTTGCTGCTGTCCGCTTCCTGGCTGCAAAACCGGCGTCTACCAGAAGCACAAGCAAGACAAGGGTGATCTGTAGCGAAGTTTTCGGCACAGTGCCGTTCAGGAGAGTTTTTGTTGGAACTACTGCATCTGATTCAGGAGCCAAGGGCTACGCCACAGGCGTCTGCGCACTGTCGAGCATGTGTGTTGAATAATGGTGCTGATAGCCACGTATCATTTCAAGCAGATTTGATGCCTTTCGGAGACAATTTTTCATTGAATAGGATTGTAGCTGATTTGTGGCAGCAGGAAATAAGTTGTAGTCAAAAGAATCTTCAATAGATGGTCGCAGGTCAAATCAGTATTGTATGGCTCGTAACGCGTTGCGTGCAGCCCGGCTAGCTCAGTCGGTAGAGCATGAGACTCTTAATCTCAGGGTCGTGGGTTTGAGCCCCACGCTGGGCGGCGCAAAATTTTGTGTCTACGCGGATCCAACATGCGCCCCTCTCGTGAGCCTTGCGTAATGAACGTAACGGGTTACGACGATGCCTAGCTTCGTATGAATATCAGAGGAACGGTATTTGAAGCTGAAAGTGACTCTGAAATGAAATAAATGTGTTGTTTTGGAATTTTAGTTGTACATCGATATAGTGTGAGATGTGTAGGAAAGCAGCAGCTGTGCTAACTAAATGCAAATAATGGTCGCTCATGCGGTGCGTTTCGAGCTGAAGGGCTCCGATTCACTACTCTGTAAGAACAAAGTACCCGAAAAGGGCGCTAGGAGGCGCCTCCTTAGCTCAGTGGCAGAGCGCTGGTCTAGTAAACCAGAGGTCGTGAGTTCGATCCTCACAGGAGGCAAATGAATTTTGTAACAGCCCCTCCCACCGTGGCCGTTGCGAAAAAAGCGGTCAAGGATAAAAAAAATTATGAATGGGTGCGGTATTTAAGAAATGCTCTCGCAAATGAATAGTGTGAATGGTGCTATTAAAGTGGGCACCAGAATCTGCAGCTTTTGGCAGTCTCCGGAGAATGCCGACGTGAAATACTTAGTTCTTGTGATGTATTTTCTACCCCTGATAAAGACCCTCGCGAATGTCGTCGTCGTCGTCGGCGCCGGCGCCGCCGCCGCCGCTTTGGTAATAGCGACAACTCGCCATTGTATCACATAGGGTGAGGTACCTTCTGCAAGCGACTGAGATGGCACTAAGCGATTGAAGCTGATTTGCCACCTCTTGTTTGATCAGCGTCATAAGGGCTTGAATGTAACTTGCGATGGGACACAGCAAGAAGTAGCGTCGTACTTTTAGTACTGAAATTTGAGATGGAGAACTGCGTCAAAGATGGGAAATTCATTCTGCCAAGTGTACAAATGGCGAAAATGAAGTGTGTGTGGAGAAGTATACTGCACCAGTGACCGTGTGGCCTAATGGATAAGGCGTCGGACTTCGCATCCGAAGATTGCAGGTTCGAATCCTGTCACGGTCGAGTTTTTCCTGTTCTGCAAAAGATGCATGCTGTTTTACTGTGTTGTTTGAGTACTCTAAAACTAGTTGGAAGTTGCTGCTGTCCGCTTCCTGGCTGCAAAACCGGCGTCTACCAGAAGCACAAGCAAGACAAGGGTGATCTGTAGCGAAGTTTTCGGCACAGTGCCGTTCAGGAGAGTTTTTGTTGGAACTACTGCATCTGATTCAGGAGCCAAGGGCTACGCCACAGGCCTCTGCGCACTGTCGAGCATGTGTGTTGAATAATGGTGCTGATAGCCACGTATCATTTCAAGCAGATTTGATGCCTTTCGGAGACAATTTTTCATTGAATAGGATTGTAGCTGATTTGTGGCAGCAGGAAATAAGTTGTAGTCAAAAGAATCTTCAATAGATGGTCGCAGGTCAAATCAGTATTGTATGGCTCGTAACGCGTTGCGTGCAGCCCGGCTAGCTCAGTCGGTAGAGCATGAGACTCTTAATCTCAGGGTCGTGGGTTTGAGCCCCACGCTGGGCGGCGCAAAATTTTGTGTCTACGCGGATCCAACATGCGCCCCTCTCGTGAGCCTTGCGTAATGAACGTAACGGGTTACGACGATGCCTAGCTTCGTATGAATATCAGAGGAACGGTATTTGAAGCTGAAAGTGACTCTGAAATGAAATAAATGTGTTGTTTTGGAATTTTAGTTGTACATCGATATAGTGTGAGATGTGTAGGAAAGCAGCAGCTGTGCTAACTAAATGCAAATAATGGTCGCTCATGCGGTGCGTTTCGAGCTGAAGGGCTCCGATTCACTATTCTGTAAGAACAAAGTACCCGAAAAGGGCGCTAGGAGGCGCCTCCTTAGCTCAGTGGCAGAGCGCTGGTCTAGTAAACCAGAGGTCGTGAGTTCGATCCTCACAGGAGGCAAATGAATTTTGTAACAGCCCCTCCCACCGTGGCCGTTGCGAAAAAAGCGGTCAAGGATAAAAAAATTATGAATGGGTGCGGTATTTAAGAAATGCTCTCGCAAATGAATAGTGTGAATGGTGCTATTAAAGTGTGCACCAGAATCTGCTGCTTTTGGCAGTCTCCGGAGAATGCCGACGTGAAATACTTAGTTCTTGTGATGTATTTTCTACCCCTGATAAAGACCCTCGCGATTGTCGTCGTCGTCGGCGGCGGCGGCGACGGCGCCGCCGCCGCCGCCGACGCTTTGGTAATAGCGACAACTCGCCATTGTATCACATAGGGTGAGGTACCTTCTGCAAGCGACTGAGATGGCACTAAGCGATTGAAGCTGATTTGCCACCTCTTGTTTGATCAGCGTCATAAGGGCTTGAATGTAACTTGCGATGGGACACAGCAAGAAGTAGCGTCGTACTTTTAGTACTGAAATTTGAGATGGAGAACTGCGTCAAAGATGGGAAATTCATTCTGCCAAGTGTACAAATGGCGAAAATGAAGTGTGTGTGGAGAAGTATACTGCACCAGTGACCGTGTGGCCTAATGGATAAGGCGTCGGACTTCGGATCCGAAGATTGCAGGTTCGAATCCTGTCACGGTCGAGTTTTTCCTGTTCTGCAAAAGATGCATGCTGTTTTACTGTGTTGTTTGAGTACTTAAAACTAGTTGGAAGTTGCTGCTGTCCGCTTCCTGGCTGCAAAACCGGCGTCTACCAGAAGCACAAGCAAGACAAGGGTGATCTGTAGCGAAGTTTTCGGCACAGTGCCGTTCAGGAGAGTTTTTGTTGGAACTACTGCATCTGATTCAAGAGCCAAGGGCTACGCCACAGGCGTCTGCGCACTGTCGAGCATGTGTGTTGAATAATGGTGCTGATAGCCACGTATCATTTCAAGCAGATTTGATGCCTTTCGGAGACAATTTTTCATTGAATAGGATTGTAGCTGATTTGTGGCAGCAGGAAATAAGTTGTAGTCAAAAGAATCTTCAATAGATGGTCGCAGGTCAAATCAGTATTGTATGGCTCGTAACGCGTTTCGTGCAGCCCGGCTAGCTCAGTCGGTAGAGCATGAGACTCTTAATCTCAGGGTCGTGGGTTCGAGCCCCACGCTGGGCGGCGCAAAATTTGTGTCTACGCGGATCCAACATGCGCCCCTCTCGTGAGCCTTGCGTAATGAACGTAACGGGTTACGACGATGCCTAGCTTCGTATGAATATCAGAGGAACGGTATTTGAAGCTGAAAGTGACTCTGAAATGAAATAAATGTGTTGTTTTGGAATTTTAGTTGTACATCGATATAGTGTGAGATGTGTAGGAAAGCAGCAGCTGTGCTAACTAAATGCAAACAATGGTCGCTCATGCGGTGCGTTTCGAGCTGAAGGGCTCCGATTCACTATTCTGTAAGAACAAAGTACCCGAAAAGGGCGCTAGGAGGCGCCTCCTTAGCTCAGTGGCAGAGCGCTGGTCTAGTAAACCAGAGGTCGTGAGTTCGATCCTCACAGGAGGCAAATGAATTTTGTAACAGCCCCTCCCACCGTGGCCCTTTCGAAAAAAGCGGTCAAGGATAAAAAAAATTATGAATGGGTGCGGTATTTAAGAAATGCTCTCGCGAATGAATAGTGTGAATGGTGCTATTAAAGTGGGCACCAGAATCTGCAGCTTTTGGCAGTCTCCGGAGAATGCCGACGTGAAATACTTAGTTCTTGTGATGTATTTTCTACCCCTGATAAAGACCCTCGCGATTGTCGTCGTCGTCGTCGGCGGCGCCGCCGCCGCCGCCGCTTTGGTAATAGCGACAACTCGCCATTGTATCACATAGGGTGAGGTACCTTCTGCAAGCGACTGAGATGGCACTAAGCGATTGAAGCTGATTTGCCACCTCTTGTTTGATCAGCGTCATAAGGGCTTGAATGTAACTTGCGATGGGACACAGCAAGAAGTAGCGTCGTACTTTTAGTACTGAAATTTGAGATGGAGAACTGCGTCAAAGATGGGAAATTCATTCTGCCAAGTGTACAAATGGCGAAAATGAAGTGTGTGTGGAGAAGTATACTGCACCAGTGACCGTGTGGCCTAATGGATAAGGCGTCGGACTTCGGATCCGAAGATTGCAGGTTCGAATCCTGTCACGGTCGAGTTTTTCCTGTTCTGCAAAAGATGCATGCTGTTTTACTGTGTTGTTTGAGTACTCTAAAACTAGTTGAATTTGCTGCTGTCCGCTTCCTGGCTGCAAAACCGGCGTCTACCAGAAGCACAAGCAAGACAAGGGTGATCTGTAGCGAAGTTTTCGGCACAGTGCCGTTCAGGAGAGTTTTTGTTGGAACTACTGCATCTGATTCAGGAGCCAAGGGCTACGCCACAGGCCTCTGCGCACTGTCGAGCATGTGTGTTGAATAATGGTGCTGATAGCCACGTATCATTTCAAGCAGATTTGATGCCTTTCGGAGACAATTTTTCATTGAATAGGATTGTAGCTGATTTGTGGCAGCAGGAAATAAGTTGTAGTCAAAAGAATCTTCAATAGATGGTCGCAGGTCAAATCAGTATCGTATGGCTCGTAACGCGTTGCGTGCAGCCCGGCTAGCTCAGTCGGTAGAGCATGAGACTCTTAATCTCAGGGTCGTGGGTTTGAGCCCCACGCTGGGCGGCGCAAAATTTTGTGTCTACGCGGATCCAACATGCGCCTCTCTCTTGAGCCTTGCGTAATGAACGTAACGGGTTACGACGATGCCTAGCTTCGTATGAATATCAGAGGAACGGTATTTGAAGCTGAAAGTGACTCTGAAATGAAATAAATGTGTTGTTTTGGAAATTTTGTTGTACATCGATATAGTGTGAGATGTGTAGGAAAGCAGCAGCTGTGCTAACTAAATGCAAATAAAGGTCGCTCATGCGGTGCGTTTCGAGCTGAAGGGCTCCGATTCACTACTCTGTAAGAAGAAAGTACCCGAAAAGGGCGCTAGGAGGCGCCTCCTTAGCTCAGTGGCAGAGCGCTGGTCTAGTAAACCAGAGGTCGTGAGTTCGAACCTCACAGGAGGCAAATGAATTTTGTAACAGCCCCTCCCACCGTGGCCCTTTCGAAAAAAGCGGTCAAGGATAAAAAAAATTATGAATGGGTGCGGTATTTAAGAAATGCTCTCGCAAATGAATAGTGTGAATGGTGCTATTAAAGTGGGCACCAGAATCTGCAGCTTTTGGCAGTCTCCGGAGAATGCCGACGTGAAATACTTAGTTCTTGTGATGTATTTTCTACCCCTGATAAAGACCCTCGCGAATGTCGTCGTCGTCGTCGGCGCCGGCGCCGCCGCCGCCGCTTTGGTAATAGCGACAACTCGCCATTGTATCACATAGGGTGAGGTACCTTCTGCAAGCGACTGAGATGGCACTAAGCGATTGAAGCTGATTTGCCACCTCTTGTTTGATCAGCGTCATAAGGGCTTGAATGTAACTTGCGATGGGACACAGCAAGAAGTAGCGTCGTACTTTTAGTACTGAAATTTGAGATGGAGAACTGCGTCAAAGATGGGAAATTCATTCTGCCAAGTGTACAAATGGCGAAAATGAAGTGTGTGTGGAGAAGTATACTGCACCAGTGACCGTGTGGCCTAATGGATAAGGCGTCGGACTTCGGATCCGAAGATTGCAGGTTCGAATCCTGTCACGGTCGAGTTTTTCCTGTTCTGCAAAAGATGCATGCTGTTTTACTGTGTTGTTTGAGTACTCTAAAACTAGTTGGAATTTGCTGCTGTCCGCTTCCTGGCTGCAAAACCGGCGTCTACCAGAAGCACAAGCAAGACAAGGGTGATCTGTAGCGAAGTTTTCGGCACAGTGCCGTTCAGGAGAGTTTTTGTTGGAACTACTGCATCTGATTCAGGAGCCAAGGGCTACGCCACAGGCGTCTGCGCACTGTCGAGCATGTGTGTTGAATAATGGTGCTGATAGCCACGTATCATTTCAAGCAGATTTGATGCCTTTCGGAGACAATTTTTCATTGAATAGGATTGTAGCTGATTTGTGGCAGCAGGAAATAAGTTGTAGTCAAAAGAATCTTCAATAGATGGTCGCAGGTCAAATCAGTATTGTATGGCTCGTAACGCGTTGCGTGCAGCCCGGCTAGCTCAGTCGGTAGAGCATGAGACTCTTAATCTCAGGGTCGTGGGTTTGAGCCCCACGCTGGGCGGCGCAAAATTTTGTGTCTACGCGGATCCAACATGCGCCCCTCTCGTGAGCCTTGCGTAATGAACGTAACGGGTTACGACGATGCCTAGCTTCGTATGAATATCAGAGGAACGGTATTTGAAGCTGAAAGTGACTCTGAAATGAAATAAATGTGTTGTTTTGGAATTTTAGTTGTACATCGATATAGTGTGAGATGTGTAGGAAAGCAGCAGCTGTGCTAACTAAATGCAAATAATGGTCGCTCATGCGGTGCGTTTCGAGCTGAAGGGCTCCGATTCACTACTCTGTAAGAACAAAGTACCCGAAAAGGGCGCTAGGAGGCGCCTCCTTAGCTCAGTGGCAGAGCGCTGGTCTAGTAAACCAGAGGTCGTGAGTTCGATCCTCACAGGAGGCAAATGAATTTTGTAACAGCCCCTCCCACCGTGGCCCTTTCGAAAAAAGCGGTCAAGGATAAAAAAAATTATGAATGGGTGCGGTATTTAAGAAATGCTCTCGCAAATGAATAGTGTGAATGGTGCTATTAAAGTGGGCACCAGAATCTGCAGCTTTTGGCAGTCTCCGGAGAATGCCGACGTGAAATACTTAGTTCTTGTGATGTATTTTCTACCCCTGATAAAGACCCTCGCGAATGTCGTCGTCGCTTTGGTAATAGCGACAACTCGCCATTGTATCACATAGGGTGAGGTACCTTCTGCAAGCGACTGAGATGGCACTAAGCGTTTGAAGCTGATTTGCCACCTCTTGTTTGATCAGCGTCATAAGGGCTTGAATGTAACTTGCGATGGGACACAGCAAGAAGTAGCGTCGTACTTTTAGTACTGAAATTTGAGATGGAGAACTGCGTCAAAGATGGGAAATTCATTCTGCCAAGTGTACAAATGGCGAAAATGAAGTGTGTGTGGAGAAGTATACTGCACCAGTGACCGTGTGGCCTAATGGATAAGGCGTCGGACTTCGCATCCGAAGATTGCAGGTTCGAATCCTGTCACGGTCGAGTTTTTCCTGTTCTGCAAAAGATGCATGCTGTTTTACTGTGTTGTTTGAGTACTCTAAAACTAGTTGGAAGTTGCTGCTGTCCGCTTCCTGGCTGCAAAACCGGCGTCTACCAGAAGCACAAGCAAGACAAGGGTGATCTGTAGCGAAGTTTTCGGCACAGTGCCGTTCAGGAGAGTTTTTGTTGGAACTACTGCATCTGATTCAGGAGCCAAGGGCTACGCCACAGGCGTCTGCGCACTGTCGAGCATGTGTGTTGAATAATGGTGCTGATAGCCACGTATCATTTCAAGCAGATTTGATGCCTTTCGGAGACAATTTTTCATTGAGTAGGATTGTAGCTGATTTGTGGCAGCAGGAAATAAGTTGTAGTCAAAAGAATCTTCAATAGATGGTCGCAGGTCAAATCAGTATTGTATGGCTCGTAACGCGTTGCGTGCAGCCCGGCTAGCTCAGTCGGTAGAGCATGAGACTCTTAATCTCAGGGTCGTGGGTTTGAGCCCCACGCTGGGCGGCGCAAAATTTTGTGTCTACGCGGATCCAACATGCGCCCCTCTCGTGAGCCTTGCGTAATGAACGTAACGGGTTACGACGATGCCTAGCTTCGTATGAATATCAGAGGAACGGTATTTGAAGCTGAAAGTGACTCTGAAATGAAATAAATGTGTTGTTTTGGAATTTTAGTTGTACATCGATATAGTGTGAGATGTGTAGGAAAGCAGCAGCTGTGCTAACTAAATGCAAATAATGGTCGCTCATGCGGTGCGTTTCGAGCTGAAGGGCTCCGATTCACTACTCTGTAAGAACAAAGTACCCGAAAAGGGCGCTAGGAGGCGCCTCCTTAGCTCAGTGGCAGAGCGCTGGTCTAGTAAACCAGAGGTCGTGAGTTCGATCCTCACAGGAGGCAAATGAATTTTGTAACAGCCCCTCCCACCGTGGCCGTTGCGAAAAAAGCGGTCAAGGATAAAAAAAATTATGAATGGGTGCGGTATTTAAGAAATGCTCTCGCAAATGAATAGTGTGAATGGTGCTATTAAAGTGGGCACCAGAATCTGCAGCTTTTGGCAGTCTCCGGAGAATGCCGACGTGAAATACTTAGTTCTTGTGATGTATTTTCTACCCCTGATAAAGACCCTCGCGAATGTCGTCGTCGTCGTCGGCGCCGGCGCCGCCGCCGCCGCTTTGGTAATAGCGACAACTCGCCATTGTATCACATAGGGTGAGGTACCTTCTGCAAGCGACTGAGATGGCACTAAGCGACTGAAGCTGATTTGCCACCTCTTGTTTGATCAGCGTCATAAGGGCTTGAATGTAACTTGCGATGGGACACAGCAAGAAGTAGCGTCGTACTTTTAGTACTGAAATTTGAGATGGAGAACTGCGTCAAAGATGGGAAATTCATTCTGCCAAGTGTACAAATGGCGAAAATGAAGTGTGTGTGGAGAAGTATACTGCACCAGTGACCGTGTGGCCTAATGGATAAGGCGTCGGACTTCGCATCCGAAGATTGCAGGTTCGAATCCTGTCACGGTCGAGTTTTTCCTGTTCTGCAAAAGATGCATGCTGTTTTACTGTGTTGTTTGAGTACTCTAAAACTAGTTGGAAGTTGCTGCTGTCCGCTTCCTGGCTGCAAAACCGGCGTCTACCAGAAGCACAAGCAAGACAAGGGTGATCTGTAGCGAAGTTTTCGGCACAGTGCCGTTCAGGAGAGTTTTTGTTGGAACTACTGCATCTGATTCAGGAGCCAAGGGCTACGCCACAGGCCTCTGCGCACTGTCGAGCATGTGTGTTGAATAATGGTGCTGATAGCCACGCATCATTTCAAGCAGATTTGATGCCTTTCGGAGACAATTTTTCATTGAATAGGATTGTAGCTGATTTGTGGCAGCAGGAAATAAGTTGTAGTCAAAAGAATCTTCAATAGATGGTCGCAGGTCAAATCAGTATTGTATGGCTCGTAACGCGTTGCGTGCAGCCCGGCTAGCTCAGTCGGTAGAGCATGAGACTCTTAATCTCAGGGTCGTGGGTTTGAGCCCCACGCTGGGCGGCGCAAAATTTTGTGTCTACGCGGATCCAACATGCGCCCCTCTCGTGAGCCTTGCGTAATGAACGTAACGGGTTACGACGATGCCTAGCTTCGTATGAATATCAGAGGAACGGTATTTGAAGCTGAAAGTGACTCTGAAATGAAATAAATGTGTTGTTTTGGAATTTTAGTTGTACATCGATATAGTGTGAGATGTGTAGGAAAGCAGCAGCTGTGCTAACTAAATGCAAATAATGGTCGCTCATGCGGTGCGTTTCGAGCTGAAGGGCTCCGATTCACTATTCTGTAAGAACAAAGTACCCGAAAAGGGCGCTAGGAGGCGCCTCCTTAGCTCAGTGGCAGAGCGCTGGTCTAGTAAACCAGAGGTCGTGAGTTCGATCCTCACAGGAGGCAAATGAATTTTGTAACAGCCCCTCCCACCGTGGCCGTTGCGAAAAAAGCGGTCAAGGATAAAAAAATTATGAATGGGTGCGGTATTTAAGAAATGCTCTCGCAAATGAATAGTGTGAATGGTGCTATTAAAGTGTGCACCAGAATCTGCTGCTTTTGGCAGTCTCCGGAGAATGCCGACGTGAAATACTTAGTTCTTGTGATGTATTTTCTACCCCTGATAAAGACCCTCGCGATTGTCGTCGTCGTCGGCGGCGGCGGCGACGGCGCCGCCGCCGCCGCCGACGCTTTGGTAATAGCGACAACTCGCCATTGTATCACATAGGGTGAGGTACCTTCTGCAAGCGACTGAGATGGCACTAAGCGATTGAAGCTGATTTGCCACCTCTTGTTTGATCAGCGTCATAAGGGCTTGAATGTAACTTGCGATGGGACACAGCAAGAAGTAGCGTCGTACTTTTAGTACTGAAATTTGAGATGGAGAACTGCGTCAAAGATGGGAAATTCATTCTGCCAAGTGTACAAATGGCGAAAATGAAGTGTGTGTGGAGAAGTATACTGCACCAGTGACCGTGTGGCCTAATGGATAAGGCGTCGGACTTCGGATCCGAAGATTGCAGGTTCGAATCCTGTCACGGTCGAGTTTTTCCTGTTCTGCAAAAGATGCATGCTGTTTTACTGTGTTGTTTGAGTACTTAAAACTAGTTGGAAGTTGCTGCTGTCCGCTTCCTGGCTGCAAAACCGGCGTCTACCAGAAGCACAAGCAAGACAAGGGTGATCTGTAGCGAAGTTTTCGGCACAGTGCCGTTCAGGAGAGTTTTTGTTGGAACTACTGCATCTGATTCAAGAGCCAAGGGCTACGCCACAGGCGTCTGCGCACTGTCGAGCATGTGTGTTGAATAATGGTGCTGATAGCCACGTATCATTTCAAGCAGATTTGATGCCTTTCGGAGACAATTTTTCATTGAATAGGATTGTAGCTGATTTGTGGCAGCAGGAAATAAGTTGTAGTCAAAAGAATCTTCAATAGATGGTCGCAGGTCAAATCAGTATTGTATGGCTCGTAACGCGTTTCGTGCAGCCCGGCTAGCTCAGTCGGTAGAGCATGAGACTCTTAATCTCAGGGTCGTGGGTTCGAGCCCCACGCTGGGCGGCGCAAAATTTGTGTCTACGCGGATCCAACATGCGCCCCTCTCGTGAGCCTTGCGTAATGAACGTAACGGGTTACGACGATGCCTAGCTTCGTATGAATATCAGAGGAACGGTATTTGAAGCTGAAAGTGACTCTGAAATGAAATAAATGTGTTGTTTTGGAATTTTAGTTGTACATCGATATAGTGTGAGATGTGTAGGAAAGCAGCAGCTGTGCTAACTAAATGCAAACAATGGTCGCTCATGCGGTGCGTTTCGAGCTGAAGGGCTCCGATTCACTATTCTGTAAGAACAAAGTACCCGAAAAGGGCGCTAGGAGGCGCCTCCTTAGCTCAGTGGCAGAGCGCTGGTCTAGTAAACCAGAGGTCGTGAGTTCGATCCTCACAGGAGGCAAATGAATTTTGTAACAGCCCCTCCCACCGTGGCCCTTTCGAAAAAAGCGGTCAAGGATAAAAAAAATTATGAATGGGTGCGGTATTTAAGAAATGCTCTCGCGAATGAATAGTGTGAATGGTGCTATTAAAGTGGGCACCAGAATCTGCAGCTTTTGGCAGTCTCCGGAGAATGCCGACGTGAAATACTTAGTTCTTGTGATGTATTTTCTACCCCTGATAAAGACCCTCGCGATTGTCGTCGTCGTCGTCGGCGGCGCCGCCGCCGCCGCCGCTTTGGTAATAGCGACAACTCGCCATTGTATCACATAGGGTGAGGTACCTTCTGCAAGCGACTGAGATGGCACTAAGCGATTGAAGCTGATTTGCCACCTCTTGTTTGATCAGCGTCATAAGGGCTTGAATGTAACTTGCGATGGGACACAGCAAGAAGTAGCGTCGTACTTTTAGTACTGAAATTTGAGATGGAGAACTGCGTCAAAGATGGGAAATTCATTCTGCCAAGTGTACAAATGGCGAAAATGAAGTGTGTGTGGAGAAGTATACTGCACCAGTGACCGTGTGGCCTAATGGATAAGGCGTCGGACTTCGGATCCGAAGATTGCAGGTTCGAATCCTGTCACGGTCGAGTTTTTCCTGTTCTGCAAAAGATGCATGCTGTTTTACTGTGTTGTTTGAGTACTCTAAAACTAGTTGAATTTGCTGCTGTCCGCTTCCTGGCTGCAAAACCGGCGTCTACCAGAAGCACAAGCAAGACAAGGGTGATCTGTAGCGAAGTTTTCGGCACAGTGCCGTTCAGGAGAGTTTTTGTTGGAACTACTGCATCTGATTCAGGAGCCAAGGGCTACGCCACAGGCCTCTGCGCACTGTCGAGCATGTGTGTTGAATAATGGTGCTGATAGCCACGTATCATTTCAAGCAGATTTGATGCCTTTCGGAGACAATTTTTCATTGAATAGGATTGTAGCTGATTTGTGGCAGCAGGAAATAAGTTGTAGTCAAAAGAATCTTCAATAGATGGTCGCAGGTCAAATCAGTATCGTATGGCTCGTAACGCGTTGCGTGCAGCCCGGCTAGCTCAGTCGGTAGAGCATGAGACTCTTAATCTCAGGGTCGTGGGTTTGAGCCCCACGCTGGGCGGCGCAAAATTTTGTGTCTACGCGGATCCAACATGCGCCTCTCTCTTGAGCCTTGCGTAATGAACGTAACGGGTTACGACGATGCCTAGCTTCGTATGAATATCAGAGGAACGGTATTTGAAGCTGAAAGTGACTCTGAAATGAAATAAATGTGTTGTTTTGGAAATTTTGTTGTACATCGATATAGTGTGAGATGTGTAGGAAAGCAGCAGCTGTGCTAACTAAATGCAAATAAAGGTCGCTCATGCGGTGCGTTTCGAGCTGAAGGGCTCCGATTCACTACTCTGTAAGAAGAAAGTACCCGAAAAGGGCGCTAGGAGGCGCCTCCTTAGCTCAGTGGCAGAGCGCTGGTCTAGTAAACCAGAGGTCGTGAGTTCGAACCTCACAGGAGGCAAATGAATTTTGTAACAGCCCCTCCCACCGTGGCCCTTTCGAAAAAAGCGGTCAAGGATAAAAAAAATTATGAATGGGTGCGGTATTTAAGAAATGCTCTCGCAAATGAATAGTGTGAATGGTGCTATTAAAGTGGGCACCAGAATCTGCAGCTTTTGGCAGTCTCCGGAGAATGCCGACGTGAAATACTTAGTTCTTGTGATGTATTTTCTACCCCTGATAAAGACCCTCGCGAATGTCGTCGTCGTCGTCGGCGCCGGCGCCGCCGCCGCCGCTTTGGTAATAGCGACAACTCGCCATTGTATCACATAGGGTGAGGTACCTTCTGCAAGCGACTGAGATGGCACTAAGCGATTGAAGCTGATTTGCCACCTCTTGTTTGATCAGCGTCATAAGGGCTTGAATGTAACTTGCGATGGGACACAGCAAGAAGTAGCGTCGTACTTTTAGTACTGAAATTTGAGATGGAGAACTGCGTCAAAGATGGGAAATTCATTCTGCCAAGTGTACAAATGGCGAAAATGAAGTGTGTGTGGAGAAGTATACTGCACCAGTGACCGTGTGGCCTAATGGATAAGGCGTCGGACTTCGGATCCGAAGATTGCAGGTTCGAATCCTGTCACGGTCGAGTTTTTCCTGTTCTGCAAAAGATGCATGCTGTTTTACTGTGTTGTTTGAGTACTCTAAAACTAGTTGGAATTTGCTGCTGTCCGCTTCCTGGCTGCAAAACCGGCGTCTACCAGAAGCACAAGCAAGACAAGGGTGATCTGTAGCGAAGTTTTCGGCACAGTGCCGTTCAGGAGAGTTTTTGTTGGAACTACTGCATCTGATTCAGGAGCCAAGGGCTACGCCACAGGCGTCTGCGCACTGTCGAGCATGTGTGTTGAATAATGGTGCTGATAGCCACGTATCATTTCAAGCAGATTTGATGCCTTTCGGAGACAATTTTTCATTGAATAGGATTGTAGCTGATTTGTGGCAGCAGGAAATAAGTTGTAGTCAAAAGAATCTTCAATAGATGGTCGCAGGTCAAATCAGTATTGTATGGCTCGTAACGCGTTGCGTGCAGCCCGGCTAGCTCAGTCGGTAGAGCATGAGACTCTTAATCTCAGGGTCGTGGGTTTGAGCCCCACGCTGGGCGGCGCAAAATTTTGTGTCTACGCGGATCCAACATGCGCGCCTCTCGTGAGCCTTGCGTAATGAACGTAACGGGTTACGACGATGCCTAGCTTCGTATGAATATCAGAGGAACGGTATTTGAAGCTGAAAGTGACTCTGAAATGAAATAAATGTGTTGTTTTGGAATTTTAGTTGTACATCGATATAGTGTGAGATGTGTAGGAAAGCAGCAGCTGTGCTAACTAAATGCAAATAATGGTCGCTCATGCGGTGCGTTTCGAGCTGAAGGGCTCCGATTCACTACTCTGTAAGAACAAAGTACCCGAAAAGGGCGCTAGGAGGCGCCTCCTTAGCTCAGTGGCAGAGCGCTGGTCTAGTAAACCAGAGGTCGTGAGTTCGATCCTCACAGGAGGCAAATGAATTTTGTAACAGCCCCTCCCACCGTGGCCCTTTCGAAAAAAGCGGTCAAGGATAAAAAAAATTATGAATGGGTGCGGTATTTAAGAAATGCTCTCGCAAATGAATAGTGTGAATGGTGCTATTAAAGTGGGCACCAGAATCTGCAGCTTTTGGCAGTCTCCGGAGAATGCCGACGTGAAATACTTAGTTCTTGTGATGTATTTTCTACCCCTGATAAAGACCCTCGCGAATGTCGTCGTCGCTTTGGTAATAGCGACAACTCGCCATTGTATCACATAGGGTGAGGTACCTTCTGCAAGCGACTGAGATGGCACTAAGCGTTTGAAGCTGATTTGCCACCTCTTGTTTGATCAGCGTCATAAGGGCTTGAATGTAACTTGCGATGGGACACAGCAAGAAGTAGCGTCGTACTTTTAGTACTGAAATTTGAGATGGAGAACTGCGTCAAAGATGGGAAATTCATTCTGCCAAGTGTACAAATGGCGAAAATGAAGTGTGTGTGGAGAAGTATACTGCACCAGTGACCGTGTGGCCTAATGGATAAGGCGTCGGACTTCGCATCCGAAGATTGCAGGTTCGAATCCTGTCACGGTCGAGTTTTTCCTGTTCTGCAAAAGATGCATGCTGTTTTACTGTGTTGTTTGAGTACTCTAAAACTAGTTGGAAGTTGCTGCTGTCCGCTTCCTGGCTGCAAAACCGGCGTCTACCAGAAGCACAAGCAAGACAAGGGTGATCTGTAGCGAAGTTTTCGGCACAGTGCCGTTCAGGAGAGTTTTTGTTGGAACTACTGCATCTGATTCAGGAGCCAAGGGCTACGCCACAGGCGTCTGCGCACTGTCGAGCATGTGTGTTGAATAATGGTGCTGATAGCCACGTATCATTTCAAGCAGATTTGATGCCTTTCGGAGACAATTTTTCATTGAGTAGGATTGTAGCTGATTTGTGGCAGCAGGAAATAAGTTGTAGTCAAAAGAATCTTCAATAGATGGTCGCAGGTCAAATCAGTATTGTATGGCTCGTAACGCGTTGCGTGCAGCCCGGCTAGCTCAGTCGGTAGAGCATGAGACTCTTAATCTCAGGGTCGTGGGTTTGAGCCCCACGCTGGGCGGCGCAAAATTTTGTGTCTACGCGGATCCAACATGCGCCCCTCTCGTGAGCCTTGCGTAATGAACGTAACGGGTTACGACGATGCCTAGCTTCGTATGAATATCAGAGGAACGGTATTTGAAGCTGAAAGTGACTCTGAAATGAAATAAATGTGTTGTTTTGGAATTTTAGTTGTACATCGATATAGTGTGAGATGTGTAGGAAAGCAGCAGCTGTGCTAACTAAATGCAAATAATGGTCGCTCATGCGGTGCGTTTCGAGCTGAAGGGCTCCGATTCACTACTCTGTAAGAACAAAGTACCCGAAAAGGGCGCTAGGAGGCGCCTCCTTAGCTCAGTGGCAGAGCGCTGGTCTAGTAAACCAGAGGTCGTGAGTTCGATCCTCACAGGAGGCAAATGAATTTTGTAACAGCCCCTCCCACCGTGGCCGTTGCGAAAAAAGCGGTCAAGGATAAAAAAAATTATGAATGGGTGCGGTATTTAAGAAATGCTCTCGCAAATGAATAGTGTGAATGGTGCTATTAAAGTGGGCACCAGAATCTGCAGCTTTTGGCAGTCTCCGGAGAATGCCGACGTGAAATACTTAGTTCTTGTGATGTATTTTCTACCCCTGATAAAGACCCTCGCGAATGTCGTCGTCGTCGTCGGCGCCGGCGCCGCCGCCGCCGCTTTGGTAATAGCGACAACTCGCCATTGTATCACATAGGGTGAGGTACCTTCTGCAAGCGACTGAGATGGCACTAAGCGACTGAAGCTGATTTGCCACCTCTTGTTTGATCAGCGTCATAAGGGCTTGAATGTAACTTGCGATGGGACACAGCAAGAAGTAGCGTCGTACTTTTAGTACTGAAATTTGAGATGGAGAACTGCGTCAAAGATGGGAAATTCATTCTGCCAAGTGTACAAATGGCGAAAATGAAGTGTGTGTGGAGAAGTATACTGCACCAGTGACCGTGTGGCCTAATGGATAAGGCGTCGGACTTCGCATCCGAAGATTGCAGGTTCGAATCCTGTCACGGTCGAGTTTTTCCTGTTCTGCAAAAGATGCATGCTGTTTTACTGTGTTGTTTGAGTACTCTAAAACTAGTTGGAAGTTGCTGCTGTCCGCTTCCTGGCTGCAAAACCGGCGTCTACCAGAAGCACAAGCAAGACAAGGGTGATCTGTAGCGAAGTTTTCGGCACAGTGCCGTTCAGGAGAGTTTTTGTTGGAACTACTGCATCTGATTCAGGAGCCAAGGGCTACGCCACAGGCCTCTGCGCACTGTCGAGCATGTGTGTTGAATAATGGTGCTGATAGCCACGCATCATTTCAAGCAGATTTGATGCCTTTCGGAGACAATTTTTCATTGAATAGGATTGTAGCTGATTTGTGGCAGCAGGAAATAAGTTGTAGTCAAAAGAATCTTCAATAGATGGTCGCAGGTCAAATCAGTATTGTATGGCTCGTAACGCGTTGCGTGCAGCCCGGCTAGCTCAGTCGGTAGAGCATGAGACTCTTAATCTCAGGGTCGTGGGTTTGAGCCCCACGCTGGGCGGCGCAAAATTTTGTGTCTACGCGGATCCAACATGCGCCCCTCTCGTGAGCCTTGCGTAATGAACGTAACGGGTTACGACGATGCCTAGCTTCGTATGAATATCAGAGGAACGGTATTTGAAGCTGAAAGTGACTCTGAAATGAAATAAATGTGTTGTTTTGGAATTTTAGTTGTACATCGATATAGTGTGAGATGTGTAGGAAAGCAGCAGCTGTGCTAACTAAATGCAAATAATGGTCGCTCATGCGGTGCGTTTCGAGCTGAAGGGCTCCGATTCACTATTCTGTAAGAACAAAGTACCCGAAAAGGGCGCTAGGAGGCGCCTCCTTAGCTCAGTGGCAGAGCGCTGGTCTAGTAAACCAGAGGTCGTGAGTTCGATCCTCACAGGAGGCAAATGAATTTTGTAACAGCCCCTCCCACCGTGGCCGTTGCGAAAAAAGCGGTCAAGGATAAAAAAATTATGAATGGGTGCGGTATTTAAGAAATGCTCTCGCAAATGAATAGTGTGAATGGTGCTATTAAAGTGTGCACCAGAATCTGCTGCTTTTGGCAGTCTCCGGAGAATGCCGACGTGAAATACTTAGTTCTTGTGATGTATTTTCTACCCCTGATAAAGACCCTCGCGATTGTCGTCGTCGTCGGCGGCGGCGGCGACGGCGCCGCCGCCGCCGCCGACGCTTTGGTAATAGCGACAACTCGCCATTGTATCACATAGGGTGAGGTACCTTCTGCAAGCGACTGAGATGGCACTAAGCGATTGAAGCTGATTTGCCACCTCTTGTTTGATCAGCGTCATAAGGGCTTGAATGTAACTTGCGATGGGACACAGCAAGAAGTAGCGTCGTACTTTTAGTACTGAAATTTGAGATGGAGAACTGCGTCAAAGATGGGAAATTCATTCTGCCAAGTGTACAAATGGCGAAAATGAAGTGTGTGTGGAGAAGTATACTGCACCAGTGACCGTGTGGCCTAATGGATAAGGCGTCGGACTTCGGATCCGAAGATTGCAGGTTCGAATCCTGTCACGGTCGAGTTTTTCCTGTTCTGCAAAAGATGCATGCTGTTTTACTGTGTTGTTTGAGTACTTAAAACTAGTTGGAAGTTGCTGCTGTCCGCTTCCTGGCTGCAAAACCGGCGTCTACCAGAAGCACAAGCAAGACAAGGGTGATCTGTAGCGAAGTTTTCGGCACAGTGCCGTTCAGGAGAGTTTTTGTTGGAACTACTGCATCTGATTCAAGAGCCAAGGGCTACGCCACAGGCGTCTGCGCACTGTCGAGCATGTGTGTTGAATAATGGTGCTGATAGCCACGTATCATTTCAAGCAGATTTGATGCCTTTCGGAGACAATTTTTCATTGAATAGGATTGTAGCTGATTTGTGGCAGCAGGAAATAAGTTGTAGTCAAAAGAATCTTCAATAGATGGTCGCAGGTCAAATCAGTATTGTATGGCTCGTAACGCGTTTCGTGCAGCCCGGCTAGCTCAGTCGGTAGAGCATGAGACTCTTAATCTCAGGGTCGTGGGTTCGAGCCCCACGCTGGGCGGCGCAAAATTTGTGTCTACGCGGATCCAACATGCGCCCCTCTCGTGAGCCTTGCGTAATGAACGTAACGGGTTACGACGATGCCTAGCTTCGTATGAATATCAGAGGAACGGTATTTGAAGCTGAAAGTGACTCTGAAATGAAATAAATGTGTTGTTTTGGAATTTTAGTTGTACATCGATATAGTGTGAGATGTGTAGGAAAGCAGCAGCTGTGCTAACTAAATGCAAACAATGGTCGCTCATGCGGTGCGTTTCGAGCTGAAGGGCTCCGATTCACTATTCTGTAAGAACAAAGTACCCGAAAAGGGCGCTAGGAGGCGCCTCCTTAGCTCAGTGGCAGAGCGCTGGTCTAGTAAACCAGAGGTCGTGAGTTCGATCCTCACAGGAGGCAAATGAATTTTGTAACAGCCCCTCCCACCGTGGCCCTTTCGAAAAAAGCGGTCAAGGATAAAAAAAATTATGAATGGGTGCGGTATTTAAGAAATGCTCTCGCGAATGAATAGTGTGAATGGTGCTATTAAAGTGGGCACCAGAATCTGCAGCTTTTGGCAGTCTCCGGAGAATGCCGACGTGAAATACTTAGTTCTTGTGATGTATTTTCTACCCCTGATAAAGACCCTCGCGATTGTCGTCGTCGTCGTCGGCGGCGCCGCCGCCGCCGCCGCTTTGGTAATAGCGACAACTCGCCATTGTATCACATAGGGTGAGGTACCTTCTGCAAGCGACTGAGATGGCACTAAGCGATTGAAGCTGATTTGCCACCTCTTGTTTGATCAGCGTCATAAGGGCTTGAATGTAACTTGCGATGGGACACAGCAAGAAGTAGCGTCGTACTTTTAGTACTGAAATTTGAGATGGAGAACTGCGTCAAAGATGGGAAATTCATTCTGCCAAGTGTACAAATGGCGAAAATGAAGTGTGTGTGGAGAAGTATACTGCACCAGTGACCGTGTGGCCTAATGGATAAGGCGTCGGACTTCGGATCCGAAGATTGCAGGTTCGAATCCTGTCACGGTCGAGTTTTTCCTGTTCTGCAAAAGATGCATGCTGTTTTACTGTGTTGTTTGAGTACTTAAAACTAGTTGGAAGTTGCTGCTGTCCGCTTCCTGGCTGCAAAACCGGCGTCTACCAGAAGCACAAGCAAGACAAGGGTGATCTGTAGCGAAGTTTTCGGCACAGTGCCGTTCAGGAGAGTTTTTGTTGGAACTACTGCATCTGATTCAAGAGCCAAGGGCTACGCCACAGGCGTCTGCGCACTGTCGAGCATGTGTGTTGAATAATGGTGCTGATAGCCACGTATCATTTCAAGCAGATTTGATGCCTTTCGGAGACAATTTTTCATTGAATAGGATTGTAGCTGATTTGTGGCAGCAGGAAATAAGTTGTAGTCAAAAGAATCTTCAATAGATGGTCGCAGGTCAAATCAGTATTGTATGGCTCGTAACGCGTTTCGTGCAGCCCGGCTAGCTCAGTCGGTAGAGCATGAGACTCTTAATCTCAGGGTCGTGGGTTCGAGCCCCACGCTGGGCGGCGCAAAATTTGTGTCTACGCGGATCCAACATGCGCCCCTCTCGTGAGCCTTGCGTAATGAACGTAACGGGTTACGACGATGCCTAGCTTCGTATGAATATCAGAGGAACGGTATTTGAAGCTGAAAGTGACTCTGAAATGAAATAAATGTGTTGTTTTGGAATTTTAGTTGTACATCGATATAGTGTGAGATGTGTAGGAAAGCAGCAGCTGTGCTAACTAAATGCAAACAATGGTCGCTCATGCGGTGCGTTTCGAGCTGAAGGGCTCCGATTCACTATTCTGTAAGAACAAAGTACCCGAAAAGGGCGCTAGGAGGCGCCTCCTTAGCTCAGTGGCAGAGCGCTGGTCTAGTAAACCAGAGGTCGTGAGTTCGATCCTCACAGGAGGCAAATGAATTTTGTAACAGCCCCTCCCACCGTGGCCCTTTCGAAAAAAGCGGTCAAGGATAAAAAAAATTATGAATGGGTGCGGTATTTAAGAAATGCTCTCGCGAATGAATAGTGTGAATGGTGCTATTAAAGTGGGCACCAGAATCTGCAGCTTTTGGCAGTCTCCGGAGAATGCCGACGTGAAATACTTAGTTCTTGTGATGTATTTTCTACCCCTGATAAAGACCCTCGCGATTGTCGTCGTCGTCGTCGGCGGCGCCGCCGCCGCCGCCGCTTTGGTAATAGCGACAACTCGCCATTGTATCACATAGGGTGAGGTACCTTCTGCAAGCGACTGAGATGGCACTAAGCGATTGAAGCTGATTTGCCACCTCTTGTTTGATCAGCGTCATAAGGGCTTGAATGTAACTTGCGATGGGACACAGCAAGAAGTAGCGTCGTACTTTTAGTACTGAAATTTGAGATGGAGAACTGCGTCAAAGATGGGAAATTCATTCTGCCAAGTGTACAAATGGCGAAAATGAAGTGTGTGTGGAGAAGTATACTGCACCAGTGACCGTGTGGCCTAATGGATAAGGCGTCGGACTTCGGATCCGAAGATTGCAGGTTCGAATCCTGTCACGGTCGAGTTTTTCCTGTTCTGCAAAAGATGCATGCTGTTTTACTGTGTTGTTTGAGTACTCTAAAACTAGTTGAATTTGCTGCTGTCCGCTTCCTGGCTGCAAAACCGGCGTCTACCAGAAGCACAAGCAAGACAAGGGTGATCTGTAGCGAAGTTTTCGGCACAGTGCCGTTCAGGAGAGTTTTTGTTGGAACTACTGCATCTGATTCAGGAGCCAAGGGCTACGCCACAGGCCTCTGCGCACTGTCGAGCATGTGTGTTGAATAATGGTGCTGATAGCCACGTATCATTTCAAGCAGATTTGATGCCTTTCGGAGACAATTTTTCATTGAATAGGATTGTAGCTGATTTGTGGCAGCAGGAAATAAGTTGTAGTCAAAAGAATCTTCAATAGATGGTCGCAGGTCAAATCAGTATTGTATGGCTCGTAACGCGTTGCGTGCAGCCCGGCTAGCTCAGTCGGTAGAGCATGAGACTCTTAATCTCAGGGTCGTGGGTTTGAGCCCCACGCTGGGCGGCGCAAAATTTTGTGTCTACGCGGATCCAACATGCGCCCCTCTCGTGAGCCTTGCGTAATGAACGTAACGGGTTACGACGATGCCTAGCTTCGTATGAATATCAGAGGAACGGTATTTGAAGCTGAAAGTGACTCTGAAATGAAATAAATGTGTTGTTTTGGAATTTTAGTTGTACATCGATATAGTGTGAGATGTGTAGGAAAGCAGCAGCTGTGCTAACTAAATGCAAATAATGGTCGCTCATGCGGTGCGTTTCGAGCTGAAGGGCTCCGATTCACTATTCTGTAAGAACAAAGTACCCGAAAAGGGCGCTAGGAGGCGCCTCCTTAGCTCAGTGGCAGAGCGCTGGTCTAGTAAACCAGAGGTCGTGAGTTCGAACCTCACAGGAGGCAAATGAATTTTGTAACAGCCCCTCCCACCGTGGCCCTTTCGAAAAAAGCGGTCAAGGAAAAAAAAAATTATGAATGGGTGCGGTATTTAAGAAATGCTCTCGCAAATGAATAGTGTGAATGGTGCTATTAAAGTGGGCACCAGAATCTGCTGCTTTTGGCAGTCTCCGGAGAATGCCGACGTGAAATACTTAGTTCTTGTGATGTATTTTCTACCCCTGATAAAGACCCTCGCGATTGTCGTCGTCGTCGTCGGCGGCGCCGCCGCCGCCGCCGCTTTGGTAATAGCGACAACTCGCCATTGTATCACATAGGGTGAGGTACCTTCTGCAAGCGACTGAGATGGCACTAAGCGATTGAAGCTGATTTGCCACCTCTTGTTTGATCAGCGTCATAAGGGCTTGAATGTAACTTGCGATGGGACACAGCAAGAAGTAGCGTCGTACTTTTAGTACTGAAATTTGAGATGGAGAACTGCGTCAAAGATGGGAAATTCATTCTGCCAAGTGTACAAATGGCGAAAATGAAGTGTGTGTGGAGAAGTATACTGCACCAGTGACCGTGTGGCCTAATGGATAAGGCGTCGGACTTCGGATCCGAAGATTGCAGGTTCGAATCCTGTCACGGTCGAGTTTTTCCTGTTCTGCAAAAGATGCATGCTGTTTTACTGTGTTGTTTGAGTACTCTAAAACTAGTTGGAAGTTGCTGCTGTCCGCTTCCTGGCTGCAAAACCGGCGTCTACCAGAAGCACAAGCAAGACAAGGGTGATCTGTAGCGAAGTTTTCGGCACAGTGCCGTTCAGGAGAGTTTTTGTTGGAACTACTGCATCTGATTCAGGAGCCAAGGGCTACGCCACAGGCCTCTGCGCACTGTCGAGCATGTGTGTTGAATAATGGTGCTGATAGCCACGTATCATTTCAAGCAGATTTGATGCCTTTCGGAGACAATTTTTCATTGAATAGGATTGTAGCTGATTTGTGGCAGCAGGAAATAAGTTGTAGTCAAAAGAATCTTCAATAGATGGTCGCAGGTCAAATCAGTATCGTATGGCTCGTAAAGCGTTGCGTGCAGCCCGGCTAGCTCAGTCGGTAGAGCATGAGACTCTTAATCTCAGGGTCGTGGGTTTGAGCCCCACGCTGGGCGGCGCAAAATTTTGTGTCTACGCGGATCCAACATGCGCCTCTCTCTTGAGCCTTGCGTAATGAACGTAACGGGTTACGACGATGCCTAGCTTCGTATGAATATCAGAGGAACGGTATTTGAAGCTGAAAGTGACTCTGAAATGAAATAAATGTGTTGTTTTGGAATTTTAGTTGTACATCGATATAGTGTGAGATGTGTAGGAAAGCAGCAGCTGTGCTAACTAAATGCAAATAATGGTCGCTCATGCGGTGCGTTTCGAGCTGAAGGGCTCCGATTCACTACTCTGTAAGAACAAAGTACCCGAAAAGGGCGCTAGGAGGCGCCTCCTTAGCTCAGTGGCAGAGCGCTGGTCTAGTAAACCAGAGGTCGTGAGTTCGATCCTCACAGGAGGCAAATGAATTTTGTAACAGCCCCTCCCACCGTGGCCCTTTCGAAAAAAGCGGTCAAGGATAAAAAAAATTATGAATGGGTGCGGTATTTAAGAAATGCTCTCGCAAATGAATAGTGTGAATGGTGCTATTAAAGTGGGCACCAGAATCTGCAGCTTATGGCAGTCTCCGGAGAATGCCGACGTGAAATACTTAGTTCTTGTGATGTATTTTCTACCCCTGATAGAGACCCTCGCGATTGTCGTCATCGTCGGCGCCGCCGCCGCCGCCGCCGCTTTGGTAATAGCGACAACTCGCCATTGTATCACATAGGGTGAGGTACCTTCTGCAAGCGACTGAGATGGCACTAAGCGATTGAAGCTGATTTGCCACCTCTTGTTTGATCAGCGTCATAAGGGCTTGAATGTAACTTGCGATGGGACACAGCAAGAAGTAGCGTCGTACTTTTAGTACTGAAATTTGAGATGGAGAACTGCGTCAAAGATGGGAAATTCATTCTGCCAAGTGTACAAATGGCGAAAATGAAGTGTGTGTGGAGAAGTATACTGCACCAGTGACCGTGTGGCCTAATGGATAAGGCGTCGGACTTCGGATCCGAAGATTGCAGGTTCGAATCCTGTCACGGTCGAGTTTTTCCTGTTCTGCAAAAGATGCATGCTGTTTTACTGTGTTGTTTGAGTACTCTAAAACTAGTTGAATTTGCTGCTGTCCGCTTCCTGGCTGCAAAACCGGCGTCTACCAGAAGCACAAGCAAGACAAGGGTGATCTGTAGCGAAGTTTTCGGCACAGTGCCGTTCAGGAGAGTTTTTGTTGGAACTACTGCATCTGATTCAGGAGCCAAGGGCTACGCCACAGGCCTCTGCGCACTGTCGAGCATGTGTGTTGAATAATGGTGCTGATAGCCACGTATCATTTCAAGCAGATTTGATGCCTTTCGGAGACAATTTTTCATTGAATAGGATTGTAGCTGATTTGTGGCAGCAGGAAATAAGTTGTAGTCAAAAGAATCTTCAATAGATGGTCGCAGGTCAAATCAGTATTGTATGGCTCGTAACGCGTTGCGTGCAGCCCGGCTAGCTCAGTCGGTAGAGCATGAGACTCTTAATCTCAGGGTCGTGGGTTTGAGCCCCACGCTGGGCGGCGCAAAATTTTGTGTCTACGCGGATCCAACATGCGCCCCTCTCGTGAGCCTTGCGTAATGAACGTAACGGGTTACGACGATGCCTAGCTTCGTATGAATATCAGAGGAACGGTATTTGAAGCTGAAAGTGACTCTGAAATGAAATAAATGTGTTGTTTTGGAATTTTAGTTGTACATCGATATAGTGTGAGATGTGTAGGAAAGCAGCAGCTGTGCTAACTAAATGCAAATAATGGTCGCTCATGCGGTGCGTTTCGAGCTGAAGGGCTCCGATTCACTATTCTGTAAGAACAAAGTACCCGAAAAGGGCGCTAGGAGGCGCCTCCTTAGCTCAGTGGCAGAGCGCTGGTCTAGTAAACCAGAGGTCGTGAGTTCGAACCTCACAGGAGGCAAATGAATTTTGTAACAGCCCCTCCCACCGTGGCCCTTTCGAAAAAAGCGGTCAAGGATAAAAAAAATTATGAATGGGTGCGGTATTTAAGAAATGCTCTCGCAAATGAATAGTGTGAATGGTGCTATTAAAGTGGGCACCAGAATCTGCTGCTTTTGGCAGTCTCCGGAGAATGCCGACGTGAAATACTTAGTTCTTGTGATGTATTTTCTACCCCTGATAAAGACCCTCGCGATTGTCGTCGTCGTCGTCGTCATCGTCGGCGCCGCCGCCGCCGACGCCGCTTTGGTAATAGCGACAACTCGCCATTGTATCACATAGGGTGAGGTACCTTCTGCTAGCGACTGAGATGGCACTAAGCGATTGAAGCTGATTTGCCACCTCTTGTTTGATCAGCGTCATAAGGGCTTGAATGTAACTTGCGATGGGACACAGCAAGAAGTAGCGTCGTACTTTTAGTACTGAAATTTGAGATGGAGAACTGCGTCAAAGATGGGAAATTCATTCTGCCAAGTGTACAAATGGCGAAAATGAAGTGTGTGTGGAGAAGTATACTGCACCAGTGACCGTGTGGCCTAATGGATAAGGCGTCGGACTTCGCATCCGAAGATTGCAGGTTCGAATCCTGTCACGGTCGAGTTTTTCCTGTTCTGCAAAAGATGCATGCTGTTTTACTGTGTTGTTTGAGTACTCTAAAACTAGTTGGAAGTTGCTGCTGTCCGCTTCCTGGCTGCAAAACCGGCGTCTACCAGAAGCACAAGCAAGACAAGGGTGATCTGTAGCGAAGTTTTCGGCACAGTGCCGTTCAGGAGAGTTTTTGTTGGAACTACTGCATCTGATTCAGGAGCCAAGGGCTACGCCACAGGCCTCTGCGCACTGTCGAGCATGTGTGTTGAATAATGGTGCTGATAGCCACGTATCATTTCAAGCAGATTTGATGCCTTTCGGAGACAATTTTTCATTGAATAGGATTGTAGCTGATTTGTGGCAGCAGGAAATAAGTTGTAGTCAAAAGAATCTTCAATAGATGGTCGCAGGTCAAATCAGTATCGTATGGCTCGTAAAGCGTTGCGTGCAGCCCGGCTAGCTCAGTCGGTAGAGCATGAGACTCTTAATCTCAGGGTCGTGGGTTTGAGCCCCACGCTGGGCGGCGCAAAATTTTGTGTCTACGCGGATCCAACATGCGCCTCTCTCTTGAGCCTTGCGTAATGAACGTAACGGGTTACGACGATGCCTAGCTTCGTATGAATATCAGAGGAACGGTATTTGAAGCTGAAAGTGACTCTGAAATGAAATAAATGTGTTGTTTTGGAATTTTAGTTGTACATCGATATAGTGTGAGATGTGTAGGAAAGCAGCAGCTGTGCTAACTAAATGCAAATAATGGTCGCTCATGCGGTGCGTTTCGAGCTGAAGGGCTCCGATTCACTACTCTGTAAGAACAAAGTACCCGAAAAGGGCGCTAGGAGGCGCCTCCTTAGCTCAGTGGCAGAGCGCTGGTCTAGTAAACCAGAGGTCGTGAGTTCGATCCTCACAGGAGGCAAATGAATTTTGTAACAGCCCCTCCCACCGTGGCCCTTTCGAAAAAAGCGGTCAAGGATAAAAAAAATTATGAATGGGTGCGGTATTTAAGAAATGCTCTCGCAAATGAATAGTGTGAATGGTGCTATTAAAGTGGGCACCAGAATCTGCAGCTTTTGGCAGTCTCCGGAGAATGCCGACGTGAAATACTTAGTTCTTGTGATGTATTTTCTACCCCTGATAGAGACCCTCGCGATTGTCGTCGTCGTCGTCGTCGTCGGCGCCGCCGCCGCCGCTTTGGTAATAGCGACAACTCGCCATTGTATCACATAGGGTGAGGTACCTTCTGCAAGCGACTGAGATGGCACTAAGCGATTGAAGCTGATTTGCCACCTCTTGTTTGATCAGCGTCATAAGGGCTTGAATGTAACTTGCGATGGGACACAGCAAGAAGTAGCGCCGTACTTTTAGTACTGAAATTTGAGATGGAGAACTGCGTCAAAGATGGGAAATTCATTCTGCCAAGTGTACAAATGGCGAAAATGAAGTGTGTGTGGAGAAGTATACTGCACCAGTGACCGTGTGGCCTAATGGCAGTCTGCCTTCGGCGGTGCTACGGCACGGACGTCTGTTTACGTCCCTGCCGGCGAAGTTCGCGCTCGCGCGGTTGTTTATCTCGTCGGCGTACTAGTGCGTTTAGACGACTCGATATAGAATGGCACATGCATACCGAAAGTCGACTCTCAAGATTAGTTTTTTCGAATGAATATGCGAGACCGAAAGCCTACGAAATAGAAAGGTTCCTACGAGACGAAGTTAAACTTGACTACAACGAACTTATCGGAATCCACCTCTCCATAGTGAGCGGTGTTGTTTACGTCAAGCTGATTAACGACGCAGTATGTGACAGAATCATCCGAGATACTAAACATGGACTCAAATTTTGTCACTCTGATGGACATGTTGGAGAAGTAACTATTGATCATGCAGGACTGGGCTTACGGAACATACGTATTTTCGACCTTCCCTTCGAGGTTCCGTCTGACTTGGTCGTTGACGCCTTACGCCCATATGGAAGAGTGCTTAGCCACGTTGAGGAAAAATGGTCCAACTTCACGACTTACCCCGTTCTCAACGGAGTGCGTCAAATCAGAATAGAACTGACACGACATGTACCCTCGTACTTGTTCATCGGCGGATGCAGAGCTATAGTCATCTACGATGGACAACCCAAAACATGCTCAGGCTGTGGGAAAGAGGGCCACGTCCGTTCCGAATGTATGCAGCGGAGGATAGTGCAAGTTCCAAACGGCGAACCCGTACCTCCGTCCACGTTGACGCCGCTGCCACTAACGTATGCGGACGCATTTCGAACGGATCCCATCCCGAAGAATGACCAGCTACAGAATCCTGACAGTTTACGGCAACCGACTGCGGCAGAGACCGCCTCCAGTGACGAAACGACGCACACCTCTGCCGCTCCGGCGCCGACGACGCATTTAACCGAGCGGAAAGGATCGGTAGGAGAAATGGAAATTGATCCTGCTGTTGTGCCGACAGCTGCTTTCGTCCCTGAGCACCGGGAGTCACTTCCGCACTCGGATACGGAGGCGCACACGCGCAAACAACGATCACCGAAGCGCCACAAGAAACGACGGCTCGCGCCGTCGGATACCTGCTTACTGCAGTCCACGTCAGACGGACTTGGGTGTAACGTCGATACAGTGCATGCGGATGCGTACCGGGAGGATCTACCTCCCACACAGCAGTACGACGCGAATCATGCTACGCAGGGGTTGAATACAGACACACCGGACGGAAAGCCGACGGACGGAGTTCCTCCACCCACCGCAGCAACGCCACCGCCTTCGGTCAGCCCGGCCGGAGAGACACGACGGGAGCTGGACCTCCAGCACAGGAACTGGGCCGACGAATCAGATACTGACCCCCACACCGACGACGCACCCGCAATGGCGAGTGCTGCGTCCACCGGATGTTAACCGCGCAGAAGAGGCAGACTGCCGCACAGACAGCATGTCACCGGGCAGCAGCACACAAATTAACATAAGCGTTCATGTGCGCTTTACGCACTGCGGAACAGCGGCAGGCATATCGAACAGCCTCTATTAATATTAATACGATCAGAACGCCTGTCAAATTGCAATTATTACGAGACATGTTGCATGCGTCAGACGTCGACATCGTTCTGCTGCAGGAAGTATGTGTTGAGAGCTTCCCCGACCTCTATGAGTATGATACGTACATTACACCTACTACCGACGGCGGCAGCGGAACAGCGATACTTCTACGTAGCGGCATAGTAGCCGAGGACGTGGTGTACCTGCCGTCAGCGCGAGGACTGGCGCTCACAGTGCTGGGAGTACGCGTCGTTAACATTTACGCACCGTCGGGGTCAGACAGACGGCGCGACCGATCCCGATTTTACGCAGAGGAGATTGCAACACTATTCTTAGGTCGGTATGAACATGTCTTATTTGGAGGCGACTTCAACTGCGTGCTCGCACCAAAAGATCAACACCCCCGTTATACTTCATGCCCGGAGCTGCGGCAACTCATACTGGACATGAATCTCATTGATACATGGGAGCAGATACATGGCGACAGACGTGGATACACCTACGTCACGAGTCACTCTGCAAGTCGTCTCGATCGCATTTACGTAACACGTCGTCTCGAACCTGCGATCCTCGATGCGGAATTGTGGCCTGTCGCCTTTTCAGATCACGTAGCATATATATGTACGGTCTCCCTGAGTCGTCAACAGGTGTGGAGGAGTCGCAGTGTTTGGAAACTGAATACAGCACACCTTAGGGAACCTGAGTGCAGACGCTTAGTCGAAGACACTTGGCATGTGTGTGAACGACGCCTCCCGACATATCCGACGACGTTGCAGTGGTGGCTGGAATGCGTTAAGCCTGCATTGCGCCGAGCGTTAATTGCATACGGAAGAGAGCAGATGATGTGGAGGCGGTACACGACGGAATTTTATTTCACGATGCTCCGCGAACTATCTGTACAAGCACCTTCACAGGAGCGTCGTGCCGGTATAAAACGAGCACAGGCCCAAATAATTTCCATAACGCGCCGCCGACTGGAGGGTGTCGCAATCCGTGCAAGGGCCTTTGAACGAGTCCGTGGAGAATCCCCGTCGATGTATCACGTTATTACAGAAAAACAACGTAGCCGCAGAACCTTAATACAGACGGTCGTACTGCCAGATGGTCGCCGCATGACAACGCAAAAAGACATTGCCAACGCTTTCGTGGAACATTACGGTCATCTCTATGAAGAAGCGGAACACGATCAGGCAGCCTTTCATGAGGTCCGACGAACGCTCTCCGCGTGTCTCGACGAGTCGGCCAACCTGGAGTTAACAGGTGAAATCACAGTTGACGACGTAATGGAAGCGATTGATAAGGGAGCGTCGCACAAATCGCCGGGGCCCGACGGGTTTCCGTTGGAGTTCTATCGTACATTTAAAGATCTCATGATTCCACGATGGACTGCCATGTACGGCGAATTGATGTCTCCCAACGTGCCTCTTCCACCCTCCTTCGTGGAAGGAATGATCATCCCCATCCACAAACCATCTGGCGGCACAGGGATACAGGCCTACCGGCCACTGACCCTTCTTAATTGCGACTACAAGATCTACGCCAGGATACTTGCAGCACGCTTTAAACGCGTAATACGACAAGTGATTTCACTCGACCAAACCCAGCTAGGAGGAGCTAGCAATATACAAACGGCACTCAGCGACTACCGCGATGTTATCGCACTGGCATCAACATGTCGTCTCCGGGGTGTATTGGTATCGATAGACTTCGATCGCGCATTTGACAGGCTGAGTCATGCTTATCTCACGGACGTGATGATGAAAATGAAGTTTCCGGAAAGTTTTGTCACCGTCGTCATGCGACTACTCCACGGAGCCGCATCCAAAGTGCTCATCAATGGACGCTTGGTGGGGCCCATCACCATCTCACGATCGGTCAGACAAGGGTGCCCGCTGTCAACGATATTGTATGCCATCGCTGTCAAGCCGCTGCTTTGCGGGCTCCGGAATCGACTCCAAGGAATGACGATAAGGCACACCAAGTTTGTATGCCGAACATACGCAGATGACCTAGTGTTATTAGCAAGGTCAGGCGACGAGGCAGGAGCGGCCTTGCATTGGATTAATTTGTATTGTATGGCTACGGGAAGTCGCCTGAACATGGCAAAGTCGGGAGCGATGAACATCGGGAGAGGACTCCCAACAGGAAGTGTAGCACCATTACAGCCGATCAACAAGATGAAATGCCTAGGAATTATCTTCACTACCGACGTTCGACGCACAGCGGCACTGAGTTACAGAAATCTTCTGCAAACAATTCGTGCGAGTGTCCGAAGTCACAGGTTAAGGGCACTGGATATGATACAACGGGTCACCTTTGCCAACACTTATCTAGCCTCTCGCATCCCCCACCTGGCACAAGTTCTTCCTATGCCGGTGGTGTTGGCCCGCCGAATACTGGCGGCACTCGGATATTTTGTGAGCACAGGTCTGCTTTTTAAGGTAGGGCACGAAACCCTCACCCTACCTCGTAGTCGTGGAGGTCTTGGACTAGTCCACGTACGCGACCGAGCAGTGGCTATTTATGTAACCACAATGATAAAGATGTGGACACGACACCAGACAAGTCTGACGGGCAGCTTGATAGACGAACTCGCTCCACCTTCTCTTTCGGCTCCGGTAACGGTGGCTCACATCTCACCATCGCTTGCCCATATGCGAACCTTCTTTGTGGAACACAGTTATGTACATATGGAACTACCGACTACCAGGACGGCAACGGCACGTGATATATATCACATCTTCACTCGACGACGGCCGAATAATCCCGTAGAGCGCCGCCAAGCAACAGTTACGTGGTCAGTGGTATGGCGTACAGTGCACCACCCACACCTCGATACGGGAACGCGCGCATTGTGGTATCAGGTGGTAAATGGGAAATACGTGACTCGTTCCAGGTTGCATACAATTCATATGGCGGACGAGCCACTGTATCCGCAGTGCAATGTTATAGACACTGAGGAGCATCGCCTGATATGCGGTCCTTCGGCGGACGTCTGGTGTTTGGTCAAAAAAATGATCGCCTTCCTCCTTCGGGTGGGGCCGCAAACAATAGAACCACGCACACTACTTCTCCCAGATAGGACATATTATCCCCGAACGAAGACAAACGCAGTGACTTGGATTCGAGGTTTTACTGTGCGTTATCTTTTCCGAGACGGCAGTAAGAATGTGCTTGACTTTTGGGCCTTACTACAGGAACATCACTCACAGCTTATGAGACATCCGAGATATCGAACATATTACGCAAATTTTTTAGGGAGTGCCTTGCTTGATCCCCCACCCAGTTGGGGTGTCCCGGGTAGGAGAATGTAATTATTGTCTATAAGTATCAGAACAAGAAAGGACCAGGACAGTGGAGAGGACCCACAAACACACGTGAAGACGTACCCGACACCAACGCGAGGTGTGACGGGATTAGCGAGGTACGCGCCTAAAAGAGGAACGCAGACCGTTATTGTTTGTACTGCCAGAAGCAGGATATTTTATTTATTTTTTTCACTATTATGTTAAAAAAAAATCCACTTATTTACGTTTCCCAGAAACATTTTCTTTTATAGCCTTCGTCTTACATATTTAAAAAAAATGCTAGAAGCAGTTTATGTTTGTTATTGTACAAAAAAAAAAAAAAAAAAAAAAGTGGTCAGCGTGATGGATTGCCGTTCTACGGGCCCGGGTTCGGTTCCCGGCTGGGTCGAAGATTTAAAAAAAAAAAAAAAAAAAAAAAAAAAAAAAAAAAAAAAAAAAAAAAAGTTTGTGTGAGCAGCTGCGGAGCGAGAGGTCCTTGGTTCGGGTCTTCCCTCGAGGGAAAAGTTTAATTTTTTATTTTCAGTTTATGTGACAAAATATTATCTTTTCATCAGTTTTTTGGGAGTGATTATAATAAAAAAAAAAATGGATAAGGCGTCGGACTTCGGATCCGAAGATTGCAGGTTCGAATCCTGTCACGGTCGAGTTTTTCCTGTTCTGCAAAAGATGCATGCTGTTTTACTGTGTTGTTTGAGTACTCTAAAACTAGTTGGAAGTTGCTGCTGTCCGCTTCCTGGCTGCAAAACCGGCGTCTACCAGAAGCACAAGCAAGACAAGGGTGATCTGTAGCGAAGTTTTCGGCACAGTGCCGTTCAGGAGAGTTTTTGTTGGAACTACTGCATCTGATTCAGGAGCCAAGGGCTACGCCACAGGCCTCTGCGCACTGTCGAGCATGTGTGTTGAATAATGGTGCTGATAGCCACGTATCATTTCAAGCAGATTTGATGCCTTTCGGAGACAATTTTTCATTGAATAGGATTGTAGCTGATTTGTGGCAGCAGGAAATAAGTTGTAGTCAAAAGAATCTTCAATAGATGGTCGCAGGTCAAATCAGTATTGTATGGCTCGTAACGCGTTGCGTGCAGCCCGGCTAGCTCAGTCGGTAGAGCATGAGACTCTTAGTCTCAGGGTCGTGGGTTCGAGCCCCACGCTGGGCGGCGCAAAATTTTGTGTCTATGCGGATCCAACATGCGCCCCTCTCGTGAGCCTTGCGTAATGAACGTAACGGGTTACGACGATGCCTAGCTTCGTATGAATATCAGAGGAACGGTATTTGAAGCTGACTCTGAAATGAAATAAATGTGTTGTTTTGGAATTTTAGTTGTACATCGATATAGTGTGAGATGTGTAGGAAAGCAGCAGCTGTGCTAACTAAATGCAAATAATGGTCGCTCATGCGGTGCGTTTCGAGCTGAAGGGCTCCGATTCACTACTCTGTAAGAACAAAGTACCCGAAAAGGGCGCTAGGAGGCGCCTCCTTAGCTCAGTGGCAGAGCGCTGGTCTAGTAAACCAGAGGTCGTGAGTTCGATCCTCACAGGAGGCAAATGAATTTTGTAACAGCCCCTCCCACCGTGGCCCTTTCGAAAAAAGCGGTCAAGGATAAAAAAAATTATGAATGGGTGCGGTATTTAAGAAATGCTCTCGCAAATGAATAGTGTGAATGGTGCTATTAAAGTGGGCACCAGAATCTGCAGCTTTTGGCAGTCTCCGGAGAATGCCGACGTGAAATACTTAGTTCTTGTGATGTACTTTCTACCCCTGATAAAGACCCTCGCGATTGTCGTCGTCGTCGTCGTCGTCGTCGTCGGCGCCGCCGCCGCCGCTTTGGTAATAGCGACAACTCGCCATTGTATCACATAGGGTGAGGTACCTTCTGCAAGCGACTGAGATGGCACTAAGCGACTGAAGCTGATTTGCCACCTCTTGTTTGATCAGCTTCATAAGGGCTTGAATGTAACTTGCGATGGGACACAGCAAGAAGTAGCGTCGTACTTTTAGTACTGAAATTTGAGATGGAGAACTGCGTCAAAGATGGGAAATTCATTCTGCCAAGTGTACAAATGGCGAAAATGAAGTGTGTGTGGAGAAGTATACTGCACCAGTGACCGTGTGGCCTAATGGATAAGGCGTCGGACTTCGGATCCGAAGATTGCAGGTTCGAATCCTGTCACGGTCGAGTTTTTCCTGTTCTGCAAAAGATGCATGCTGTTTTACTGTGTTGTTTGAGTACTCTAAAACTAGTTGGAAGTTGCTGCTGTCCGCTTCCTGGCTGCAAAACCGGCGTCTACCAGAAGCACAAGCAAGACAAGGGTGATCTGTAGCGAAGTTTTCGGCACAGTGCCGTTCAGGAGAGTTTTTGTTGGAACTACTGCATCTGATTCAGGAGCCAAGGGCTACGCCACAGGCGTCTGCGCACTGTCGAGCATGTGTGTTGAATAATGGTGCTGATAGCCACGTATCATTTCAAGCAGATTTGATGCCTTTCGGAGACAATTTTTCATTGAATAGGATTGTAGCTGATTTGTGGCAGCAGGAAATAAGTTGTAGTCAAAAGAATCTTCAATAGATGGTCGCAGGTCAAATCAGTATTGTATGGCTCGTAACGCGTTGCGTGCAGCCCGGCTAGCTCAGTCGGTAGAGCATGAGACTCTTAATCTCAGGGTCGTGGGTTTGAGCCCCACGCTGGGCGGCGCAAAATTTTGTGTCTACGCGGATCCAACATGCGCGCCTCTCGTGAGCCTTGCGTAATGAACGTAACGGGTTACGACGATGCCTAGCTTCGTATGAATATCAGAGGAACGGTATTTGAAGCTGAAAGTGACTCTGAAATGAAATAAATGTGTTGTTTTGGAATTTTAGTTGTACATCGATATAGTGTGAGATGTGTAGGAAAGCAGCAGCTGTGCTAACTAAATGCAAATAATGGTCGCTCATGCGGTGCGTTTCGAGCTGAAGGGCTCCGATTCACTACTCTGTAAGAACAAAGTACCCGAAAAGGGCGCTAGGAGGCGCCTCCTTAGCTCAGTGGCAGAGCGCTGGTCTAGTAAACCAGAGGTCGTGAGTTCGATCCTCACAGGAGGCAAATGAATTTTGTAACAGCCCCTCCCACCGTGGCCCTTTCGAAAAAAGCGGTCAAGGATAAAAAAAATTATGAATGGGTGCGGTATTTAAGAAATGCTCTCGCAAATGAATAGTGTGAATGGTGCTATTAAAGTGGGCACCAGAATCTGCAGCTTTTGGCAGTCTCCGGAGAATGCCGACGTGAAATACTTAGTTCTTGTGATGTATTTTCTACCCCTGATAAAGACCCTCGCGATTGTCGTCGTCGTCGTCGTCGTCGGCGCCGCCGCCGCCGCTTTGGTAATAGCGACAACTCGCCATTGTATCACATAGGGTGAGGTACCTTCTGCAAGCGACTGAGATGGCACTAAGCGATTGAAGCTGATTTGCCACCTCTTGTTTGATCAGCTTCATAAGGGCTTGAATGTAACTTGCGATGGGACACAGCAAGAAGTAGCGTCGTACTTTTAGTACTGAAATTTGAGATGGAGAACTGCGTCAAAGATGGGAAATTCATTCTGCCAAGTGTACAAATGGCGAAAATGAAGTGTGTGTGGAGAAGTATACTGCACCAGTGACCGTGTGGCCTAATGGATAAGGCGTCGGACTTCGGATCCGAAGATTGCAGGTTCGAATCCTGTCACGGTCGAGTTTTTCCTGTTCTGCAAAAGATGCATGCTGTTTTACTGTGTTGTTTGAGTACTCTAAAACTAGTTGGAAGTTGCTGCTGTCCGCTTCCTGGCTGCAAAACCGGCGTCTACCAGAAGCACAAGCAAGACAAGGGTGATCTGTAGCGAAGTTTTCGGCACAGTGCCGTTCAGGAGAGTTTTTGTTGGAACTACTGCATCTGATTCAGGAGCCAAGGGCTACGCCACAGGCGTCTGCGCACTGTCGAGCATGTGTGTTGAATAATGGTGCTGATAGCCACGTATCATTTCAAGCAGATTTGATGCCTTTCGGAGACAATTTTTCATTGAATAGGATTGTAGCTGATTTGTGGCAGCAGGAAATAAGTTGTAGTCAAAAGAATCTTCAATAGATGGTCGCAGGTCAAATCAGTATTGTATGGCTCGTAACGCGTTGCGTGCAGCCCGGCTAGCTCAGTCGGTAGAGCATGAGACTCTTAATCTCAGGGTCGTGGGTTTGAGCCCCACGCTGGGCGGCGCAAAATTTTGTGTCTACGCGGATCCAACATGCGCGCCTCTCGTGAGCCTTGCGTAATGAACGTAACGGGTTACGACGATGCCTAGCTTCGTATGAATATCAGAGGAACGGTATTTGAAGCTGAAAGTGACTCTGAAATGAAATAAATGTGTTGTTTTGGAATTTTAGTTGTACATCGATATAGTGTGAGATGTGTAGGAAAGCAGCAGCTGTGCTAACTAAATGCAAATAATGGTCGCTCATGCGGTGCGTTTCGAGCTGAAGGGCTCCGATTCACTACTCTGTAAGAACAAAGTACCCGAAAAGGGCGCTAGGAGGCGCCTCCTTAGCTCAGTGGCAGAGCGCTGGTCTAGTAAACCAGAGGTCGTGAGTTCGATCCTCACAGGAGGCAAATGAATTTTGTAACAGCCCCTCCCACCGTGGCCCTTTCGAAAAAAGCGGTCAAGGATAAAAAAAATTATGAATGGGTGCGGTATTTAAGAAATGCTCTCGCAAATGAATAGTGTGAATGGTGCTATTAAAGTGGGCACCAGAATCTGCAGCTTTTGGCAGTCTCCGGAGAATGCCGACGTGAAATACTTAGTTCTTGTGATGTATTTTCTACCCCTGATAAAGACCCTCGCGATTGTCGTCGTCGTCGTCGTCGTCGGCGCCGCCGCCGCCGCTTTGGTAATAGCGACAACTCGCCATTGTATCACATAGGGTGAGGTACCTTCTGCAAGCGACTGAGATGGCACTAAGCGATTGAAGCTGATTTGCCACCTCTTGTTTGATCAGCGTCATAAGGGCTTGAATGTAACTTGCGATGGGACACAGCAAGAAGTAGCGTCGTACTTTTAGTACTGAATTTTGAGATGGAGAACTGCGTCAAAGATGGGAAATTCATTCTGCCAAGTGTACAAATGGCGAAAATGAAGTGTGTGTGGAGAAGTATACTGCACCAGTGACCGTGTGGCCTAATGGATAAGGCGTCGGACTTCGGATCCGAAGATTGCAGGTTCGAATCCTGTCACGGTCGAGTTTTTCCTGTTCTGCAAAAGATGCATGCTGTTTTACTGTGTTGTTTGAGTACTCTAAAACTAGTTGGAAGTTGCTGCTGTCCGCTTCCTGGCTGCAAAACCGGCGTCTACCAGAAGCACAAGCAAGACAAGGGTGATCTGTAGCGAAGTTTTCGGCACAGTGCCGTTCAGGAGAGTTTTTGTTGGAACTACTGCATCTGATTCAGGAGCCAAGGGCTACGCCACAGGCGTCTGCGCACTGTCGAGCATGTGTGTTGAATAATGGTGCTGATAGCCACGTATCATTTCAAGCAGATTTGATGCCTTTCGGAGACAATTTTTCATTGAATAGGATTGTAGCTGATTTGTGGCAGCAGGAAATAAGTTGTAGTCAAAAGAATCTTCAATAGATGGTCGCAGGTCAAATCAGTATTGTATGGCTCGTAACGCGTTGCGTGCAGCCCGGCTAGCTCAGTCGGTAGAGCATGAGACTCTTAATCTCAGGGTCGTGGGTTTGAGCCCCACGCTGGGCGGCGCAAAATTTTGTGTCTACGCGGATCCAACATGCGCGCCTCTCGTGAGCCTTGCGTAATGAACGTAACGGGTTACGACGATGCCTAGCTTCGTATGAATATCAGAGGAACGGTATTTGAAGCTGAAAGTGACTCTGAAATGAAATAAATGTGTTGTTTTGGAATTTTAGTTGTACATCGATATAGTGTGAGATGTGTAGGAAAGCAGCAGCTGTGCTAACTAAATGCAAATAATGGTCGCTCATGCGGTGCGTTTCGAGCTGAAGGGCTCCGATTCACTACTCTGTAAGAACAAAGTACCCGAAAAGGGCGCTAGGAGGCGCCTCCTTAGCTCAGTGGCAGAGCGCTGGTCTAGTAAACCAGAGGTCGTGAGTTCGATCCTCACAGGAGGCAAATGAATTTTGTAACAGCCCCTCCCACCGTGGCCCTTTCGAAAAAAGCGGTCAAGGATAAAAAAAATTATGAATGGGTGCGGTATTTAAGAAATGCTCTCGCAAATGAATAGTGTGAATGGTGCTATTAAAGTGGGCACCAGAATCTGCAGCTTTTGGCAGTCTCCGGAGAATGCCGACGTGAAATACTTAGTTCTTGTGATGTATTTTCTACCCCTGATAAAGACCCTCGCGATTGTCGTCGTCGTCGTCGTCGTCGGCGCCGCCGCCGCCGCTTTGGTAATAGCGACAACTCGCCATTGTATCACATAGGGTGAGGTACCTTCTGCAAGCGACTGAGATGGCACTAAGCGATTGAAGCTGATTTGCCACCTCTTGTTTGATCAGCTTCATAAGGGCTTGAATGTAACTTGCGATGGGACACAGCAAGAAGTAGCGTCGTACTTTTAGTACTGAAATTTGAGATGGAGAACTGCGTCAAAGATGGGAAATTCATTCTGCCAAGTGTACAAATGGCGAAAATGAAGTGTGTGTGGAGAAGTATACTGCACCAGTGACCGTGTGGCCTAATGGATAAGGCGTCGGACTTCGGATCCGAAGATTGCAGGTTCGAATCCTGTCACGGTCGAGTTTTTCCTGTTCTGCAAAAGATGCATGCTGTTTTACTGTGTTGTTTGAGTACTCTAAAACTAGTTGGAAGTTGCTGCTGTCCGCTTCCTGGCTGCAAAACCGGCGTCTACCAGAAGCACAAGCAAGACAAGGGTGATCTGTAGCGAAGTTTTCGGCACAGTGCCGTTCAGGAGAGTTTTTGTTGGAACTACTGCATCTGATTCAGGAGCCAAGGGCTACGCCACAGGCGTCTGCGCACTGTCGAGCATGTGTGTTGAATAATGGTGCTGATAGCCACGTATCATTTCAAGCAGATTTGATGCCTTTCGGAGACAATTTTTCATTGAATAGGATTGTAGCTGATTTGTGGCAGCAGGAAATAAGTTGTAGTCAAAAGAATCTTCAATAGATGGTCGCAGGTCAAATCAGTATTGTATGGCTCGTAACGCGTTGCGTGCAGCCCGGCTAGCTCAGTCGGTAGAGCATGAGACTCTTAATCTCAGGGTCGTGGGTTTGAGCCCCACGCTGGGCGGCGCAAAATTTTGTGTCTACGCGGATCCAACATGCGCGCCTCTCGTGAGCCTTGCGTAATGAACGTAACGGGTTACGACGATGCCTAGCTTCGTATGAATATCAGAGGAACGGTATTTGAAGCTGAAAGTGACTCTGAAATGAAATAAATGTGTTGTTTTGGAATTTTAGTTGTACATCGATATAGTGTGAGATGTGTAGGAAAGCAGCAGCTGTGCTAACTAAATGCAAATAATGGTCGCTCATGCGGTGCGTTTCGAGCTGAAGGGCTCCGATTCACTACTCTGTAAGAACAAAGTACCCGAAAAGGGCGCTAGGAGGCGCCTCCTTAGCTCAGTGGCAGAGCGCTGGTCTAGTAAACCAGAGGTCGTGAGTTCGATCCTCAGAGGAGGCAAATGAATTTTGTAACAGCCCCTCCCACCGTGGCCCTTTCGAAAAAAGCGGTCAAGGATAAAAAAAATTATGAATGGGTGCGGTATTTAAGAAATGCTCTCGCAAATGAATAGTGTGAATGGTGCTATTAAAGTGGGCACCAGAATCTGCAGCTTTTGGCAGTCTCCGGAGAATGCCGACGTGAAATACTTAGTTCTTGTGATGTATTTTCTACCCCTGATAAAGACCCTCGCGAATGTCGTCGTCGTCGTCGGCGCCGGCGCCGCCGCCGCCGCTTTGGTAATAGCGACAACTCGCCATTGTATCACATAGGGTGAGGTACCTTCTGCAAGCGACTGAGATGGCACTAAGCGATTGAAGCTGATTTGCCACCTCTTGTTTGATCAGCGTCATAAGGGCTTGAATGTAACTTGCGATGGGACACAGCAAGAAGTAGCGTCGTACTTTTAGTACTGAATTTTGAGATGGAGAACTGCGTCAAAGATGGGAAATTCATTCTGCCAAGTGTACAAATGGCGAAAATGAAGTGTGTGTGGAGAAGTATACTGCACCAGTGACCGTGTGGCCTAATGGATAAGGCGTCGGACTTCGGATCCGAAGATTGCAGGTTCGAATCCTGTCACGGTCGAGTTTTTCCTGTTCTGCAAAAGATGCATGCTGTTTTACTGTGTTGTTTGAGTACTCTAAAACTAGTTGGAAGTTGCTGCTGTCCGCTTCCTGGCTGCAAAACCGGCGTCTACCAGAAGCACAAGCAAGACAAGGGTGATCTGTAGCGAAGTTTTCGGCACAGTGCCGTTCAGGAGAGTTTTTGTTGGAACTACTGCATCTGATTCAGGAGCCAAGGGCTACGCCACAGGCGTCTGCGCACTGTCGAGCATGTGTGTTGAATAATGGTGCTGATAGCCACGTATCATTTCAAGCAGATTTGATGCCTTTCGGAGACAATTTTTCATTGAATAGGATTGTAGCTGATTTGTGGCAGCAGGAAATAAGTTGTAGTCAAAAGAATCTTCAATAGATGGTCGCAGGTCAAATCAGTATTGTATGGCTCGTAACGCGTTGCGTGCAGCCCGGCTAGCTCAGTCGGTAGAGCATGAGACTCTTAATCTCAGGGTCGTGGGTTTGAGCCCCACGCTGGGCGGCGCAAAATTTTGTGTCTACGCGGATCCAACATGCGCGCCTCTCGTGAGCCTTGCGTAATGAACGTAACGGGTTACGACGATGCCTAGCTTCGTATGAATATCAGAGGAACGGTATTTGAAGCTGAAAGTGACTCTGAAATGAAATAAATGTGTTGTTTTGGAATTTTAGTTGTACATCGATATAGTGTGAGATGTGTAGGAAAGCAGCAGCTGTGCTAACTAAATGCAAATAATGGTCGCTCATGCGGTGCGTTTCGAGCTGAAGGGCTCCGATTCACTACTCTGTAAGAACAAAGTACCCGAAAAGGGCGCTAGGAGGCGCCTCCTTAGCTCAGTGGCAGAGCGCTGGTCTAGTAAACCAGAGGTCGTGAGTTCGATCCTCACAGGAGGCAAATGAATTTTGTAACAGCCCCTCCCACCGTGGCCCTTTCGAAAAAAGCGGTCAAGGATAAAAAAAATTATGAATGGGTGCGGTATTTAAGAAATGCTCTCGCAAATGAATAGTGTGAATGGTGCTATTAAAGTGGGCACCAGAATCTGCAGCTTTTGGCAGTCTCCGGAGAATGCCGACGTGAAATACTTAGTTCTTGTGATGTATTTTCTACCCCTGATAAAGACCCTCGCGATTGTCGTCGTCGTCGTCGTCGGCGCCGCCGCCGCCGCTTTGGTAATAGCGACAACTCGCCATTGTATCACATAGGGTGAGGTACCTTCTGCAAGCGACTGAGATGGCACTAAGCGATTGAAGCTGATTTGCCACCTCTTGTTTGATCAGCTTCATAAGGGCTTGAATGTAACTTGCGATGGGACACAGCAAGAAGTAGCGTCGTACTTTTAGTACTGAAATTTGAGATGGAGAACTGCGTCAAAGATGGGAAATTCATTCTGCCAAGTGTACAAATGGCGAAAATGAAGTGTGTGTGGAGAAGTATACTGCACCAGTGACCGTGTGGCCTAATGGATAAGGCGTCGGACTTCGGATCCGAAGATTGCAGGTTCGAATCCTGTCACGGTCGAGTTTTTCCTGTTCTGCAAAAGATGCATGCTGTTTTACTGTGTTGTTTGAGTACTCTAAAACTAGTTGGAAGTTGCTGCTGTCCGCTTCCTGGCTGCAAAACCGGCGTCTACCAGAAGCACAAGCAAGACAAGGGTGATCTGTAGCGAAGTTTTCGGCACAGTGCCGTTCAGGAGAGTTTTTGTTGGAACTACTGCATCTGATTCAGGAGCCAAGGGCTACGCCACAGGCGTCTGCGCACTGTCGAGCATGTGTGTTGAATAATGGTGCTGATAGCCACGTATCATTTCAAGCAGATTTGATGCCTTTCGGAGACAATTTTTCATTGAATAGGATTGTAGCTGATTTGTGGCAGCAGGAAATAAGTTGTAGTCAAAAGAATCTTCAATAGATGGTCGCAGGTCAAATCAGTATTGTATGGCTCGTAACGCGTTGCGTGCAGCCCGGCTAGCTCAGTCGGTAGAGCATGAGACTCTTAATCTCAGGGTCGTGGGTTTGAGCCCCACGCTGGGCGGCGCAAAATTTTGTGTCTACGCGGATCCAACATGCGCGCCTCTCGTGAGCCTTGCGTAATGAACGTAACGGGTTACGACGATGCCTAGCTTCGTATGAATATCAGAGGAACGGTATTTGAAGCTGAAAGTGACTCTGAAATGAAATAAATGTGTTGTTTTGGAATTTTAGTTGTACATCGATATAGTGTGAGATGTGTAGGAAAGCAGCAGCTGTGCTAACTAAATGCAAATAATGGTCGCTCATGCGGTGCGTTTCGAGCTGAAGGGCTCCGATTCACTACTCTGTAAGAACAAAGTACCCGAAAAGGGCGCTAGGAGGCGCCTCCTTAGCTCAGTGGCAGAGCGCTGGTCTAGTAAACCAGAGGTCGTGAGTTCGATCCTCACAGGAGGCAAATGAATTTTGTAACAGCCCCTCCCACCGTGGCCCTTTCGAAAAAAGCGGTCAAGGATAAAAAAAATTATGAATGGGTGCGGTATTTAAGAAATGCTCTCGCAAATGAATAGTGTGAATGGTGCTATTAAAGTGGGCACCAGAATCTGCAGCTTTTGGCAGTCTCCGGAGAATGCCGACGTGAAATACTTAGTTCTTGTGATGTATTTTCTACCCCTGATAAAGACCCTCGCGATTGTCGTCGTCGTCGTCGTCGTCGGCGCCGCCGCCGCCGCTTTGGTAATAGCGACAACTCGCCATTGTATCACATAGGGTGAGGTACCTTCTGCAAGCGACTGAGATGGCACTAAGCGATTGAAGCTGATTTGCCACCTCTTGTTTGATCAGCGTCATAAGGGCTTGAATGTAACTTGCGATGGGACACAGCAAGAAGTAGCGTCGTACTTTTAGTACTGAATTTTGAGATGGAGAACTGCGTCAAAGATGGGAAATTCATTCTGCCAAGTGTACAAATGGCGAAAATGAAGTGTGTGTGGAGAAGTATACTGCACCAGTGACCGTGTGGCCTAATGGATAAGGCGTCGGACTTCGGATCCGAAGATTGCAGGTTCGAATCCTGTCACGGTCGAGTTTTTCCTGTTCTGCAAAAGATGCATGCTGTTTTACTGTGTTGTTTGAGTACTCTAAAACTAGTTGGAAGTTGCTGCTGTCCGCTTCCTGGCTGCAAAACCGGCGTCTACCAGAAGCACAAGCAAGACAAGGGTGATCTGTAGCGAAGTTTTCGGCACAGTGCCGTTCAGGAGAGTTTTTGTTGGAACTACTGCATCTGATTCAGGAGCCAAGGGCTACGCCACAGGCGTCTGCGCACTGTCGAGCATGTGTGTTGAATAATGGTGCTGATAGCCACGTATCATTTCAAGCAGATTTGATGCCTTTCGGAGACAATTTTTCATTGAATAGGATTGTAGCTGATTTGTGGCAGCAGGAAATAAGTTGTAGTCAAAAGAATCTTCAATAGATGGTCGCAGGTCAAATCAGTATTGTATGGCTCGTAACGCGTTGCGTGCAGCCCGGCTAGCTCAGTCGGTAGAGCATGAGACTCTTAATCTCAGGGTCGTGGGTTTGAGCCCCACGCTGGGCGGCGCAAAATTTTGTGTCTACGCGGATCCAACATGCGCGCCTCTCGTGAGCCTTGCGTAATGAACGTAACGGGTTACGACGATGCCTAGCTTCGTATGAATATCAGAGGAACGGTATTTGAAGCTGAAAGTGACTCTGAAATGAAATAAATGTGTTGTTTTGGAATTTTAGTTGTACATCGATATAGTGTGAGATGTGTAGGAAAGCAGCAGCTGTGCTAACTAAATGCAAATAATGGTCGCTCATGCGGTGCGTTTCGAGCTGAAGGGCTCCGATTCACTACTCTGTAAGAACAAAGTACCCGAAAAGGGCGCTAGGAGGCGCCTCCTTAGCTCAGTGGCAGAGCGCTGGTCTAGTAAACCAGAGGTCGTGAGTTCGATCCTCACAGGAGGCAAATGAATTTTGTAACAGCCCCTCCCACCGTGGCCCTTTCGAAAAAAGCGGTCAAGGATAAAAAAAATTATGAATGGGTGCGGTATTTAAGAAATGCTCTCGCAAATGAATAGTGTGAATGGTGCTATTAAAGTGGGCACCAGAATCTGCAGCTTTTGGCAGTCTCCGGAGAATGCCGACGTGAAATACTTAGTTCTTGTGATGTATTTTCTACCCCTGATAAAGACCCTCGCGATTGTCGTCGTCGTCGTCGTCGTCGTCGTCGTCGTCGTCGTCGTCGTCGGCGCCGCCGCCGCCGCTTTGGTAATAGCGACAACTCGCCATTGTATCACATAGGGTGAGGTACCTTCTGCAAGCGACTGAGATGGCACTAAGCGATTGAAGCTGATTTGCCACCTCTTGTTTGATCAGCGTCATAAGGGCTTGAATGTAACTTGCGATGGGACACAGCAAGAAGTAGCGTCGTACTTTTAGTACTGAATTTTGAGATGGAGAACTGCGTCAAAGATGGGAAATTCATTCTGCCAAGTGTACAAATGGCGAAAATGAAGTGTGTGTGGAGAAGTATACTGCACCAGTGACCGTGTGGCCTAATGGATAAGGCGTCGGACTTCGGATCCGAAGATTGCAGGTTCGAATCCTGTCACGGTCGAGTTTTTCCTGTTCTGCAAAAGATGCATGCTGTTTTACTGTGTTGTTTGAGTACTCTAAAACTAGTTGGAAGTTGCTGCTGTCCGCTTCCTGGCTGCAAAACCGGCGTCTACCAGAAGCACAAGCAAGACAAGGGTGATCTGTAGCGAAGTTTTCGGCACAGTGCCGTTCAGGAGAGTTTTTGTTGGAACTACTGCATCTGATTCAGGAGCCAAGGGCTACGCCACAGGCGTCTGCGCACTGTCGAGCATGTGTGTTGAATAATGGTGCTGATAGCCACGTATCATTTCAAGCAGATTTGATGCCTTTCGGAGACAATTTTTCATTGAATAGGATTGTAGCTGATTTGTGGCAGCAGGAAATAAGTTGTAGTCAAAAGAATCTTCAATAGATGGTCGCAGGTCAAATCAGTATTGTATGGCTCGTAACGCGTTGCGTGCAGCCCGGCTAGCTCAGTCGGTAGAGCATGAGACTCTTAATCTCAGGGTCGTGGGTTTGAGCCCCACGCTGGGCGGCGCAAAATTTTGTGTCTACGCGGATCCAACATGCGCGCCTCTCGTGAGCCTTGCGTAATGAACGTAACGGGTTACGACGATGCCTAGCTTCGTATGAATATCAGAGGAACGGTATTTGAAGCTGAAAGTGACTCTGAAATGAAATAAATGTGTTGTTTTGGAATTTTAGTTGTACATCGATATAGTGTGAGATGTGTAGGAAAGCAGCAGCTGTGCTAACTAAATGCAAATAATGGTCGCTCATGCGGTGCGTTTCGAGCTGAAGGGCTCCGATTCACTACTCTGTAAGAACAAAGTACCCGAAAAGGGCGCTAGGAGGCGCCTCCTTAGCTCAGTGGCAGAGCGCTGGTCTAGTAAACCAGAGGTCGTGAGTTCGATCCTCACAGGAGGCAAATGAATTTTGTAACAGCCCCTCCCACCGTGGCCCTTTCGAAAAAAGCGGTCAAGGATAAAAAAAATTATGAATGGGTGCGGTATTTAAGAAATGCTCTCGCAAATGAATAGTGTGAATGGTGCTATTAAAGTGGGCACCAGAATCTGCAGCTTTTGGCAGTCTCCGGAGAATGCCGACGTGAAATACTTAGTTCTTGTGATGTATTTTCTACCCCTGATAAAGACCCTCGCGATTGTCGTCGTCGTCGTCGTCGTCGTCGTCGTCGGCGCCGCCGCCGCCGCTTTGGTAATAGCGACAACTCGCCATTGTATCACATAGGGTGAGGTACCTTCTGCAAGCGACTGAGATGGCACTAAGCGATTGAAGCTGATTTGCCACCTCTTGTTTGATCAGCGTCATAAGGGCTTGAATGTAACTTGCGATGGGACACAGCAAGAAGTAGCGTCGTACTTTTAGTACTGAAATTTGAGATGGAGAACTGCGTCAAAGATGGGAAATTCATTCTGCCAAGTGTACAAATGGCGAAAATGAAGTGTGTGTGGAGAAGTATACTGCACCAGTGACCGTGTGGCCTAATGGATAAGGCGTCGGACTTCGGATCCGAAGATTGCAGGTTCGAATCCTGTCACGGTCGAGTTTTTCCTGTTCTGCAAAAGATGCATGCTGTTTTACTGTGTTGTTTGAGTACTCTAAAACTAGTTGGAAGTTGCTGCTGTCCGCTTCCTGGCTGCAAAACCGGCGTCTACCAGAAGCACAAGCAAGACAAGGGTGATCTGTAGCGAAGTTTTCGGCACAGTGCCGTTCAGGAGAGTTTTTGTTGGAACTACTGCATCTGATTCAGGAGCCAAGGGCTACGCCACAGGCGTCTGCGCACTGTCGAGCATGTGTGTTGAATAATGGTGCTGATAGCCACGTATCATTTCAAGCAGATTTGATGCCTTTCGGAGACAATTTTTCATTGAATAGGATTGTAGCTGATTTGTGGCAGCAGGAAATAAGTTGTAGTCAAAAGAATCTTCAATAGATGGTCGCAGGTCAAATCAGTATTGTATGGCTCGTAACGCGTTGCGTGCAGCCCGGCTAGCTCAGTCGGTAGAGCATGAGACTCTTAATCTCAGGGTCGTGGGTTCGAGCCCCACGCTGGGCGGCGCAAAATTTTGTGTCTATGCGGATCCAACATGCGCCCCTCTCGTGAGCCTTGCGTAATGAACGTAACGGGTTACGACGATGCCTAGCTTCGTATGAATATCAGAGGAACGGTATTTGAAGCTGACTCTGAAATGAAATAAATGTGTTGTTTTGGAATTTTAGTTGTACATCGATATAGTGTGAGATGTGTAGGAAAGCAGCAGCTGTGCTAACTAAATGCAAATAATGGTCGCTCATGCGGTGCGTTTCGAGCTGAAGGGCTCCGATTCACTACTCTGTAAGAACAAAGTACCCGAAAAGGGCGCTAGGAGGCGCCTCCTTAGCTCAGTGGCAGAGCGCTGGTCTAGTAAACCAGAGGTCGTGAGTTCGATCCTCACAGGAGGCAAATGAATTTTGTAACAGCCCCTCCCACCGTGGCCCTTTCGAAAAAAGCGGTCAAGGATAAAAAAAATTATGAATGGGTGCGGTATTTAAGAAATGCTCTCGCAAATGAATAGTGTGAATGGTGCTATTAAAGTGGGCACCAGAATCTGCAGCTTTTGGCAGTCTCCGGAGAATGCCGACGTGAAATACTTAGTTCTTGTGATGTATTTTCTACCCCTGATAAAGACCCTCGCGATTGTCGTCGTCGTCGTCGTCGGCGCCGCCGCCGCCGCTTTGGTAATAGCGACAACTCGCCATTGTATCACATAGGGTGAGGTACCTTCTGCAAGCGACTGAGATGGCACTAAGCGATTGAAGCTGATTTGCCACCTCTTGTTTGATCAGCGTCATAAGGACTTGAATGTAACTTGCGATGGGACACAGCAAGAAGTAGCGTCGTACTTTTAGTACTGAATTTTGAGATGGAGAACTGCGTCAAAGATGGGAAATTCATTCTGCCAAGTGTACAAATGGCGAAAATGAAGTGTGTGTGGAGAAGTATACTGCACCAGTGACCGTGTGGCCTAATGGATAAGGCGTCGGACTTCGGATCCGAAGATTGCAGGTTCGAATCCTGTCACGGTCGAGTTTTTCCTGTTCTGCAAAAGATGCATGCTGTTTTACTGTGTTGTTTGAGTACTCTAAAACTAGTTGGAAGTTGCTGCTGTCCGCTTCCTGGCTGCAAAACCGGCGTCTACCAGAAGCACAAGCAAGACAAGGGTGATCTGTAGCGAAGTTTTCGGCACAGTGCCGTTCAGGAGAGTTTTTGTTGGAACTACTGCATCTGATTCAGGAGCCAAGGGCTACGCCACAGGCGTCTGCGCACTGTCGAGCATGTGTGTTGAATAATGGTGCTGATAGCCACGTATCATTTCAAGCAGATTTGATGCCTTTCGGAGACAATTTTTCATTGAATAGGATTGTAGCTGATTTGTGGCAGCAGGAAATAAGTTGTAGTCAAAAGAATCTTCAATAGATGGTCGCAGGTCAAATCAGTATTGTATGGCTCGTAACGCGTTGCGTGCAGCCCGGCTAGCTCAGTCGGTAGAGCATGAGACTCTTAGTCTCAGGGTCGTGGGTTCGAGCCCCACGCTGGGCGGCGCAAAATTTTGTGTCTATGCGGATCCAACATGCGCCCCTCTCGTGAGCCTTGCGTAATGAACGTAACGGGTTACGACGATGCCTAGCTTCGTATGAATATCAGAGGAACGGTATTTGAAGCTGAAAGTGACTCTGAAATGAAATAAATGTGTTGTTTTGGAATTTTAGTTGTACATCGATATAGTGTGAGATGTGTAGGAAAGCAGCAGCTGTGCTAACTAAATGCAAATAATGGTCGCTCATGCGGTGCGTTTCGAGCTGAAGGGCTCCGATTCACTACTCTGTAAGAACAAAGTACCCGAAAAGGGCGCTAGGAGGCGCCTCCTTAGCTCAGTGGCAGAGCGCTGGTCTAGTAAACCAGAGGTCGTGAGTTCGATCCTCAGAGGAGGCAAATGAATTTTGTAACAGCCCCTCCCACCGTGGCCCTTTCGAAAAAAGCGGTCAAGGATAAAAAAAATTATGAATGGGTGCGGTATTTAAGAAATGCTCTCGCAAATGAATAGTGTGAATGGTGCTATTAAAGTGGGCACCAGAATCTGCAGCTTTTGGCAGTCTCCGGAGAATGCCGACGTGAAATACTTAGTTCTTGTGATGTATTTTCTACCCCTGATAAAGACCCTCGCGATTGTCGTCGTCGTCGTCGTCGTCGTCGTCGTCGTCGTCGGCGCCGCCGCCGCCGCTTTGGTAATAGCGACAACTCGCCATTGTATCACATAGGGTGAGGTACCTTCTGCAAGCGACTGAGATGGCACTAAGCGATTGAAGCTGATTTGCCACCTCTTGTTTGATCAGCGTCATAAGGGCTTGAATGTAACTTGCGATGGGACACAGCAAGAAGTAGCGTCGTACTTTTAGTACTGAAATTTGAGATGGAGAACTGCGTCAAAGATGGGAAATTCATTCTGCCAAGTGTACAAATGGCGAAAATGAAGTGTGTGTGGAGAAGTATACTGCACCAGTGACCGTGTGGCCTAATGGATAAGGCGTCGGACTTCGGATCCGAAGATTGCAGGTTCGAATCCTGTCACGGTCGAGTTTTTCCTGTTCTGCAAAAGATGCATGCTGTTTTACTGTGTTGTTTGAGTACTCTAAAACTAGTTGGAAGTTGCTGCTGTCCGCTTCCTGGCTGCAAAACCGGCGTCTACCAGAAGCACAAGCAAGACAAGGGTGATCTGTAGCGAAGTTTTCGGCACAGTGCCGTTCAGGAGAGTTTTTGTTGGAACTACTGCATCTGATTCAGGAGCCAAGGGCTACGCCACAGGCGTCTGCGCACTGTCGAGCATGTGTGTTGAATAATGGTGCTGATAGCCACGTATCATTTCAAGCAGATTTGATGCCTTTCGGAGACAATTTTTCATTGAATAGGATTGTAGCTGATTTGTGGCAGCAGGAAATAAGTTGTAGTCAAAAGAATCTTCAATAGATGGTCGCAGGTCAAATCAGTATTGTATGGCTCGTAACGCGTTGCGTGCAGCCCGGCTAGCTCAGTCGGTAGAGCATGAGACTCTTAATCTCAGGGTCGTGGGTTCGAGCCCCACGCTGGGCGGCGCAAAATTTTGTGTCTACGCGGATCCAACATGCGCCCCTCTCGTGAGCCTTGCGTAATGAACGTAACGGGTTACGACGATGCCTAGCTTCGTATGAATATCAGAGGAACGGTATTTGAAGCTGAAAGTGACTCTGAAATGAAATAAATGTGTTGTTTTGGAATTTTAGTTGTACATCGATATAGTGTGAGATGTGTAGGAAAGCAGCAGCTGTGCTAACTAAATGCAAATAATGGTCGCTCATGCGGTGCGTTTCGAGAAAAAGCGGTCAAGGATAAAAAAAATTATGAATGGGTGCGGTATTTAAGAAATGCTCTAAAAAATGAATAGGAGGCGCCTCCTTAGCTCAGTGGCAGAGCGCTGGTCTAGTAAACCAGAGGTCGTGAGTTCGATCCTCACAGGAGGCAAATGAATTTTGTAACAGCCCCTCCCACCGTGGCCCTTTCGAAAAAAGCGGTCAAGGATAAAAAAAATTATGAATGGGTGCGGTATTTAAGAAATGCTCTCGCAAATGAATAGTGTGAATGGTGCTATTAAAGTGGGCACCAGAATCTGCAGCTTTTGGCAGTCTCCGGAGAATGCCGACGTGAAATACTTAGTTCTTGTGATGTATTTTCTACCCCTGATAAAGACCCTCGCGATTGTCGTCGTCGTCGTCGTCGTCGGCGCCGCCGCCGCCGCTTTGGTAATAGCGACAACTCGCCATTGTATCACATAGGGTGAGGTACCTTCTGCAAGCGTCTGAGATGGCACTAAGCGATTGAAGCTGATTTGCCACCTCTTGTTTGATCAGCGTCATAAGGGCTTGAATGTAACTTGCGATGGGACACAGCAAGAAGTAGCGTCGTACTTTTAGTACTGAAATTTGAGATGGAGAACTGCGTCAAAGATGGGAAATTCATTCTGCCAAGTGTACAAATGGCGAAAATGAAGTGTGTGTGGAGAAGTATACTGCACCAGTGACCGTTTGGCCTAATGGATAAGGCGTCGGACTTCGGATCCGAAGATTGCAGGTTCGAATCCTGTCACGGTCGAGTTTTTCCTGTTCTGCAAAAGATGCATGCTGTTTTACTGTGTTGTTTGAGTACTCTAAAACTAGTTGGAAGTTGCTGCTGTCCGCTTCCTGGCTGCAAAACCGGCGTCTACCAGAAGCACAAGCAAGACAAGGGTGATCTGTAGCGAAGTTTTCGGCACAGTGCCGTTCAGGAGAGTTTTTGTTGGAACTACTGCATCTGATTCAGGAGCCAAGGGCTACGCCACAGGCGTCTGCGCACTGTCGAGCATGTGTGTTGAATAATGGTGCTGATAGCCACGTATCATTTCAAGCAGATTTGATGCCTTTCGGAGACAATTTTTCATTGAATAGGATTGTAGCTGATTTGTGGCAGCAGGAAATAAGTTGTAGTCAAAAGAATCTTCAATAGATGGTCGCAGGTCAAATCAGTATTGTATGGCTCGTAACGCGTTGCGTGCAGCCCGGCTAGCTCAGTCGGTAGAGCATGAGACTCTTAATCTCAGGGTCGTGGGTTCGAGCCCCACGCTGGGCGGCGCAAAATTTTGTGTCTACGCGGATCCAACATGCGCCCCTCTCGTGAGCCTTGCGTAATGAACGTAACGGGTTACGACGATGCCTAGCTTCGTATGAATATCAGAGGAACGGTATTTGAAGCTGAAAGTGACTCTGAAATGAAATAAATGTGTTGTTTTGGAATTTTAGTTGTACATCGATATAGTGTGAGATGTGTAGGAAAGCAGCAGCTGTGCTAACTAAATGCAAATAATGGTCGCTCATGCGGTGCGTTTCGAGCTGAAGGGCTCCGATTCACTACTCTGTAAGAACAAAGTACCCGAAAAGGGCGCTAGGAGGCGCCTCCTTAGCTCAGTGGCAGAGCGCTGGTCTAGTAAACCAGAGGTCGTGAGTTCGATCCTCAGAGGAGGCAAATGAATTTTGTAACAGCCCCTCCCACCGTGGCCCTTTCGAAAAAAGCGGTCAAGGATAAAAAAAATTATGAATGGGTGCGGTATTTAAGAAATGCTCTCGCAAATGAATAGTGTGAATGGTGCTATTAAAGTGGGCACCAGAATCTGCAGCTTTTGGCAGTCTCCGGAGAATGCCGACGTGAAATACTTAGTTCTTGTGATGTATTTTCTACCCCTGATAAAGACCCTCGCGATTGTCGTCGTCGTCGTCGTCGTCGGCGCCGCCGCCGCCGCCGCTTTGGTAATAGCGACAACTCGCCATTGTATCACATAGGGTGAGGTACCTTCTGCAAGCGACTGAGATGGCACTAAGCGATTGAAGCTGATTTGCCACCTCTTGTTTGATCAGCGTCATAAGGGCTTGAATGTAACTTGCGATGGGACACAGCAAGAAGTAGCGTCGTACTTTTAGTACTGAAATTTGAGATGGAGAACTGCGTCAAAGATGGGAAATTCATTCTGCCAAGTGTACAAATGGCGAAAATGAAGTGTGTGTGGAGAAGTATACTGCACCAGTGACCGTGTGGCCTAATGGATAAGGCGTCGGACTTCGGATCCGAAGATTGCAGGTTCGAATCCTGTCACGGTCGAGTTTTTCCTGTTCTGCAAAAGATGCATGCTGTTTTACTGTGTTGTTTGAGTACTCTAAAACTAGTTGGAAGTTGCTGCTGTCCGCTTCCTGGCTGCAAAACCGGCGTCTACCAGAAGCACAAGCAAGACAAGGGTGATCTGTAGCGAAGTTTTCGGCACAGTGCCGTTCAGGAGAGTTTTTGTTGGAACTACTGCATCTGATTCAGGAGCCAAGGGCTACGCCACAGGCGTCTGCGCACTGTCGAGCATGTGTGTTGAATAATGGTGCTGATAGCCACGTATCATTTCAAGCAGATTTGATGCCTTTCGGAGACAATTTTTCATTGAATAGGATTGTAGCTGATTTGTGGCAGCAGGAAATAAGTTGTAGTCAAAAGAATCTTCAATAGATGGTCGCAGGTCAAATCAGTATTGTATGGCTCGTAACGCGTTGCGTGCAGCCCGGCTAGCTCAGTCGGTAGAGCATGAGACTCTTAATCTCAGGGTCGTGGGTTCGAGCCCCACGCTGGGCGGCGCAAAATTTTGTGTCTACGCGGATCCAACATGCGCCCCTCTCGTGAGCCTTGCGTAATGAACGTAACGGGTTACGACGATGCCTAGCTTCGTATGAATATCAGAGGAACGGTATTTGAAGCTGAAAGTGACTCTGAAATGAAATAAATGTGTTGTTTTGGAATTTTAGTTGTACATCGATATAGTGTGAGATGTGTAGGAAAGCAGCAGCTGTGCTAACTAAATGCAAATAATGGTCGCTCATGCGGTGCGTTTCGAGCTGAAGGGCTCCGATTCACTACTCTGTAAGAACAAAGTACCCGAAAAGGGCGCTAGGAGGCGCCTCCTTAGCTCAGTGGCAGAGCGCTGGTCTAGTAAACCAGAGGTCGTGAGTTCGATCCTCAGAGGAGGCAAATGAATTTTGTAACAGCCCCTCCCACCGTGGCCCTTTCGAAAAAAGCGGTCAAGGATAAAAAAAATTATGAATGGGTGCGGTATTTAAGAAATGCTCTCGCAAATGAATAGTGTGAATGGTGCTATTAAAGTGGGCACCAGAATCTGCAGCTTTTGGCAGTCTCCGGAGAATGCCGACGTGAAATACTTAGTTCTTGTGATGTATTTTCTACCCCTGATAAAGACCCTCGCGATTGTCGTCGTCGTCGTCGTCGTCGGCGCCGCCGCCGCCGCTTTGGTAATAGCGACAACTCGCCATTGTATCACATAGGGTGAGGTACCTTCTGCAAGCGACTGAGATGGCACTAAGCGATTGAAGCTGATTTGCCACCTCTTGTTTGATCAGCGTCATAAGGGCTTGAATGTAACTTGCGATGGGACACAGCAAGAAGTAGCGTCGTACTTTTAGTACTGAAATTTGAGATGGAGAACTGCGTCAAAGATGGGAAATTCATTCTGCCAAGTGTACAAATGGCGAAAATGAAGTGTGTGTGGAGAAGTATACTGCACCAGTGACCGTGTGGCCTAATGGATAAGGCGTCGGACTTCGGATCCGAAGATTGCAGGTTCGAATCCTGTCACGGTCGAGTTTTTCCTGTTCTGCAAAAGATGCATGCTGTTTTACTGTGTTGTTTGAGTACTCTAAAACTAGTTGGAAGTTGCTGCTGTCCGCTTCCTGGCTGCAAAACCGGCGTCTACCAGAAGCACAAGCAAGACAAGGGTGATCTGTAGCGAAGTTTTCGGCACAGTGCCGTTCAGGAGAGTTTTTGTTGGAACTACTGCATCTGATTCAGGAGCCAAGGGCTACGCCACAGGCGTCTGCGCACTGTCGAGCATGTGTGTTGAATAATGGTGCTGATAGCCACGTATCATTTCAAGCAGATTTGATGCCTTTCGGAGACAATTTTTCATTGAATAGGATTGTAGCTGATTTGTGGCAGCAGGAAATAAGTTGTAGTCAAAAGAATCTTCAATAGATGGTCGCAGGTCAAATCAGTATTGTATGGCTCGTAACGCGTTGCGTGCAGCCCGGCTAGCTCAGTCGGTAGAGCATGAGACTCTTAATCTCAGGGTCGTGGGTTCGAGCCCCACGCTGGGCGGCGCAAAATTTTGTGTCTACGCGGATCCAACATGCGCCCCTCTCGTGAGCCTTGCGTAATGAACGTAACGGGTTACGACGATGCCTAGCTTCGTATGAATATCAGAGGAACGGTATTTGAAGCTGAAAGTGACTCTGAAATGAAATAAATGTGTTGTTTTGGAATTTTAGTTGTACATCGATATAGTGTGAGATGTGTAGGAAAGCAGCAGCTGTGCTAACTAAATGCAAATAATGGTCGCTCATGCGGTGCGTTTCGAGCTGAAGGGCTCCGATTCACTACTCTGTAAGAACAAAGTACCCGAAAAGGGCGCTAGGAGGCGCCTCCTTAGCTCAGTGGCAGAGCGCTGGTCTAGTAAACCAGAGGTCGTGAGTTCGATCCTCACAGGAGGCAAATGAATTTTGTAACAGCCCCTCCCACCGTGGCCCTTTCGAAAAAAGCGGTCAAGGATAAAAAAAATTATGAATGGGTGCGGTATTTAAGAAATGCTCTCGCAAATGAATAGTGTGAATGGTGCTATTAAAGTGGGCACCAGAATCTGCAGCTTTTGGCAGTCTCCGGAGAATGCCGACGTGAAATACTTAGTTCTTGTGATGTATTTTCTACCCCTGATAAAGACCCTCGCGATTGTCGTCGTCGTCGTCGTCGTCGTCGTCGGCGCCGCCGCCGCCGCTTTGGTAATAGCGACAACTCGCCATTGTATCACATAGGGTGAGGTACCTTCTGCAAGCGACTGAGATGGCACTAAGCGATTGAAGCTGATTTGCCACCTCTTGTTTGATCAGCGTCATAAGGGCTTGAATGTAACTTGCGATGGGACACAGCAAGAAGTAGCGTCGTACTTTTAGTACTGAAATTTGAGATGGAGAACTGCGTCAAAGATGGGAAATTCATTCTGCCAAGTGTACAAATGGCGAAAATGAAGTGTGTGTGGAGAAGTATACTGCACCAGTGACCGTGTGGCCTAATGGATAAGGCGTCGGACTTCGGATCCGAAGATTGCAGGTTCGAATCCTGTCACGGTCGAGTTTTTCCTGTTCTGCAAAAGATGCATGCTGTTTTACTGTGTTGTTTGAGTACTCTAAAACTAGTTGGAAGTTGCTGCTGTCCGCTTCCTGGCTGCAAAACCGGCGTCTACCAGAAGCACAAGCAAGACAAGGGTGATCTGTAGCGAAGTTTTCGGCACAGTGCCGTTCAGGAGAGTTTTTGTTGGAACTACTGCATCTGATTCAGGAGCCAAGGGCTACGCCACAGGCGTCTGCGCACTGTCGAGCATGTGTGTTGAATAATGGTGCTGATAGCCACGTATCATTTCAAGCAGATTTGATGCCTTTCGGAGACAATTTTTCATTGAATAGGATTGTAGCTGATTTGTGGCAGCAGGAAATAAGTTGTAGTCAAAAGAATCTTCAATAGATGGTCGCAGGTCAAATCAGTATTGTATGGCTCGTAACGCGTTGCGTGCAGCCCGGCTAGCTCAGTCGGTAGAGCATGAGACTCTTAATCTCAGGGTCGTGGGTTCGAGCCCCACGCTGGGCGGCGCAAAATTTTGTGTCTACGCGGATCCAACATGCGCCCCTCTCGTGAGCCTTGCGTAATGAACGTAACGGGTTACGACGATGCCTAGCTTCGTATGAATATCAGAGGAACGGTATTTGAAGCTGAAAGTGACTCTGAAATGAAATAAATGTGTTGTTTTGGAATTTTAGTTGTACATCGATATAGTGTGAGATGTGTAGGAAAGCAGCAGCTGTGCTAACTAAATGCAAATAATGGTCGCTCATGCGGTGCGTTTCGAGCTGAAGGGCTCCGATTCACTACTCTGTAAGAACAAAGTACCCGAAAAGGGCGCTAGGAGGCGCCTCCTTAGCTCAGTGGCAGAGCGCTGGTCTAGTAAACCAGAGGTCGTGAGTTCGATCCTCAGAGGAGGCAAATGAATTTTGTAACAGCCCCTCCCACCGTGGCCCTTTCGAAAAAAGCGGTCAAGGATAAAAAAAATTATGAATGGGTGCGGTATTTAAGAAATGCTCTCGCAAATGAATAGTGTGAATGGTGCTATTAAAGTGGGCACCAGAATCTGCAGCTTTTGGCAGTCTCCGGAGAATGCCGACGTGAAATACTTAGTTCTTGTGATGTATTTTCTACCCCTGATAAAGACCCTCGCGATTGTCGTCGTCGTCGTCGTCGTCGTCGGCGCCGCCGCCGCCGCTTTGGTAATAGCGACAACTCGCCATTGTATCACATAGGGTGAGGTACCTTCTGCAAGCGACTGAGATGGCACTAAGCGATTGAAGCTGATTTGCCACCTCTTGTTTGATCAGCGTCATAAGGGCTTGAATGTAACTTGCGATGGGACACAGCAAGAAGTAGCGTCGTACTTTTAGTACTGAATTTTGAGATGGAGAACTGCGTCAAAGATGGGAAATTCATTCTGCCAAGTGTACAAATGGCGAAAATGAAGTGTGTGTGGAGAAGTATACTGCACCAGTGACCGTGTGGCCTAATGGATAAGGCGTCGGACTTCGGATCCGAAGATTGCAGGTTCGAATCCTGTCACGGTCGAGTTTTTCCTGTTCTGCAAAAGATGCATGCTGTTTTACTGTGTTGTTTGAGTACTCTAAAACTAGTTGGAAGTTGCTGCTGTCCGCTTCCTGGCTGCAAAACCGGCGTCTACCAGAAGCACAAGCAAGACAAGGGTGATCTGTAGCGAAGTTTTCGGCACAGTGCCGTTCAGGAGAGTTTTTGTTGGAACTACTGCATCTGATTCAGGAGCCAAGGGCTACGCCACAGGCGTCTGCGCACTGTCGAGCATGTGTGTTGAATAATGGTGCTGATAGCCACGTATCATTTCAAGCAGATTTGATGCCTTTCGGAGACAATTTTTCATTGAATAGGATTGTAGCTGATTTGTGGCAGCAGGAAATAAGTTGTAGTCAAAAGAATCTTCAATAGATGGTCGCAGGTCAAATCAGTATTGTATGGCTCGTAACGCGTTGCGTGCAGCCCGGCTAGCTCAGTCGGTAGAGCATGAGACTCTTAATCTCAGGGTCGTGGGTTCGAGCCCCACGCTGGGCGGCGCAAAATTTTGTGTCTACGCGGATCCAACATGCGCCCCTCTCGTGAGCCTTACGTAATGAACGTAACGGGTTACGACGATGCCTAGCTTCGTATGAATATCAGAGAAACGGTATTTGAAGCTGAAAGTGACTCTGAAATGAAATAAATGTGTTGTTTTGGAATTTTAGTTGTACATCGATATAGTGTGAGATGTGTAGGAAAGCAGCAGCTGTGCTAACTAAATGCAAATAATGGTCGCTCATGCGGTGCGTTTCGAGCTGAAGGGCTCCGATTCACTACTCTGTAAGAACAAAGTACCCGAAAAGGGCGCTAGGAGGCGCCTCCTTAGCTCAGTGGCAGAGCGCTGGTCTAGTAAACCAGAGGTCGTGAGTTCGATCCTCACAGGAGGCAAATGAATTTTGTAACAGCCCCTCCCACCGTGGCCCTTTCGAAAAAAGCGGTCAAGGATAAAAAAAATTATGAATGGGTGCGGTATTTAAGAAATGCTCTCGCAAATGAATAGTGTGAATGGTGCTATTAAAGTGGGCACCAGAATCTGCAGCTTTTGGCAGTCTCCGGAGAATGCCGACGTGAAATACTTAGTTCTTGTGATGTATTTTCTACCCCTGATAAAGACCCTCGCGATTGTCGTCGTCGTCGTCGTCGTCGGCGCCGCCGCCGCCGCTTTGGTAATAGCGACAACTCGCCATTGTATCACATAGGGTGAGGTACCTTCTGCAAGCGTCTGAGATGGCACTAAGCGATTGAAGCTGATTTGCCACCTCTTGTTTGATCAGCGTCATAAGGGCTTGAATGTAACTTGCGATGGGACACAGCAAGAAGTAGCGTCGTACTTTTAGTACTGAAATTTGAGATGGAGAACTGCGTCAAAGATGGGAAATTCATTCTGCCAAGTGTACAAATGGCGAAAATGAAGTGTGTGTGGAGAAGTATACTGCACCAGTGACCGTGTGGCCTAATGGATAAGGCGTCGGACTTCGGATCCGAAGATTGCAGGTTCGAATCCTGTCACGGTCGAGTTTTTCCTGTTCTGCAAAAGATGCATGCTGTTTTACTGTGTTGTTTGAGTACTCTAAAACTAGTTGGAAGTTGCTGCTGTCCGCTTCCTGGCTGCAAAACCGGCGTCTACCAGAAGCACAAGCAAGACAAGGGTGATCTGTAGCGAAGTTTTCGGCACAGTGCCGTTCAGGAGAGTTTTTGTTGGAACTACTGCATCTGATTCAGGAGCCAAGGGCTACGCCACAGGCGTCTGCGCACTGTCGAGCATGTGTGTTGAATAATGGTGCTGATAGCCACGTATCATTTCAAGCAGATTTGATGCCTTTCGGAGACAATTTTTCATTGAATAGGATTGTAGCTGATTTGTGGCAGCAGGAAATAAGTTGTAGTCAAAAGAATCTTCAATAGATGGTCGCAGGTCAAATCAGTATTGTATGGCTCGTAACGCGTTGCGTGCAGCCCGGCTAGCTCAGTCGGTAGAGCATGAGACTCTTAATCTCAGGGTCGTGGGTTCGAGCCCCACGCTGGGCGGCGCAAAATTTTGTGTCTACGCGGATCCAACATGCGCCCCTCTCGTGAGCCTTGCGTAATGAACGTAACGGGTTACGACGATGCCTAGCTTCGTATGAATATCAGAGGAACGGTATTTGAAGCTGAAAGTGACTCTGAAATGAAATAAATGTGTTGTTTTGGAATTTTAGTTGTACATCGATATAGTGTGAGATGTGTAGGAAAGCAGCAGCTGTGCTAACTAAATGCAAATAATGGTCGCTCATGCGGTGCGTTTCGAGCTGAAGGGCTCCGATTCACTACTCTGTAAGAACAAAGTACCCGAAAAGGGCGCTAGGAGGCGCCTCCTTAGCTCAGTGGCAGAGCGCTGGTCTAGTAAACCAGAGGTCGTGAGTTCGATCCTCAGAGGAGGCAAATGAATTTTGTAACAGCCCCTCCCACCGTGGCCCTTTCGAAAAAAGCGGTCAAGGATAAAAAAAATTATGAATGGGTGCGGTATTTAAGAAATGCTCTCGCAAATGAATAGTGTGAATGGTGCTATTAAAGTGGGCACCAGAATCTGCAGCTTTTGGCAGTCTCCGGAGAATGCCGACGTGAAATACTTAGTTCTTGTGATGTATTTTCTACCCCTGATAAAGACCCTCGCGATTGTCGTCGTCGTCGTCGTCGTCGGCGCCGCCGCCGCCGCTTTGGTAATAGCGACAACTCGCCATTGTATCACATAGGGTGAGGTACCTTCTGCAAGCGACTGAGATGGCACTAAGCGATTGAAGCTGATTTGCCACCTCTTGTTTGATCAGCGTCATAAGGGCTTGAATGTAACTTGCGATGGGACACAGCAAGAAGTAGCGTCGTACTTTTAGTACTGAAATTTGAGATGGAGAACTGCGTCAAAGATGGGAAATTCATTCTGCCAAGTGTACAAATGGCGAAAATGAAGTGTGTGTGAAGAAGTATACTGCACCAGTGACCGTGTGGCCTAATGGATAAGGCGTCGGACTTCGGATCCGAAGATTGCAGGTTCGAATCCTGTCACGGTCGAGTTTTTCCTGTTCTGCAAAAGATGCATGCTGTTTTACTGTGTTGTTTGAGTACTCTAAAACTAGTTGGAAGTTGCTGCTGTCCGCTTCCTGGCTGCAAAACCGGCGTCTACCAGAAGCACAAGCAAGACAAGGGTGATCTGTAGCGAAGTTTTCGGCACAGTGCCGTTCAGGAGAGTTTTTGTTGGAACTACTGCATCTGATTCAGGAGCCAAGGGCTACGCCACAGGCGTCTGCGCACTGTCGAGCATGTGTGTTGAATAATGGTGCTGATAGCCACGTATCATTTCAAGCAGATTTGATGCCTTTCGGAGACAATTTTTCATTGAATAGGATTGTAGCTGATTTGTGGCAGCAGGAAATAAGTTGTAGTCAAAAGAATCTTCAATAGATGGTCGCAGGTCAAATCAGTATTGTATGGCTCGTAACGCGTTGCGTGCAGCCCGGCTAGCTCAGTCGGTAGAGCATGAGACTCTTAATCTCAGGGTCGTGGGTTCGAGCCCCACGCTGGGCGGCGCAAAATTTTGTGTCTACGCGGATCCAACATGCGCCCCTCTCGTGAGCCTTGCGTAATGAACGTAACGGGTTACGACGATGCCTAGCTTCGTATGAATATCAGAGGAACGGTATTTGAAGCTGAAAGTGACTCTGAAATGAAATAAATGTGTTGTTTTGGAATTTTAGTTGTACATCGATATAGTGTGAGATGTGTAGGAAAGCAGCAGCTGTGCTAACTAAATGCAAATAATGGTCGCTCATGCGGTGCGTTTCGAGCTGAAGGGCTCCGATTCACTACTCTGTAAGAACAAAGTACCCGAAAAGGGCGCTAGGAGGCGCCTCCTTAGCTCAGTGGCAGAGCGCTGGTCTAGTAAACCAGAGGTCGTGAGTTCGATCCTCACAGGAGGCAAATGAATTTTGTAACAGCCCCTCCCACCGTGGCCCTTTCGAAAAAAGCGGTCAAGGATAAAAAAAATTATGAATGGGTGCGGTATTTAAGAAATGCTCTCGCAAATGAATAGTGTGAATGGTGCTATTAAAGTGGGCACCAGAATCTGCAGCTTTTGGCAGTCTCCGGAGAATGCCGACGTGAAATACTTAGTTCTTGTGATGTATTTTCTACCCCTGATAAAGACCCTCGCGATTGTCGTCGTCGTCGTCGTCGTCGTCGTCGTCGGCGGCGCCGCCGCCGCCGCTTTGGTAATAGCGACAACTCGCCATTGTATCACATAGGGTGAGGTACCTTCTGCAAGCGACTGAGATGGCACTAAGCGATTGAAGCTGATTTGCCACCTCTTGTTTGATCAGCGTCATAAGGGCTTGAATGTAACTTGCGATGGGACACAGCAAGAAGTAGCGTCGTACTTTTAGTACTGAAATTTGAGATGGAGAACTGCGTCAAAGATGGGAAATTCATTCTGCCAAGTGTACAAATGGCGAAAATGAAGTGTGTGTGGAGAAGTATACTGCACCAGTGACCGTGTGGCCTAATGGATAAGGCGTCGGACTTCGGATCCGAAGATTGCAGGTTCGAATCCTGTCACGGTCGAGTTTTTCCTGTTCTGCAAAAGATGCATGCTGTTTTACTGTGTTGTTTGAGTACTCTAAAACTAGTTGGAAGTTGCTGCTGTCCGCTTCCTGGCTGCAAAACCGGCGTCTACCAGAAGCACAAGCAAGACAAGGGTGATCTGTAGCGAAGTTTTCGGCACAGTGCCGTTCAGGAGAGTTTTTGTTGGAACTACTGCATCTGATTCAGGAGCCAAGGGCTACGCCACAGGCGTCTGCGCACTGTCGAGCATGTGTGTTGAATAATGGTGCTGATAGCCACGTATCATTTCAAGCAGATTTGATGCCTTTCGGAGACAATTTTTCATTGAATAGGATTGTAGCTGATTTGTGGCAGCAGGAAATAAGTTGTAGTCAAAAGAATCTTCAATAGATGGTCGCAGGTCAAATCAGTATTGTATGGCTCGTAACGCGTTGCGTGCAGCCCGGCTAGCTCAGTCGGTAGAGCATGAGACTCTTAATCTCAGGGTCGTGGGTTCGAGCCCCACGCTGGGCGGCGCAAAATTTTGTGTCTACGCGGATCCAACATGCGCCCCTCTCGTGAGCCTTGCGTAATGAACGTAACGGGTTACGACGATGCCTAGCTTCGTATGAATATCAGAGGAACGGTATTTGAAGCTGAAAGTGACTCTGAAATGAAATAAATGTGTTGTTTTGGAATTTTAGTTGTACATCGATATAGTGTGAGATGTGTAGGAAAGCAGCAGCTGTGCTAACTAAATGCAAATAATGGTCGCTCATGCGGTGCGTTTCGAGCTGAAGGGCTCCGATTCACTACTCTGTAAGAACAAAGTACCCGAAAAGGGCGCTAGGAGGCGCCTCCTTAGCTCAGTGGCAGAGCGCTGGTCTAGTAAACCAGAGGTCGTGAGTTCGATCCTCACAGGAGGCAAATGAATTTTGTAACAGCCCCTCCCACCGTGGCCCTTTCGAAAAAAGCGGTCAAGGATAAAAAAAATTATGAATGGGTGCGGTATTTAAGAAATGCTCTCGCAAATGAATAGTGTGAATGGTGCTATTAAAGTGGGCACCAGAATCTGCAGCTTTTGGCAGTCTCCGGAGAATGCCGACGTGAAATACTTAGTTCTTGTGATGTATTTTCTACCCCTGATAAAGACCCTCGCGATTGTCGTCGTCGTCGTCGTCGTCGTCGGCGCCGCCGCCGCCGCCGCTTTGGTAATAGCGACAACTCGCCATTGTATCACATAGGGTGAGGTACCTTCTGCAAGCGACTGAGATGGCACTAAGCGATTGAAGCTGATTTGCCACCTCTTGTTTGATCAGCGTCATAAGGGCTTGAATGTAACTTGCGATGGGACACAGCAAGAAGTAGCGTCGTACTTTTAGTACTGAAATTTGAGATGGAGAACTGCGTCAAAGATGGGAAATTCATTCTGCCAAGTGTACAAATGGCGAAAATGAAGTGTGTGTGGAGAAGTATACTGCACCAGTGACCGTGTGGCCTAATGGATAAGGCGTCGGACTTCGGATCCGAAGATTGCAGGTTCGAATCCTGTCACGGTCGAGTTTTTCCTGTTCTGCAAAAGATGCATGCTGTTTTACTGTGTTGTTTGAGTACTCTAAAACTAGTTGGAAGTTGCTGCTGTCCGCTTCCTGGCTGCAAAACCGGCGTCTACCAGAAGCACAAGCAAGACAAGGGTGATCTGTAGCGAAGTTTTCGGCACAGTGCCGTTCAGGAGAGTTTTTGTTGGAACTACTGCATCTGATTCAGGAGCCAAGGGCTACGCCACAGGCGTCTGCGCACTGTCGAGCATGTGTGTTGAATAATGGTGCTGATAGCCACGTATCATTTCAAGCAGATTTGATGCCTTTCGGAGACAATTTTTCATTGAATAGGATTGTAGCTGATTTGTGGCAGCAGGAAATAAGTTGTAGTCAAAAGAATCTTCAATAGATGGTCGCAGGTCAAATCAGTATTGTATGGCTCGTAACGCGTTGCGTGCAGCCCGGCTAGCTCAGTCGGTAGAGCATGAGACTCTTAATCTCAGGGTCGTGGGTTCGAGCCCCACGCTGGGCGGCGCAAAATTTTGTGTCTACGCGGATCCAACATGCGCCCCTCTCGTGAGCCTTGCGTAATGAACGTAACGGGTTACGACGATGCCTAGCTTCGTATGAATATCAGAGGAACGGTATTTGAAGCTGAAAGTGACTCTGAAATGAAATAAATGTGTTGTTTTGGAATTTTAGTTGTACATCGATATAGTGTGAGATGTGTAGGAAAGCAGCAGCTGTGCTAACTAAATGCAAATAATGGTCGCTCATGCGGTGCGTTTCGAGCTGAAGGGCTCCGATTCACTACTCTGTAAGAACAAAGTACCCGAAAAGGGCGCTAGGAGGCGCCTCCTTAGCTCAGTGGCAGAGCGCTGGTCTAGTAAACCAGAGGTCGTGAGTTCGATCCTCAGAGGAGGCAAATGAATTTTGTAACAGCCCCTCCCACCGTGGCCCTTTCGAAAAAAGCGGTCAAGGATAAAAAAAATTATGAATGGGTGCGGTATTTAAGAAATGCTCTCGCAAATGAATAGTGTGAATGGTGCTATTAAAGTGGGCACCAGAATCTGCAGCTTTTGGCAGTCTCCGGAGAATGCCGACGTGAAATACTTAGTTCTTGTGATGTATTTTCTACCCCTGATAAAGACCCTCGCGATTGTCGTCGTCGTCGTCGTCGTCGGCGCCGCCGCCGCCGCTTTGGTAATAGCGACAACTCGCCATTGTATCACATAGGGTGAGGTACCTTCTGCAAGCGACTGAGATGGCACTAAGCGATTGAAGCTGATTTGCCACCTCTTGTTTGATCAGCGTCATAAGGGCTTGAATGTAACTTGCGATGGGACACAGCAAGAAGTAGCGTCGTACTTTTAGTACTGAAATTTGAGATGGAGAACTGCGTCAAAGATGGGAAATTCATTCTGCCAAGTGTACAAATGGCGAAAATGAAGTGTGTGTGGAGAAGTATACTGCACCAGTGACCGTGTGGCCTAATGGATAAGGCGTCGGACTTCGGATCCGAAGATTGCAGGTTCGAATCCTGTCACGGTCGAGTTTTTCCTGTTCTGCAAAAGATGCATGCTGTTTTACTGTGTTGTTTGAGTACTCTAAAACTAGTTGGAAGTTGCTGCTGTCCGCTTCCTGGCTGCAAAACCGGCGTCTACCAGAAGCACAAGCAAGACAAGGGTGATCTGTAGCGAAGTTTTCGGCACAGTGCCGTTCAGGAGAGTTTTTGTTGGAACTACTGCATCTGATTCAGGAGCCAAGGGCTACGCCACAGGCGTCTGCGCACTGTCGAGCATGTGTGTTGAATAATGGTGCTGATAGCCACGTATCATTTCAAGCAGATTTGATGCCTTTCGGAGACAATTTTTCATTGAATAGGATTGTAGCTGATTTGTGGCAGCAGGAAATAAGTTGTAGTCAAAAGAATCTTCAATAGATGGTCGCAGGTCAAATCAGTATTGTATGGCTCGTAACGCGTTGCGTGCAGCCCGGCTAGCTCAGTCGGTAGAGCATGAGACTCTTAATCTCAGGGTCGTGGGTTCGAGCCCCACGCTGGGCGGCGCAAAATTTTGTGTCTACGCGGATCCAACATGCGCCCCTCTCGTGAGCCTTGCGTAATGAACGTAACGGGTTACGACGATGCCTAGCTTCGTATGAATATCAGAGGAACGGTATTTGAAGCTGAAAGTGACTCTGAAATGAAATAAATGTGTTGTTTTGGAATTTTAGTTGTACATCGATATAGTGTGAGATGTGTAGGAAAGCAGCAGCTGTGCTAACTAAATGCAAATAATGGTCGCTCATGCGGTGCGTTTCGAGCTGAAGGGCTCCGATTCACTACTCTGTAAGAACAAAGTACCCGAAAAGGGCGCTAGGAGGCGCCTCCTTAGCTCAGTGGCAGAGCGCTGGTCTAGTAAACCAGAGGTCGTGAGTTCGATCCTCACAGGAGGCAAATGAATTTTGTAACAGCCCCTCCCACCGTGGCCCTTTCGAAAAAAGCGGTCAAGGATAAAAAAAATTATGAATGGGTGCGGTATTTAAGAAATGCTCTCGCAAATGAATAGTGTGAATGGTGCTATTAAAGTGGGCACCAGAATCTGCAGCTTTTGGCAGTCTCCGGAGAATGCCGACGTGAAATACTTAGTTCTTGTGATGTATTTTCTACCCCTGATAAAGACCCTCGCGATTGTCGTCGTCGTCGTCGTCGTCGTCGGCGGCGGCGCCGCCGCCGCCGCTTTGGTAATAGCGACAACTCGCCATTGTATCACATAGGGTGAGGTACCTTCTGCAAGCGACTGAGATGGCACTAAGCGATTGAAGCTGATTTGCCACCTCTTGTTTGATCAGCGTCATAAGGGCTTGAATGTAACTTGCGATGGGACACAGCAAGAAGTAGCGTCGTACTTTTAGTACTGAAATTTGAGATGGAGAACTGCGTCAAAGATGGGAAATTCATTCTGCCAAGTGTACAAATGGCGAAAATGAAGTGTGTGTGGAGAAGTATACTGCACCAGTGACCGTGTGGCCTAATGGATAAGGCGTCGGACTTCGGATCCGAAGATTGCAGGTTCGAATCCTGTCACGGTCGAGTTTTTCCTGTTCTGCAAAAGATGCATGCTGTTTTACTGTGTTGTTTGAGTACTCTAAAACTAGTTGGAAGTTGCTGCTGTCCGCTTCCTGGCTGCAAAACCGGCGTCTACCAGAAGCACAAGCAAGACAAGGGTGATCTGTAGCGAAGTTTTCGGCACAGTGCCGTTCAGGAGAGTTTTTGTTGGAACTACTGCATCTGATTCAGGAGCCAAGGGCTACGCCACAGGCGTCTGCGCACTGTCGAGCATGTGTGTTGAATAATGGTGCTGATAGCCACGTATCATTTCAAGCAGATTTGATGCCTTTCGGAGACAATTTTTCATTGAATAGGATTGTAGCTGATTTGTGGCAGCAGGAAATAAGTTGTAGTCAAAAGAATCTTCAATAGATGGTCGCAGGTCAAATCAGTATTGTATGGCTCGTAACGCGTTGCGTGCAGCCCGGCTAGCTCAGTCGGTAGAGCATGAGACTCTTAATCTCAGGGTCGTGGGTTCGAGCCCCACGCTGGGCGGCGCAAAATTTTGTGTCTACGCGGATCCAACATGCGCCCCTCTCGTGAGCCTTGCGTAATGAACGTAACGGGTTACGACGATGCCTAGCTTCGTATGAATATCAGAGGAACGGTATTTGAAGCTGAAAGTGACTCTGAAATGAAATAAATGTGTTGTTTTGGAATTTTAGTTGTACATCGATATAGTGTGAGATGTGTAGGAAAGCAGCAGCTGTGCTAACTAAATGCAAATAATGGTCGCTCATGCGGTGCGTTTCGAGCTGAAGGGCTCCGATTCACTACTCTGTAAGAACAAAGTACCCGAAAAGGGCGCTAGGAGGCGCCTCCTTAGCTCAGTGGCAGAGCGCTGGTCTAGTAAACCAGAGGTCGTGAGTTCGATCCTCACAGGAGGCAAATGAATTTTGTAACAGCCCCTCCCACCGTGGCCCTTTCGAAAAAAGCGGTCAAGGATAAAAAAAATTATGAATGGGTGCGGTATTTAAGAAATGCTCTCGCAAATGAATAGTGTGAATGGTGCTATTAAAGTGGGCACCAGAATCTGCAGCTTTTGGCAGTCTCCGGAGAATGCCGACGTGAAATACTTAGTTCTTGTGATGTATTTTCTACCCCTGATAAAGACCCTCGCGATTGTCGTCGTCGTCGTCGTCGTCGGCGCCGCCGCCGCCGCCGCTTTGGTAATAGCGACAACTCGCCATTGTATCACATAGGGTGAGGTACCTTCTGCAAGCGACTGAGATGGCACTAAGCGATTGAAGCTGATTTGCCACCTCTTGTTTGATCAGCGTCATAAGGGCTTGAATGTAACTTGCGATGGGACACAGCAAGAAGTAGCGTCGTACTTTTAGTACTGAAATTTGAGATGGAGAACTGCGTCAAAGATGGGAAATTCATTCTGCCAAGTGTACAAATGGCGAAAATGAAGTGTGTGTGGAGAAGTATACTGCACCAGTGACCGTGTGGCCTAATGGATAAGGCGTCGGACTTCGGATCCGAAGATTGCAGGTTCGAATCCTGTCACGGTCGAGTTTTTCCTGTTCTGCAAAAGATGCATGCTGTTTTACTGTGTTGTTTGAGTACTCTAAAACTAGTTGGAAGTTGCTGCTGTCCGCTTCCTGGCTGCAAAACCGGCGTCTACCAGAAGCACAAGCAAGACAAGGGTGATCTGTAGCGAAGTTTTCGGCACAGTGCCGTTCAGGAGAGTTTTTGTTGGAACTACTGCATCTGATTCAGGAGCCAAGGGCTACGCCACAGGCGTCTGCGCACTGTCGAGCATGTGTGTTGAATAATGGTGCTGATAGCCACGTATCATTTCAAGCAGATTTGATGCCTTTCGGAGACAATTTTTCATTGAATAGGATTGTAGCTGATTTGTGGCAGCAGGAAATAAGTTGTAGTCAAAAGAATCTTCAATAGATGGTCGCAGGTCAAATCAGTATTGTATGGCTCGTAACGCGTTGCGTGCAGCCCGGCTAGCTCAGTCGGTAGAGCATGAGACTCTTAATCTCAGGGTCGTGGGTTCGAGCCCCACGCTGGGCGGCGCAAAATTTTGTGTCTACGCGGATCCAACATGCGCCCCTCTCGTGAGCCTTGCGTAATGAACGTAACGGGTTACGACGATGCCTAGCTTCGTATGAATATCAGAGGAACGGTATTTGAAGCTGAAAGTGACTCTGAAATGAAATAAATGTGTTGTTTTGGAATTTTAGTTGTACATCGATATAGTGTGAGATGTGTAGGAAAGCAGCAGCTGTGCTAACTAAATGCAAATAATGGTCGCTCATGCGGTGCGTTTCGAGCTGAAGGGCTCCGATTCACTACTCTGTAAGAACAAAGTACCCGAAAAGGGCGCTAGGAGGCGCCTCCTTAGCTCAGTGGCAGAGCGCTGGTCTAGTAAACCAGAGGTCGTGAGTTCGATCCTCACAGGAGGCAAATGAATTTTGTAACAGCCCCTCCCACCGTGGCCCTTTCGAAAAAAGCGGTCAAGGATAAAAAAAATTATGAATGGGTGCGGTATTTAAGAAATGCTCTCGCAAATGAATAGTGTGAATGGTGCTATTAAAGTGGGCACCAGAATCTGCAGCTTTTGGCAGTCTCCGGAGAATGCCGACGTGAAATACTTAGTTCTTGTGATGTATTTTCTACCCCTGATAAAGACCCTCGCGATTGTCGTCGTCGTCGTCGTCGTCGGCGCCGCCGCCGCCGCTTTGGTAATAGCGACAACTCGCCATTGTATCACATAGGGTGAGGTACCTTCTGCAAGCGACTGAGATGGCACTAAGCGATTGAAGCTGATTTGCCACCTCTTGTTTGATCAGCGTCATAAGGGCTTGAATGTAACTTGCGATGGGACACAGCAAGAAGTAGCGTCGTACTTTTAGTACTGAAATTTGAGATGGAGAACTGCGTCAAAGATGGGAAATTCATTCTGCCAAGTGTACAAATGGCGAAAATGAAGTGTGTGTGGAGAAGTATACTGCACCAGTGACCGTGTGGCCTAATGGATAAGGCGTCGGACTTCGGATCCGAAGATTGCAGGTTCGAATCCTGTCACGGTCGAGTTTTTCCTGTTCTGCAAAAGATGCATGCTGTTTTACTGTGTTGTTTGAGTACTCTAAAACTAGTTGGAAGTTGCTGCTGTCCGCTTCCTGGCTGCAAAACCGGCGTCTACCAGAAGCACAAGCAAGACAAGGGTGATCTGTAGCGAAGTTTTCGGCACAGTGCCGTTCAGGAGAGTTTTTGTTGGAACTACTGCATCTGATTCAGGAGCCAAGGGCTACGCCACAGGCGTCTGCGCACTGTCGAGCATGTGTGTTGAATAATGGTGCTGATAGCCACGTATCATTTCAAGCAGATTTGATGCCTTTCGGAGACAATTTTTCATTGAATAGGATTGTAGCTGATTTGTGGCAGCAGGAAATAAGTTGTAGTCAAAAGAATCTTCAATAGATGGTCGCAGGTCAAATCAGTATTGTATGGCTCGTAACGCGTTGCGTGCAGCCCGGCTAGCTCAGTCGGTAGAGCATGAGACTCTTAATCTCAGGGTCGTGGGTTCGAGCCCCACGCTGGGCGGCGCAAAATTTTGTGTCTACGCGGATCCAACATGCGCCCCTCTCGTGAGCCTTGCGTAATGAACGTAACGGGTTACGACGATGCCTAGCTTCGTATGAATATCAGAGGAACGGTATTTGAAGCTGAAAGTGACTCTGAAATGAAATAAATGTGTTGTTTTGGAATTTTAGTTGTACATCGATATAGTGTGAGATGTGTAGGAAAGCAGCAGCTGTGCTAACTAAATGCAAATAATGGTCGCTCATGCGGTGCGTTTCGAGCTGAAGGGCTCCGATTCACTACTCTGTAAGAACAAAGTACCCGAAAAGGGCGCTAGGAGGCGCCTCCTTAGCTCAGTGGCAGAGCGCTGGTCTAGTAAACCAGAGGTCGTGAGTTCGATCCTCACAGGAGGCAAATGAATTTTGTAACAGCCCCTCCCACCGTGGCCCTTTCGAAAAAAGCGGTCAAGGATAAAAAAAATTATGAATGGGTGCGGTATTTAAGAAATGCTCTCGCAAATGAATAGTGTGAATGGTGCTATTAAAGTGGGCACCAGAATCTGCAGCTTTTGGCAGTCTCCAGAGAATGCCGACGTGAAATACTTAGTTCTTGTGATGTATTTTCTACCCCTGATAAAGACCCTCGCGATTGTCGTCGTCGTCGTCGTCGTCGTCGTCGGCGCCGCCGCCGCCGCCGCTTTGGTAATAGCGACAACTCGCCATTGTATCACATAGGGTGAGGTACCTTCTGCAAGCGACTGAGATGGCACTAAGCGATTGAAGCTGATTTGCCACCTCTTGTTTGATCAGCGTCATAAGGGCTTGAATGTAACTTGCGATGGGACACAGCAAGAAGTAGCGTCGTACTTTTAGTACTGAAATTTGAGATGGAGAACTGCGTCAAAGATGGGAAATTCATTCTGCCAAGTGTACAAATGGCGAAAATGAAGTGTGTGTGGAGAAGTATACTGCACCAGTGACCGTGTGGCCTAATGGATAAGGCGTCGGACTTCGGATCCGAAGATTGCAGGTTCGAATCCTGTCACGGTCGAGTTTTTCCTGTTCTGCAAAAGATGCATGCTGTTTTACTGTGTTGTTTGAGTACTCTAAAACTAGTTGGAAGTTGCTGCTGTCCGCTTCCTGGCTGCAAAACCGGCGTCTACCAGAAGCACAAGCAAGACAAGGGTGATCTGTAGCGAAGTTTTCGGCACAGTGCCGTTCAGGAGAGTTTTTGTTGGAACTACTGCATCTGATTCAGGAGCCAAGGGCTACGCCACAGGCGTCTGCGCACTGTCGAGCATGTGTGTTGAATAATGGTGCTGATAGCCACGTATCATTTCAAGCAGATTTGATGCCTTTCGGAGACAATTTTTCATTGAATAGGATTGTAGCTGATTTGTGGCAGCAGGAAATAAGTTGTAGTCAAAAGAATCTTCAATAGATGGTCGCAGGTCAAATCAGTATTGTATGGCTCGTAACGCGTTGCGTGCAGCCCGGCTAGCTCAGTCGGTAGAGCATGAGACTCTTAATCTCAGGGTCGTGGGTTCGAGCCCCACGCTGGGCGGCGCAAAATTTTGTGTCTACGCGGATCCAACATGCGCCCCTCTCGTGAGCCTTGCGTAATGAACGTAACGGGTTACGACGATGCCTAGCTTCGTATGAATATCAGAGGAACGGTATTTGAAGCTGAAAGTGACTCTGAAATGAAATAAATGTGTTGTTTTGGAATTTTAGTTGTACATCGATATAGTGTGAGATGTGTAGGAAAGCAGCAGCTGTGCTAACTAAATGCAAATAATGGTCGCTCATGCGGTGCGTTTCGAGCTGAAGGGCTCCGATTCACTACTCTGTAAGAACAAAGTACCCGAAAAGGGCGCTAGGAGGCGCCTCCTTAGCTCAGTGGCAGAGCGCTGGTCTAGTAAACCAGAGGTCGTGAGTTCGATCCTCACAGGAGGCAAATGAATTTTGTAACAGCCCCTCCCACCGTGGCCCTTTCGAAAAAAGCGGTCAAGGATAAAAAAAATTATGAATGGGTGCGGTATTTAAGAAATGCTCTCGCAAATGAATAGTGTGAATGGTGCTATTAAAGTGGGCACCAGAATCTGCAGCTTTTGGCAGTCTCCGGAGAATGCCGACGTGAAATACTTAGTTCTTGTGATGTATTTTCTACCCCTGATAAAGACCCTCGCGATTGTCGTCGTCGTCGTCGTCGTCGGCGCCGCCGCCGCCGCTTTGGTAATAGCGACAACTCGCCATTGTATCACATAGGGTGAGGTACCTTCTGCAAGCGTCTGAGATGGCACTAAGCGATTGAAGCTGATTTGCCACCTCTTGTTTGATCAGCGTCATAAGGGCTTGAATGTAACTTGCGATGGGACACAGCAAGAAGTAGCGTCGTACTTTTAGTACTGAAATTTGAGATGGAGAACTGCGTCAAAGATGGGAAATTCATTCTGCCAAGTGTACAAATGGCGAAAATGAAGTGTGTGTGGAGAAGTATACTGCACCAGTGACCGTGTGGCCTAATGGATAAGGCGTCGGACTTCGGATCCGAAGATTGCAGGTTCGAATCCTGTCACGGTCGAGTTTTTCCTGTTCTGCAAAAGATGCATGCTGTTTTACTGTGTTGTTTGAGTACTCTAAAACTAGTTGGAAGTTGCTGCTGTCCGCTTCCTGGCTGCAAAACCGGCGTCTACCAGAAGCACAAGCAAGACAAGGGTGATCTGTAGCGAAGTTTTCGGCACAGTGCCGTTCAGGAGAGTTTTTGTTGGAACTACTGCATCTGATTCAGGAGCCAAGGGCTACGCCACAGGCGTCTGCGCACTGTCGAGCATGTGTGTTGAATAATGGTGCTGATAGCCACGTATCATTTCAAGCAGATTTGATGCCTTTCGGAGACAATTTTTCATTGAATAGGATTGTAGCTGATTTGTGGCAGCAGGAAATAAGTTGTAGTCAAAAGAATCTTCAATAGATGGTCGCAGGTCAAATCAGTATTGTATGGCTCGTAACGCGTTGCGTGCAGCCCGGCTAGCTCAGTCGGTAGAGCATGAGACTCTTAATCTCAGGGTCGTGGGTTCGAGCCCCACGCTGGGCGGCGCAAAATTTTGTGTCTACGCGGATCCAACATGCGCCCCTCTCGTGAGCCTTGCGTAATGAACGTAACGGGTTACGACGATGCCTAGCTTCGTATGAATATCAGAGGAACGGTATTTGAAGCTGAAAGTGACTCTGAAATGAAATAAATGTGTTGTTTTGGAATTTTAGTTGTACATCGATATAGTGTGAGATGTGTAGGAAAGCAGCAGCTGTGCTAACTAAATGCAAATAATGGTCGCTCATGCGGTGCGTTTCGAGCTGAAGGGCTCCGATTCACTACTCTGTAAGAACAAAGTACCCGAAAAAGCGGTCAAGGATAAAAAAAATTATGAATGGGTGCGGTATTTAAGAAATGCTCTCGCAAATGAATAGTGTGAATGGTGCTATTAAAGTGGGCACCAGAATCTGCAGCTTTTGGCAGTCTCCGGAGAATGCCGACGTGAAATACTTAGTTCTTGTGATGTATTTTCTACCCCTGATAAAGACCCTCGCGATTGTCGTCGTCGTCGTCGTCGTCGGCGCCGCCGCCGCCGCTTTGGTAATAGCGACAACTCGCCATTGTATCACATAGGGTGAGGTACCTTCTGCAAGCGACTGAGATGGCACTAAGCGATTGAAGCTGATTTGCCACCTCTTGTTTGATCAGCGTCATAAGGGCTTGAATGTAACTTGCGATGGGACACAGCAAGAAGTAGCGTCGTACTTTTAGTACTGAAATTTGAGATGGAGAACTGCGTCAAAGATGGGAAATTCATTCTGCCAAGTGTACAAATGGCGAAAATGAAGTGTGTGTGGAGAAGTATACTGCACCAGTGACCGTGTGGCCTAATGGATAAGGCGTCGGACTTCGGATACGAAGATTGCAGGTTCGAATCCTGTCACGGTCGAGTTTTTCCTGTTCTGCAAAAGATGCATGCTGTTTTACTGTGTTGTTTGAGTACTCTAAAACTAGTTGGAAGTTGCTGCTGTCCGCTTCCTGGCTGCAAAACCGGCGTCTACCAGAAGCACAAGCAAGACAAGGGTGATCTGTAGCGAAGTTTTCGGCACAGTGCCGTTCAGGAGAGTTTTTGTTGGAACTACTGCATCTGATTCAGGAGCCAAGGGCTACGCCACAGGCGTCTGCGCACTGTCGAGCATGTGTGTTGAATAATGGTGCTGATAGCCACGTATCATTTCAAGCAGATTTGATGCCTTTCGGAGACAATTTTTCATTGAATAGGATTGTAGCTGATTTGTGGCAGCAGGAAATAAGTTGTAGTCAAAAGAATCTTCAATAGATGGTCGCAGGTCAAATCAGTATTGTATGGCTCGTAACGCGTTGCGTGCAGCCCGGCTAGCTCAGTCGGTAGAGCATGAGACTCTTAATCTCAGGGTCGTGGGTTCGAGCCCCACGCTGGGCGGCGCAAAATTTTGTGTCTACGCGGATCCAACATGCGCCCCTCTCGTGAGCCTTGCGTAATGAACGTAACGGGTTACGACGATGCCTAGCTTCGTATGAATATCAGAGGAACGGTATTTGAAGCTGAAAGTGACTCTGAAATGAAATAAATGTGTTGTTTTGGAATTTTAGTTGTACATCGATATAGTGTGAGATGTGTAGGAAAGCAGCAGCTGTGCTAACTAAATGCAAATAATGGTCGCTCATGCGGTGCGTTTCGAGCTGAAGGGCTCCGATTCACTACTCTGTAAGAACAAAGTACCCGAAAAGGGCGCTAGGAGGCGCCTCCTTAGCTCAGTGGCAGAGCGCTGGTCTAGTAAACCAGAGGTCGTGAGTTCGATCCTCACAGGAGGCAAATGAATTTTGTAACAGCCCCTCCCACCGTGGCCCTTTCGAAAAAAGCGGTCAAGGATAAAAAAAATTATGAATGGGTGCGGTATTTAAGAAATGCTCTCGCAAATGAATAGTGTGAATGGTGCTATTAAAGTGGGCACCAGAATCTGCAGCTTTTGGCAGTCTCCGGAGAATGCCGACGTGAAATACTTAGTTCTTGTGATGTATTTTCTACCCCTGATAAAGACCCTCGCGATTGTCGTCGTCGTCGTCGTCGTCGTCGGCGCCGCCGCCGCCGCTTTGGTAATAGCGACAACTCGCCATTGTATCACATAGGGTGAGGTACCTTCTGCAAGCGACTGAGATGGCACTAAGCGATTGAAGCTGATTTGCCACCTCTTGTTTGATCAGCGTCATAAGGGCTTGAATGTAACTTGCGATGGGACACAGCAAGAAGTAGCGTCGTACTTTTAGTACTGAAATTTGAGATGGAGAACTGCGTCAAAGATGGGAAATTCATTCTGCCAAGTGTACAAATGGCGAAAATGAAGTGTGTGTGGAGAAGTATACTGCACCAGTGACCGTGTGGCCTAATGGATAAGGCGTCGGACTTCGGATCCGAAGATTGCAGGTTCGAATCCTGTCACGGTCGAGTTTTTCCTGTTCTGCAAAAGATGCATGCTGTTTTACTGTGTTGTTTGAGTACTCTAAAACTAGTTGGAAGTTGCTGCTGTCCGCTTCCTGGCTGCAAAACCGGCGTCTACCAGAAGCACAAGCAAGACAAGGGTGATCTGTAGCGAAGTTTTCGGCACAGTGCCGTTCAGGAGAGTTTTTGTTGGAACTACTGCATCTGATTCAGGAGCCAAGGGCTACGCCACAGGCGTCTGCGCACTGTCGAGCATGTGTGTTGAATAATGGTGCTGATAGCCACGTATCATTTCAAGCAGATTTGATGCCTTTCGGAGACAATTTTTCATTGAATAGGATTGTAGCTGATTTGTGGCAGCAGGAAATAAGTTGTAGTCAAAAGAATCTTCAATAGATGGTCGCAGGTCAAATCAGTATTGTATGGCTCGTAACGCGTTGCGTGCAGCCCGGCTAGCTCAGTCGGTAGAGCATGAGACTCTTAATCTCAGGGTCGTGGGTTCGAGCCCCACGCTGGGCGGCGCAAAATTTTGTGTCTACGCGGATCCAACATGCGCCCCTCTCGTGAGCCTTGCGTAATGAACGTAACGGGTTACGACGATGCCTAGCTTCGTATGAATATCAGAGGAACGGTATTTGAAGCTGAAAGTGACTCTGAAATGAAATAAATGTGTTGTTTTGGAATTTTAGTTGTACATCGATATAGTGTGAGATGTGTAGGAAAGCAGCAGCTGTGCTAACTAAATGCAAATAATGGTCGCTCATGCGGTGCGTTTCGAGCTGAAGGGCTCCGATTCACTACTCTGTAAGAACAAAGTACCCGAAAAGGGCGCTAGGAGGCGCCTCCTTAGCTCAGTGGCAGAGCGCTGGTCTAGTAAACCAGAGGTCGTGAGTTCGATCCTCACAGGAGGCAAATGAATTTTGTAACAGCCCCTCCCACCGTGGCCCTTTCGAAAAAAGCGGTCAAGGATAAAAAAAATTATGAATGGGTGCGGTATTTAAGAAATGCTCTCGCAAATGAATAGTGTGAATGGTGCTATTAAAGTGGGCACCAGAATCTGCAGCTTTTGGCAGTCTCCGGAGAATGCCGACGTGAAATACTTAGTTCTTGTGATGTATTTTCTACCCCTGATAAAGACCCTCGCGATTGTCGTCGTCGTCGTCGGCGCCGCCGCCGCCGCTTTGGTAATAGCGACAACTCGCCATTGTATCACATAGGGTGAGGTACCTTCTGCAAGCGACTGAGATGGCACTAAGCGATTGAAGCTGATTTGCCACCTCTTGTTTGATCAGCGTCATAAGGGCTTGAATGTAACTTGCGATGGGACACAGCAAGAAGTAGCGTCGTACTTTTAGTACTGAAATTTGAGATTCAGAACTGCGTCAAAGATGGGAAATTCATTCTGCCAAGTGTACAAATGGCGAAAATGAAGTGTGTGTGGAGAAGTATACTGCACCAGTGACCGTGTGGCCTAATGGATAAGGCGTCGGACTTCGGATCCGAAGATTGCAGGTTCGAATCCTGTCACGGTCGAGTTTTTCCTGTTCTGCAAAAGATGCATGCTGTTTTACTGTGTTGTTTGAGTACTCTAAAACTAGTTGGAAGTTGCTGCTGTCCGCTTCCTGGCTGCAAAACCGGCGTCTACCAGAAGCACAAGCAAGACAAGGGTGATCTGTAGCGAAGTTTTCGGCACAGTGCCGTTCAGGAGAGTTTTTGTTGGAACTACTGCATCTGATTCAGGAGCCAAGGGCTACGCCACAGGCGTCTGCGCACTGTCGAGCATGTGTGTTGAATAATGGTGCTGATAGCCACGTATCATTTCAAGCAGATTTGATGCCTTTCGGAGACAATTTTTCATTGAATAGGATTGTAGCTGATTTGTGGCAGCAGGAAATAAGTTGTAGTCAAAAGAATCTTCAATAGATGGTCGCAGGTCAAATCAGTATTGTATGGCTCGTAACACGTTGCGTGCACCCGGCTAGCTCAGTCGGTAGAGCATGAGACTCTTAATCTCAGGGTCGTGGGTTCGAGCCCCACGCTGGGCGGCGCAAAATTTTGTGTCTACGCGGATCCAACATGCGCCCCTCTCGTGAGCCTTGCGTAATGAACGTAACGGGTTACGACGATGCCTAGCTTCGTATGAATATCAGAGGAACGGTATTTGAAGCTGAAAGTGACTCTGAAATGAAATAAATGTGTTGTTTTGGAATTTTAGTTGTACATCGATATAGTGTGAGATGTGTAGGAAAGCAGCAGCTGTGCTAACTAAATGCAAATAATGGTCGCTCATGCGGTGCGTTTCGAGCTGAAGGGCTCCGATTCACTACTCTGTAAGAACAAAGTACCCGAAAAGGGCGCTAGGAGGCGCCTCCTTAGCTCAGTGGCAGAGCGCTGGTCTAGTAAACCAGAGGTCGTGAGTTCGATCCTCACAGGAGGCAAATGAATTTTGTAACAGCCCCTCCCACCGTGGCCCTTTCGAAAAAAGCGGTCAAGGATAAAAAAAATTATGAATGGGTGCGGTACTTAAGAAATGCTCTCGCAAATGAATAGTGTGAATGGTGCTATTAAAGTGGGCACCAGAATCTGCAGCTTTTGGCAGTCTCCGGAGAATGCCGACGTGAAATACTTAGTTCTTGTGATGTATTTTCTACCCCTGATAAAGACCGCCGCCGCCGCTTTGGTAATAGCGACAACTCGCCATTGTATCACATAGGGTGAGGTACCTTCTGCAAGCGACTGAGATGGCACTAAGCGATTGAAGCTGATTTGCCACCTCTTGTTTGATCAGCGTCATAAGGGCTTGAATGTAACTTGCGATGGGACACAGCAAGAAGTAGCGTCGTACTTTTAGTACTGAAATTTGAGATGGAGAACTGCGTCAAAGATGGGAAATTCATTCTGCCAAGTGTACAAATGGCGAAAATGAAGTGTGTGTGGAGAAGTATACTGCACCAGTGACCGTGTGGCCTAATGGATAAGGCGTCGGACTTCGGATCCGAAGATTGCAGTTTCGAATCCTGTCACGGTCGAGTTTTTCCTGTTCTGCAAAAGATGCATGCTGTTTTACTGTGTTGTTTGAGTACTCTAAAACTAGTTGGAAGTTGCTGCTGTCCGCTTCCTGGCTGCAAAACCGGCGTCTACCAGAAGCACAAGCAAGACAAGGGTGATCTGTAGCGAAGTTTTCGGCACAGTGCCGTTCAGGAGAGTTTTTGTTGGAACTACTGCATCTGATTCAGGAGCCAAGGGCTACGCCACAGGCGTCTGCGCACTGTCGAGCATGTGTGTTGAATAATGGTGCTGATAGCCACGTATCATTTCAAGCAGATTTGATGCCTTTCGGAGACAATTTTTCATTGAATAGGATTGTAGCTGATTTGTGGCAGCAGGAAATAAGTTGTAGTCAAAAGAATCTTCAATAGATGGTCGCAGGTCAAATCAGTATTGTATGGCTCGTAACGCATTGCGTGCAGCCCGGCTAGCTCAGTCGGTAGAGCAATTGACTCTTAATCTCAGGGTCGTGGGTTCGAGCCCCACGCTGGGCGGCGCAAAATTTTGTGTCTACGCGGATCCAACATGCGCCCCTCTCGTGAGCCTTGCGTAATGAACGTAACGGGTTACGACGATGCCTAGCTTCGTATGAATATCAGAGGAACGGTATTTGAAGCTGAAAGTGACTCTGAAATGAAATAAATGTGTTGTTTTGGAATTTTAGTTGTACATCGATATAGTGTGAGATGTGTAGGAAAGCAGCAGCTGTGCTAACTAAATGCAAATAATGGTCGCTCATGCGGTGCGTTTCGAGCTGAAGGGCTCCGATTCACTACTCTGTAAGAACAAAGTACCCGAAAAGGGCGCTAGGAGGCGCCTCCTTAGCTCAGTGGCAGAGCGCTGGTCTAGTAAACCAGAGGTCGTGAGTTCGATCCTCACAGGAGGCAAATGAATTTTGTAACAGCCCCTCCCACCGTGGCCCTTTCGAAAAAAGCGGTCAAGGATAAAAAAAATTATGAATGGGTGCGGTATTTAAGAAATGCTCTCGCAAATGAATAGTGTGAATGGTGCTATTAAAGTGGGCACCAGAATCTGCAGCTTTTGGCAGTCTCCGGAGAATGCCGACGTGAAATACTTAGTTCTTGTGATGTATTTTCTACCCCTGATAAAGACCCTCGCGATTGTCGTCGTCGTCGTCGGCGCCGCCGCCGCCGCTTTGGTAATAGCGACAACTCGCCATTGTATCACATAGGGTGAGGTACCTTCTGCAAGCGACTGAGATGGCACTAAGCGATTGAAGCTGATTTGCCACCTCTTGTTTGATCAGCGTCATAAGGGCTTGAATGTAACTTGCGATGGGACACAGCAAGAAGTAGCGTCGTACTTTTAGTACTGAAATTTGAGATGGAGAACTGCGTCAAAGATGGGAAATTCATTCTGCCAAGTGTACAAATGGCGAAAATGAAGTGTGTGTGGAGAAGTATACTGCACCAGTGACCGTGTGGCCTAATGGATAAGGCGTCGGACTTCGGATACGAAGATTGCAGGTTCGAATCCTGTCACGGTCGAGTTTTTCCTGTTCTGCAAAAGATGCATGCTGTTTTACTGTGTTGTTTGAGTACTCTAAAACTAGTTGGAAGTTGCTGCTGTCCGCTTCCTGGCTGCAAAACCGGCGTCTACCAGAAGCACAAGCAAGACAAGGGTGATCTGTAGCGAAGTTTTCGGCACAGTGCCGTTCAGGAGAGTTTTTGTTGGAACTACTGCATCTGATTCAGGAGCCAAGGGCTACGCCACAGGCGTCTGCGCACTGTCGAGCATGTGTGTTGAATAATGGTGCTGATAGCCACGTATCATTTCAAGCAGATTTGATGCCTTTCGGAGACAATTTTTCATTGAATAGGATTGTAGCTGATTTGTGGCAGCAGGAAATAAGTTGTAGTCAAAAGAATCTTCAATAGATGGTCGCAGGTCAAATCAGTATTGTATGGCTCGTAACGCGTTGCGTGCAGCCCGGCTAGCTCAGTCGGTAGAGCATGAGACTCTTAATCTCAGGGTCGTGGGTTCGAGCCCCACGCTGGGCGGCGCAAAATTTTGTGTCTACGCGGATCCAACATGCGCCCCTCTCGTGAGCCTTGCGTAATGAACGTAACGGGTTACGACGATGCCTAGCTTCGTATGAATATCAGAGGAACGGTATTTGAAGCTGAAAGTGACTCTGAAATGAAATAAATGTGTTGTTTTGGAATTTTAGTTGTACATCGATATAGTGTGAGATGTGTAGGAAAGCAGCAGCTGTGCTAACTAAATGCAAATAATGGTCGCTCATGCGGTGCGTTTCGAGCTGAAGGGCTCCGATTCACTACTCTGTAAGAACAAAGTACCCGAAAAGGGCGCTAGGAGGCGCCTCCTTAGCTCAGTGGCAGAGCGCTGGTCTAGTAAACCAGAGGTCGTGAGTTCGATCCTCACAGGAGGCAAATGAATTTTGTAACAGCCCCTCCCACCGTGGCCCTTTCGAAAAAAGCGGTCAAGGATAAAAAAAATTATGAATGGGTGCGGTATTTAAGAAATGCTCTCGCAAATGAATAGTGTGAATGGTGCTATTAAAGTGGGCACCAGAATCTGCAGCTTTTGGCAGTCTCCGGAGAATGCCGACGTGAAATACTTAGTTCTTGTGATGTATTTTCTACCCCTGATAAAGACCCTCGCGATTGTCGTCGTCGTCGTCGTCGTCGTCGTCGGCGCCGCCGCCGCCGCTTTGGTAATAGCGACAACTCGCCATTGTATCACATAGGGTGAGGTACCTTCTGCAAGCGACTGAGATGGCACTAAGCGATTGAAGCTGATTTGCCACCTCTTGTTTGATCAGCGTCATAAGGGCTTGAATGTAACTTGCGATGGGACACAGCAAGAAGTAGCGTCGTACTTTTAGTACTGAAATTTGAGATGGAGAACTGCGTCAAAGATGGGAAATTCATTCTGCCAAGTGTACAAATGGCGAAAATGAAGTGTGTGTGGAGAAGTATACTGCACCAGTGACCGTGTGGCCTAATGGATAAGGCGTCGGACTTCGGATCCGAAGATTGCAGGTTCGAATCCTGTCACGGTCGAGTTTTTCCTGTTCTGCAAAAGATGCATGCTGTTTTACTGTGTTGTTTGAGTACTCTAAAACTAGTTGGAAGTTGCTGCTGTCCGCTTCCTGGCTGCAAAACCGGCGTCTACCAGAAGCACAAGCAAGACAAGGGTGATCTGTAGCGAAGTTTTCGGCACAGTGCCGTTCAGGAGAGTTTTTGTTGGAACTACTGCATCTGATTCAGGAGCCAAGGGCTACGCCACAGGCGTCTGCGCACTGTCGAGCATGTGTGTTGAATAATGGTGCTGATAGCCACGTATCATTTCAAGCAGATTTGATGCCTTTCGGAGACAATTTTTCATTGAATAGGATTGTAGCTGATTTGTGGCAGCAGGAAATAAGTTGTAGTCAAAAGAATCTTCAATAGATGGTCGCAGGTCAAATCAGTATTGTATGGCTCGTAACGCGTTGCGTGCAGCCCGGCTAGCTCAGTCGGTAGAGCATGAGACTCTTAATCTCAGGGTCGTGGGTTCGAGCCCCACGCTGGGCGGCGCAAAATTTTGTGTCTACGCGGATCCAACATGCGCCCCTCTCGTGAGCCTTGCGTAATGAACGTAACGGGTTACGACGATGCCTAGCTTCGTATGAATATCAGAGGAACGGTATTTGAAGCTGAAAGTGACTCTGAAATGAAATAAATGTGTTGTTTTGGAATTTTAGTTGTACATCGATATAGTGTGAGATGTGTAGGAAAGCAGCAGCTGTGCTAACTAAATGCAAATAATGGTCGCTCATGCGGTGCGTTTCGAGCTGAAGGGCTCCGATTCACTACTCTGTAAGAACAAAGTACCCGAAAAGGGCGCTAGGAGGCGCCTCCTTAGCTCAGTGGCAGAGCGCTGGTCTAGTAAACCAGAGGTCGTGAGTTCGATCCTCACAGGAGGCAAATGAATTTTGTAACAGCCCCTCCCACCGTGGCCCTTTCGAAAAAAGCGGTCAAGGATAAAAAAAATTATGAATGGGTGCGGTATTTAAGAAATGCTCTCGCAAATGAATAGTGTGAATGGTGCTATTAAAGTGGGCACCAGAATCTGCAGCTTTTGGCAGTCTCCGGAGAATGCCGACGTGAAATACTTAGTTCTTGTGATGTATTTTCTACCCCTGATAAAGACCCTCGCGATTGTCGTCGTCGTCGTCGGCGCCGCCGCCGCCGCTTTGGTAATAGCGACAACTCGCCATTGTATCACATAGGGTGAGGTACCTTCTGCAAGCGACTGAGATGGCACTAAGCGATTGAAGCTGATTTGCCACCTCTTGTTTGATCAGCGTCATAAGGGCTTGAATGTAACTTGCGATGGGACACAGCAAGAAGTAGCGTCGTACTTTTAGTACTGAAATTTGAGATTCAGAACTGCGTCAAAGATGGGAAATTCATTCTGCCAAGTGTACAAATGGCGAAAATGAAGTGTGTGTGGAGAAGTATACTGCACCAGTGACCGTGTGGCCTAATGGATAAGGCGTCGGACTTCGGATCCGAAGATTGCAGGTTCGAATCCTGTCACGGTCGAGTTTTTCCTGTTCTGCAAAAGATGCATGCTGTTTTACTGTGTTGTTTGAGTACTCTAAAACTAGTTGGAAGTTGCTGCTGTCCGCTTCCTGGCTGCAAAACCGGCGTCTACCAGAAGCACAAGCAAGACAAGGGTGATCTGTAGCGAAGTTTTCGGCACAGTGCCGTTCAGGAGAGTTTTTGTTGGAACTACTGCATCTGATTCAGGAGCCAAGGGCTACGCCACAGGCGTCTGCGCACTGTCGAGCATGTGTGTTGAATAATGGTGCTGATAGCCACGTATCATTTCAAGCAGATTTGATGCCTTTCGGAGACAATTTTTCATTGAATAGGATTGTAGCTGATTTGTGGCAGCAGGAAATAAGTTGTAGTCAAAAGAATCTTCAATAGATGGTCGCAGGTCAAATCAGTATTGTATGGCTCGTAACACGTTGCGTGCACCCGGCTAGCTCAGTCGGTAGAGCATGAGACTCTTAATCTCAGGGTCGTGGGTTCGAGCCCCACGCTGGGCGGCGCAAAATTTTGTGTCTACGCGGATCCAACATGCGCCCCTCTCGTGAGCCTTGCGTAATGAACGTAACGGGTTACGACGATGCCTAGCTTCGTATGAATATCAGAGGAACGGTATTTGAAGCTGAAAGTGACTCTGAAATGAAATAAATGTGTTGTTTTGGAATTTTAGTTGTACATCGATATAGTGTGAGATGTGTAGGAAAGCAGCAGCTGTGCTAACTAAATGCAAATAATGGTCGCTCATGCGGTGCGTTTCGAGCTGAAGGGCTCCGATTCACTACTCTGTAAGAACAAAGTACCCGAAAAGGGCGCTAGGAGGCGCCTCCTTAGCTCAGTGGCAGAGCGCTGGTCTAGTAAACCAGAGGTCGTGAGTTCGATCCTCACAGGAGGCAAATGAATTTTGTAACAGCCCCTCCCACCGTGGCCCTTTCGAAAAAAGCGGTCAAGGATAAAAAAAATTATGAATGGGTGCGGTACTTAAGAAATGCTCTCGCAAATGAATAGTGTGAATGGTGCTATTAAAGTGGGCACCAGAATCTGCAGCTTTTGGCAGTCTCCGGAGAATGCCGACGTGAAATACTTAGTTCTTGTGATGTATTTTCTACCCCTGATAAAGACCGCCGCCGCCGCTTTGGTAATAGCGACAACTCGCCATTGTATCACATAGGGTGAGGTACCTTCTGCAAGCGACTGAGATGGCACTAAGCGATTGAAGCTGATTTGCCACCTCTTGTTTGATCAGCGTCATAAGGGCTTGAATGTAACTTGCGATGGGACACAGCAAGAAGTAGCGTCGTACTTTTAGTACTGAAATTTGAGATGGAGAACTGCGTCAAAGATGGGAAATTCATTCTGCCAAGTGTACAAATGGCGAAAATGAAGTGTGTGTGGAGAAGTATACTGCACCAGTGACCGTGTGGCCTAATGGATAAGGCGTCGGACTTCGGATCCGAAGATTGCAGTTTCGAATCCTGTCACGGTCGAGTTTTTCCTGTTCTGCAAAAGATGCATGCTGTTTTACTGTGTTGTTTGAGTACTCTAAAACTAGTTGGAAGTTGCTGCTGTCCGCTTCCTGGCTGCAAAACCGGCGTCTACCAGAAGCACAAGCAAGACAAGGGTGATCTGTAGCGAAGTTTTCGGCACAGTGCCGTTCAGGAGAGTTTTTGTTGGAACTACTGCATCTGATTCAGGAGCCAAGGGCTACGCCACAGGCGTCTGCGCACTGTCGAGCATGTGTGTTGAATAATGGTGCTGATAGCCACGTATCATTTCAAGCAGATTTGATGCCTTTCGGAGACAATTTTTCATTGAATAGGATTGTAGCTGATTTGTGGCAGCAGGAAATAAGTTGTAGTCAAAAGAATCTTCAATAGATGGTCGCAGGTCAAATCAGTATTGTATGGCTCGTAACGCATTGCGTGCAGCCCGGCTAGCTCAGTCGGTAGAGCAATTGACTCTTAATCTCAGGGTCGTGGGTTCGAGCCCCACGCTGGGCGGCGCAAAATTTTGTGTCTACGCGGATCCAACATGCGCCCCTCTCGTGAGCCTTGCGTAATGAACGTAACGGGTTACGACGATGCCTAGCTTCGTATGAATATCAGAGGAACGGTATTTGAAGCTGAAAGTGACTCTGAAATGAAATAAATGTGTTGTTTTGGAATTTTAGTTGTACATCGATATAGTGTGAGATGTGTAGGAAAGCAGCAGCTGTGCTAACTAAATGCAAATAATGGTCGCTCATGCGGTGCGTTTCGAGCTGAAGGGCTCCGATTCACTACTCTGTAAGAACAAAGTACCCGAAAAGGGCGCTAGGAGGCGCCTCCTTAGCTCAGTGGCAGAGCGCTGGTCTAGTAAACCAGAGGTCGTGAGTTCGATCCTCACAGGAGGCAAATGAATTTTGTAACAGCCCCTCCCACCGTGGCCCTTTCGAAAAAAGCGGTCAAGGATAAAAAAAATTATGAATGGGTGCGGTATTTAAGAAATGCTCTCGCAAATGAATAGTGTGAATGGTGCTATTAAAGTGGGCACCAGAATCTGCAGCTTTTGGCAGTCTCCGGAGAATGCCGACGTGAAATACTTAGTTCTTGTGATGTATTTTCTACCCCTGATAAAGACCCTCGCGATTGTCGTCGTCGTCGTCGTCGTCGGCGCCGCCGCCGCCGCTTTGGTAATAGCGACAACTCGCCATTGTATCACATAGGGTGAGGTACCTTCTGCAAGCGACTGAGATGGCACTAAGCGATTGAAGCTGATTTGCCACCTCTTGTTTGATCAGCGTCATAAGGGCTTGAATGTAACTTGCGATGGGACACAGCAAGAAGTAGCGTCGTACTTTTAGTACTGAAATTTGAGATGGAGAACTGCGTCAAAGATGGGAAATTCATTCTGCCAAGTGTACAAATGGCGAAAATGAAGTGTGTGTGGAGAAGTATACTGCACCAGTGACCGTGTGGCCTAATGGATAAGGCGTCGGACTTCGGATCCGAAGATTGCAGGTTCGAATCCTGTCACGGTCGAGTTTTTCCTGTTCTGCAAAAGATGCATGCTGTTTTACTGTGTTGTTTGAGTACTCTAAAACTAGTTGGAAGTTGCTGCTGTCCGCTTCCTGGCTGCAAAACCGGCGTCTACCAGAAGCACAAGCAAGACAAGGGTGATCTGTAGCGAAGTTTTCGGCACAGTGCCGTTCAGGAGAGTTTTTTTGTTGGAACTACTGCATCTGATTCAGGAGCCAAGGGCTACGCCACAGGCGTCTGCGCACTGTCGAGCATGTGTGTTGAATAATGGTGCTGATAGCCACGTATCATTTCAAGCAGATTTGATGCCTTTCGGAGACAATTTTTCATTGAATAGGATTGTAGCTGATTTGTGGCAGCAGGAAATAAGTTGTAGTCAAAAGAATCTTCAATAGATGGTCGCAGGTCAAATCAGTATTGTATGGCTCGTAACGCGTTGCGTGCAGCCCGGCTAGCTCAGTCGGTAGAGCATGAGACTCTTAATCTCAGGGTCGTGGGTTCGAGCCCCACGCTGGGCGGCGCAAAATTTTGTGTCTACGCGAATCCAACATGCGCCCCTCTCGTGAGCCTTGCGTAATGAACGTAACGGGTTACGACGATGCCTAGCTTCGTATGAGTATCAGAGAAACGGTATTTGAAGCTGAAAGTGACTCTGAAATGAAATAAATGTGTTGTTTTGGAATTTTTTTAGTTGTACATCGATATAGTGTGAGATGTGTAGGAAAGCAGCAGCTGTGCTAACTAAATGCAAATAATGGTCGCTCATGCGGTGCGTTTCGAGCTGAAGGGCTCCGATTCACTACTCTGTAAGAACAAAGTACCCGAAAAGGGCGCTAGGAGGCGCCTCCTTAGCTCAGTGGCAGAGCGCTGGTCTAGTAAACCAGAGGTCGTGAGTTCGATCCTCACAGGAGGCAAATGAATTTTGTAACAGCCCCTCCCACCGTGGCCCTTTCGAAAAAAGCGGTCAAGGATAAAAAAAATTATGAATGGGTGCGGTATTTAAGAAATGCTCTCGCAAATGAATAGTGTGAATGGTGCTATTAAAGTGGGCACCAGAATCTGCAGCTTTTGGCAGTCTCCGGAGAATGCCGACGTGAAATACTTAGTTCTTGTGATGTATTTTCTACCCCTGATAAAGACCCTCGCGATTGTCGTCGTCGTCGTCGTCGTCGCCGCCGCCGCTTTGGTAATAGCGACAACTCGCCATTGTATCACATAGGGTGAGGTACCTTCTGCAAGCGACTGAGATGGCACTAAGCGATTGAAGCTGATTTGCCACCTCTTGTTTGATCAGCGTCATAAGGGCTTGAATGTAACTTGCGATGGGACACAGCAAGAAGTAGCGTCGTACTTTTAGTACTGAAATTTGAGATGGAGAACTGCGTCAAAGATGGGAAATTCATTCTGCCAAGTGTACAAATGGCGAAAATGAAGTGTGTGTGGAGAAGTATACTGCACCAGTGACCGTGTGGCCTAATGGATAAGGCGTCGGACTTCGGATCCGAAGATTGCAGGTTCGAATCCTGTCACGGTCGAGTTTTTCCTGTTCTGCAAAAGATGCATGCTGTTTTACTGTGTTGTTTGAGTACTCTAAAACTAGTTGGAAGTTGCTGCTGTCCGCTTCCTGGCTGCAAAACCGGCGTCTACCAGAAGCACAAGCAAGACAAGGGTGATCTGTAGCGAAGTTTTCGGCACAGTGCCGTTCAGGAGAGTTTTTGTTGGAACTACTGCATCTGATTCAGGAGCCAAGGGCTACGCCACAGGCGTCTGCGCACTGTCGAGCATGTGTGTTGAATAATGGTGCTGATAGCCACGTATCATTTCAAGCAGATTTGATGCCTTTCGGAGACAATTTTTCATTGAATAGGATTGTAGCTGATTTGTGGCAGCAGGAAATAAGTTGTAGTCAAAAGAATCTTCAATAGATGGTCGCAGGTCAAATCAGTATTGTATGGCTCGTAACGCGTTGCGTGCAGCCCGGCTAGCTCAGTCGGTAGAGCATGAGACTCTTAATCTCAGGGTCGTGGGTTCGAGCCCCACGCTGGGCGGCGCAAAATTTTGTGTCTACGCGGATCTAACATGCGCCCCTCTCGTGAGCCTTGCGTAATGAACGTAACGGGTTACGACGATGCCTAGCTTCGTATGAATATCAGAGGAACGGTATTTGAAGCTGAAAGTGACTCTGAAATGAAATAAATGTGTTGTTTTGGAATTTTAGTTGTACATCGATATAGTGTGAGATGTGTAGGAAAGCAGCAGCTGTGCTAACTAAATGCAAATAATGGTCGCTCATGCGGTGCGTTTCGAGCTGAAGGGCTCCGATTCACTACTCTGTAAGAACAAAGTACCCGAAAAGGGCGCTAGGAGGCGCCTCCTTAGCTCAGTGGCAGAGCGCTGGTCTAGTAAACCAGAGGTCGTGAGTTCGATCCTCACAGGAGGCAAATGAATTTTGTAACAGCCCCTCCCACCGTGGCCCTTTCGAAAAAAGCGGTCAAGGATAAAAAAAATTATGAATGGGTGCGGTATTTAAGAAATGCTCTCGCAAATGAATAGTGTGAATGGTGCTATTAAAGTGGGCACCAGAATCTGCAGCTTTTGGCAGTCTCCGGAGAATGCCGACGTGAAATACTTAGTTCTTGTGATGTATTTTCTACCCCTGATAAAGACCCTCGCGATTGTCGTCGTCGTCGTCGTCGTCGTCGTCGGCGCCGCCGCCGCCGCTTTGGTAATAGCGACAACTCGCCATTGTATCACATAGGGTGAGGTACCTTCTGCAAGCGACTGAGATGGCACTAAGCGATTGAAGCTGATTTGCCACCTCTTGTTTGATCAGCGTCATAAGGGCTTGAATGTAACTTGCGATGGGACACAGCAAGAAGTAGCGTCGTACTTTTAGTACTGAAATTTGAGATGGAGAACTGCGTCAAAGATGGGAAATTCATTCTGCCAAGTGTACAAATGGCGAAAATGAAGTGTGTGTGGAGAAGTATACCGCACCAGTGACCGTGTGGCCTAATGGATAAGGCGTCGGACTTCGGATCCGAAGATTGCAGGTTCGAATCCTGTCACGGTCGAGTTTTTCCTGTTCTGCAAAAGATGCATGCTGTTTTACTGTGTTGTTTGAGTACTCTAAAACTAGTTGGAAGTTGCTGCTGTCCGCTTCCTGGCTGCAAAACCGGCGTCTACCAGAAGCACAAGCAAGACAAGGGTGATCTGTAGCGAAGTTTTCGGCACAGTGCCGTTCAGGAGAGTTTTTTTGTTGGAACTACTGCATCTGATTCAGGAGCCAAGGGCTACGCCACAGGCGTCTGCGCACTGTCGAGCATGTGTGTTGAATAATGGTGCTGATAGCCACGTATCATTTCAAGCAGATTTGATGCCTTTCGGAGACAATTTTTCATTGAATAGGATTGTAGCTGATTTGTGGCAGCAGGAAATAAGTTGTAGTCAAAAGAATCTTCAATAGATGGTCGCAGGTCAAATCAGTATTGTATGGCTCGTAACGCGTTGCGTGCAGCCCGGCTAGCTCAGTCGGTAGAGCATGAGACTCTTAATCTCAGGGTCGTGGGTTCGAGCCCCACGCTGGGCGGCGCAAAATTTTGTGTCTACGCGAATCCAACATGCGCCCCTCTCGTGAGCCTTGCGTAATGAACGTAACGGGTTACGACGATGCCTAGCTTCGTATGAGTATCAGAGAAACGGTATTTGAAGCTGAAAGTGACTCTGAAATGAAATAAATGTGTTGTTTTGGAATTTTTTTAGTTGTACATCGATATAGTGTGAGATGTGTAGGAAAGCAGCAGCTGTGCTAACTAAATGCAAATAATGGTCGCTCATGCGGTGCGTTTCGAGCTGAAGGGCTCCGATTCACTACTCTGTAAGAACAAAGTACCCGAAAAGGGCGCTAGGAGGCGCCTCCTTAGCTCAGTGGCAGAGCGCTGGTCTAGTAAACCAGAGGTCGTGAGTTCGATCCTCACAGGAGGCAAATGAATTTTGTAACAGCCCCTCCCACCGTGGCCCTTTCGAAAAAAGCGGTCAAGGATAAAAAAAATTATGAATGGGTGCGGTATTTAAGAAATGCTCTCGCAAATGAATAGTGTGAATGGTGCTATTAAAGTGGGCACCAGAATCTGCAGCTTTTGGCAGTCTCCGGAGAATGCCGACGTGAAATACTTAGTTCTTGTGATGTATTTTCTACCCCTGATAAAGACCCTCGCGATTGTCGTCGTCGTCGTCGTCGTCGCCGCCGCCGCTTTGGTAATAGCGACAACTCGCCATTGTATCACATAGGGTGAGGTACCTTCTGCAAGCGACTGAGATGGCACTAAGCGATTGAAGCTGATTTGCCACCTCTTGTTTGATCAGCGTCATAAGGGCTTGAATGTAACTTGCGATGGGACACAGCAAGAAGTAGCGTCGTACTTTTAGTACTGAAATTTGAGATGGAGAACTGCGTCAAAGATGGGAAATTCATTCTGCCAAGTGTACAAATGGCGAAAATGAAGTGTGTGTGGAGAAGTATACTGCACCAGTGACCGTGTGGCCTAATGGATAAGGCGTCGGACTTCGGATCCGAAGATTGCAGGTTCGAATCCTGTCACGGTCGAGTTTTTCCTGTTCTGCAAAAGATGCATGCTGTTTTACTGTGTTGTTTGAGTACTCTAAAACTAGTTGGAAGTTGCTGCTGTCCGCTTCCTGGCTGCAAAACCGGCGTCTACCAGAAGCACAAGCAAGACAAGGGTGATCTGTAGCGAAGTTTTCGGCACAGTGCCGTTCAGGAGAGTTTTTGTTGGAACTACTGCATCTGATTCAGGAGCCAAGGGCTACGCCACAGGCGTCTGCGCACTGTCGAGCATGTGTGTTGAATAATGGTGCTGATAGCCACGTATCATTTCAAGCAGATTTGATGCCTTTCGGAGACAATTTTTCATTGAATAGGATTGTAGCTGATTTGTGGCAGCAGGAAATAAGTTGTAGTCAAAAGAATCTTCAATAGATGGTCGCAGGTCAAATCAGTATTGTATGGCTCGTAACGCGTTGCGTGCAGCCCGGCTAGCTCAGTCGGTAGAGCATGAGACTCTTAATCTCAGGGTCGTGGGTTCGAGCCCCACGCTGGGCGGCGCAAAATTTTGTGTCTACGCGGATCTAACATGCGCCCCTCTCGTGAGCCTTGCGTAATGAACGTAACGGGTTACGACGATGCCTAGCTTCGTATGAATATCAGAGGAACGGTATTTGAAGCTGAAAGTGACTCTGAAATGAAATAAATGTGTTGTTTTGGAATTTTAGTTGTACATCGATATAGTGTGAGATGTGTAGGAAAGCAGCAGCTGTGCTAACTAAATGCAAATAATGGTCGCTCATGCGGTGCGTTTCGAGCTGAAGGGCTCCGATTCACTACTCTGTAAGAACAAAGTACCCGAAAAGGGCGCTAGGAGGCGCCTCCTTAGCTCAGTGGCAGAGCGCTGGTCTAGTAAACCAGAGGTCGTGAGTTCGATCCTCACAGGAGGCAAATGAATTTTGTAACAGCCCCTCCCACCGTGGCCCTTTCGAAAAAAGCGGTCAAGGATAAAAAAAATTATGAATGGGTGCGGTATTTAAGAAATGCTCTCGCAAATGAATAGTGTGAATGGTGCTATTAAAGTGGGCACCAGAATCTGCAGCTTTTGGCAGTCTCCGGAGAATGCCGACGTGAAATACTTAGTTCTTGTGATGTATTTTCTACCCCTGATAAAGACCCTCGCGATTGTCGTCGTCGTCGTCGTCGTCGTCGTCGGCGCCGCCGCCGCCGCTTTGGTAATAGCGACAACTCGCCATTGTATCACATAGGGTGAGGTACCTTCTGCAAGCGACTGAGATGGCACTAAGCGATTGAAGCTGATTTGCCACCTCTTGTTTGATCAGCGTCATAAGGGCTTGAATGTAACTTGCGATGGGACACAGCAAGAAGTAGCGTCGTACTTTTAGTACTGAAATTTGAGATGGAGAACTGCGTCAAAGATGGGAAATTCATTCTGCCAAGTGTACAAATGGCGAAAATGAAGTGTGTGTGGAGAAGTATACCGCACCAGTGACCGTGTGGCCTAATGGATAAGGCGTCGGACTTCGGATCCGAAGATTGCAGGTTCGAATCCTGTCACGGTCGAGTTTTTCCTGTTCTGCAAAAGATGCATGCTGTTTTACTGTGTTGTTTGAGTACTCTAAAACTAGTTGGAAGTTGCTGCTGTCCGCTTCCTGGCTGCAAAACCGGCGTCTACCAGAAGCACAAGCAAGACAAGGGTGATCTGTAGCGAAGTTTTCGGCACAGTGCCGTTCAGGAGAGTTTTTGTTGGAACTACTGCATCTGATTCAGGAGCCAAGGGCTACGCCACAGGCGTCTGCGCACTGTCGAGCATGTGTGTTGAATAATGGTGCTGATAGCCACGTATCATTTCAAGCAGATTTGATGCCTTTCGGAGACAATTTTTCATTGAATAGGATTGTAGCTGATTTGTGGCAGCAGGAAATAAGTTGTAGTCAAAAGAATCTTCAATAGATGGTCGCAGGTCAAATCAGTATTGTATGGCTCGTAACGCGTTGCGTGCAGCCCGGCTAGCTCAGTCGGTAGAGCATGAGACTCTTAATCTCAGGGTCGTGGGTTCGAGCCCCACGCTGGGCGGCGCAAAATTTTGTGTCTACGCGGATCCAACATGCGCCCCTCTCGTGAGCCTTGCGTAATGAACGTAACGGGTTACGACGATGCCTAGCTTCGTATGAATATCAGAGGAACGGTATTTGAAGCTGAAAGTGACTCTGAAATGAAATAAATGTGTTGTTTTGGAATTTTAGTTGTACATCGATATAGTGTGAGATGTGTAGGAAAGCAGCAGCTGTGCTAACTAAATGCAAATAATGGTCGCTCATGCGGTGCGTTTCGAGCTGAAGGGCTCCGATTCACTACTCTGTAAGAACAAAGTACCCGAAAAGGGCGCTAGGAGGCGCCTCCTTAGCTCAGTGGCAGAGCGCTGGTCTAGTAAACCAGAGGTCGTGAGTTCGATCCTCACAGGAGGCAAATGAATTTTGTAACAGCCCCTCCCACCGTGGCCCTTTCGAAAAAAGCGGTCAAGGATAAAAAAAATTATGAATGGGTGCGGTATTTAAGAAATGCTCTCGCAAATGAATAGTGTGAATGGTGCTATTAAAGTGGGCACCAGAATCTGCAGCTTTTGGCAGTCTCCGGAGAATGCCGACGTGAAATACTTAGTTCTTGTGATGTATTTTCTACCCCTGATAAAGACCCTCGCGAATGTCGTCGTCGTCGTCGGCGCCGGCGCCGCCGCCGCCGCTTTGGTAATAGCGACAACTCGCCATTGTATCACATAGGGTGAGGTACCTTCTGCAAGCGACTGAGATGGCACTAAGCGATTGAAGCTGATTTGCCACCTCTTGTTTGATCAGCGTCATAAGGGCTTGAATGTAACTTGCGATGGGACACAGCAAGAAGTAGCGTCGTACTTTTAGTACTGAAATTTGAGATGGAGAACTGCGTCAAAGATGGGAAATTCATTCTGCCAAGTGTACAAATGGCGAAAATGAAGTGTGTGTGGAGAAGTATACTGCACCAGTGACCGTGTGGCCTAATGGATAAGGCGTCGGACTTCGGATCCGAAGATTGCAGGTTCGAATCCTGTCACGGTCGAGTTTTTCCTGTTCTGCAAAAGATGCATGCTGTTTTACTGTGTTGTTTGAGTACTCTAAAACTAGTTGGAAGTTGCTGCTGTCCGCTTCCTGGCTGCAAAACCGGCGTCTACCAGAAGCACAAGCAAGACAAGGGTGATCTGTAGCGAAGTTTTCGGCACAGTGCCGTTCAGGAGAGTTTTTGTTGGAACTACTGCATCTGATTCAGGAGCCAAGGGCTACGCCACAGGCGTCTGCGCACTGTCGAGCATGTGTGTTGAATAATGGTGCTGATAGCCACGTATCATTTCAAGCAGATTTGATGCCTTTCGGAGACAATTTTTCATTGAATAGGATTGTAGCTGATTTGTGGCAGCAGGAAATAAGTTGTAGTCAAAAGAATCTTCAATAGATGGTCGCAGGTCAAATCAGTATTGTATGGCTCGTAACGCGTTGCGTGCAGCCCGGCTAGCTCAGTCGGTAGAGCATGAGACTCTTAATCTCAGGGTCGTGGGTTCGAGCCCCACGCTGGGCGGCGCAAAATTTTGTGTCTACGCGGATCCAACATGCGCCCCTCTCGTGAGCCTTGCGTAATGAACGTAACGGGTTACGACGATGCCTAGCTTCGTATGAATATCAGAGGAACGGTATTTGAAGCTGAAAGTGACTCTGAAATGAAATAAATGTGTTGTTTTGGAATTTTAGTTGTACATCGATATAGTGTGAGATGTGTAGGAAAGCAGCAGCTGTGCTAACTAAATGCAAATAATGGTCGCTCATGCGGTGCGTTTCGAGCTGAAGGGCTCCGATTCACTACTCTGTAAGAACAAAGTACCCGAAAAGGGCGCTAGGAGGCGCCTCCTTAGCTCAGTGGCAGAGCGCTGGTCTAGTAAACCAGAGGTCGTGAGTTCGATCCTCACAGGAGGCAAATGAATTTTGTAACAGCCCCTCCCACCGTGGCCCTTTCGAAAAAAGCGGTCAAGGATAAAAAAAATTATGAATGGGTGCGGTATTTAAGAAATGCTCTCGCAAATGAATAGTGTGAATGGTGCTATTAAAGTGGGCACCAGAATCTGCAGCTTTTGGCAGTCTCCGGAGAATGCCGACGTGAAATACTTAGTTCTTGTGATGTATTTTCTACCCCTGATAAAGACCCTCGCGATTGTCGTCGTCGTCGTCGTCGTCGTCGTCGTCGTCGTCGTCGTCGTCGTCGGCGCCGCCGCCGCCGCTTTGGTAATAGCGACAACTCGCCATTGTATCACATAGGGTGAGGTACCTTCTGCAAGCGACTGAGATGGCACTAAGCGATTGAAGCTGATTTGCCACCTCTTGTTTGATCAGCGTCATAAGGGCTTGAATGTAACTTGCGATGGGACACAGCAAGAAGTAGCGTCGTACTTTTAGTACTGAAATTTGAGATGGAGAACTGCGTCAAAGATGGGAAATTCATTCTGCCAAGTGTACAAATGGCGAAAATGAAGTGTGTGTGGAGAAGTATACTGCACCAGTGACCGTGTGGCCTAATGGATAAGGCGTCGGACTTCGGATCCGAAGATTGCAGGTTCGAATCCTGTCACGGACGAGTTTTTCCTGTTCTGCAAAAGATGCATGCTGTTTTACTGTGTTGTTTGAGTACTCTAAAACTAGTTGGAAGTTGCTGCTGTCCGCTTCCTGCTGCAAAACCGGCGTCTACCAGAAGCACAAGCAAGACAAGGGTGATCTGTAGCGAAGTTTTCGGCACAGTGCCGTTCAGGAGAGTTTTTGTTGGAACTACTGCATCTGATTCAGGAGCCAAGGGCTACGCCACAGGCGTCTGCGCACTGTCGAGCATGTGTGTTGAATAATGGTGCTGATAGCCACGTATCATTTCAAGCAGATTTGATGCCTTTCGGAGACAATTTTTCATTGAATAGGATTGTAGCTGATTTGTGGCAGCAGGAAATAAGTTGTAGTCAAAAGAATCTTCAATAGATGGTCGCAGGTCAAATCAGTATTGTATGGCTCGTAACGCATTGCGTGCAGCCCGGCTAGCTCAGTCGGTAGAGCATGAGACTCTTAATCTCAGGGTCGTGGGTTCGAGCCCCACGCTGGGCGGCGCAAAATTTTGTGTCTACGCGGATCCAACATGCGCCCCTCTCGTGAGCCTTGCGTAATGAACGTAACGGGTTACGACGATGCCTAGCTTCGTATGAATATCAGAGGAACGGTATTTGAAGCTGAAAGTGACTCTGAAATGAAATAAATGTGTTGTTTTGGAATTTTAGTTGTACATCGATATAGTGTGAGATGTGTAGGAAAGCAGCAGCTGTGCTAACTAAATGCAAATAATGGTCGCTCATGCGGTGCGTTTCGAGCTGAAGGGCTCCGATTCACTACTCTGTAAGAACAAAGTACCCGAAAAGGGCGCTAGGAGGCGCCTCCTTAGCTCAGTGGCAGAGCGCTGGTCTAGTAAACCAGAGGTCGTGAGTTCGATCCTCACAGGAGGCAAATGAATTTTGTAACAGCCCCTCCCACCGTGGCCCTTTCGAAAAAAGCGGTCAAGGATAAAAAAAATTATGAATGGGTGCGGTATTTAAGAAATGCTCTCGCAAATGAATAGTGTGAATGGTGCTATTAAAGTGGGCACAAGAATCTGCAGCTTTTGGCAGTCTGCGGAGAATGCCGACGTGAAATACTTAGTTCTTGTGATGTATTTTCTACCCCTGATAAAGACCCTCGCGATTGTCGTCGTCGTCGTCGTCGTCGTCGTCGTCGGCGCCGCCGCCGCCGCTTTGGTAATAGCGACAACTCGCCATTGTATCACATAGGGTGAGGTACCTTCTGCAAGCGACTGAGATGGCACTAAGCGATTGAAGCTGATTTGCCACCTCTTGTTTGATCAGCGTCATAAGGGCTTGAATGTAACTTGCGATGGGACACAGCAAGAAGTAGCGTCGTACTTTTAGTACTGAAATTTGAGATGGAGAACTGCGTCAAAGATGGGAAATTCATTCTGCCAAGTGTACAAATGGCGAAAATGAAGTGTGTGTGGAGAAGTATACTGCACCAGTGACCGTGTGGCCTAATGGATAAGGCGTCGGACTTCGGATCCGAAGATTGCAGGTTCGAATCCTGTCACGGACGAGTTTTTCCTGTTCTGCAAAAGATGCATGCTGTTTTACTGTGTTGTTTGAGTACTCTAAAACTAGTTGGAAGTTGCTGCTGTCCGCTTCCTGGCTGCAAAACCGGCGTCTACCAGAAGCACAAGCAAGACAAGGGTGATCTGTAGCGAAGTTTTCGGCACAGTGCCGTTCAGGAGAGTTTTTGTTGGAACTACTGCATCTGATTCAGGAGCCAAGGGCTACGCCACAGGCGTCTGCGCACTGTCGAGCATGTGTGTTGAATAATGGTGCTGATAGCCACGTATCATTTCAAGCAGATTTGATGCCTTTCGGAGACAATTTTTCATTGAATAGGATTGTAGCTGATTTGTGGCAGCAGGAAATAAGTTGTAGTCAAAAGAATCTTCAATAGATGGTCGCAGGTCAAATCAGTATTGTATGGCTCGTAACGCATTGCGTGCAGCCCGGCTAGCTCAGTCGGTAGAGCATGAGACTCTTAATCTCAGGGTCGTGGGTTCGAGCCCCACGCTGGGCGGCGCAAAATTTTGTGTCTACGCGGATCCAACATGCGCCCCTCTCGTGAGCCTTGCGTAATGAACGTAACGGGTTACGACGATGCCTAGCTTCGTATGAATATCAGAGGAACGGTATTTGAAGCTGAAAGTGACTCTGAAATGAAATAAATGTGTTGTTTTGGAATTTTAGTTGTACATCGATATAGTGTGAGATGTGTAGGAAAGCAGCAGCTGTGCTAACTAAATGCAAATAATGGTCGCTCATGCGGTGCGTTTCGAGCTGAAGGGCTCCGATTCACTACTCTGTAAGAACAAAGTACCCGAAAAGGGCGCTAGGAGGCGCCTCCTTAGCTCAGTGGCAGAGCGCTGGTCTAGTAAACCAGAGGTCGTGAGTTCGATCCTCACAGGAGGCAAATGAATTTTGTAACAGCCCCTCCCACCGTGGCCCTTTCGAAAAAAGCGGTCAAGGATAAAAAAAATTATGAATGGGTGCGGTATTTAAGAAATGCTCTCGCAAATGAATAGTGTGAATGGTGCTATTAAAGTGGGCACCAGAATCTGCAGCTTTTGGCAGTCTCCGGAGAATGCCGACGTGAAATACTTAGTTCTTGTGATGTATTTTCTACCCCTGATAATGACCCTCGCGATTGTCGTCGTCGTCGTCGGCGCCGCCGCCGCCGCTTTGGTAATAGCGACAACTCGCCATTGTATCACATAGGGTGAGGTACCTTCTGCAAGCGACTGAGATGGCACTAAGCGATTGAAGCTGATTTGCCACCTCTTGTTTGATCAGCGTCATAAGGGCTTGAATGTAACTTGCGATGGGACACAGCAAGAAGTAGCGTCGTACTTTTAGTACTGAAATTTGAGATGGAGAACTGCGTCAAAGATGGGAAATTCATTCTGCCAAGTGTACAAATGGCGAAAATGAAGTGTGTGTGGAGAAGTATACTGCACCAGTGACCGTGTGGCCTAATGGATAAGGCGTCGGACTTCGGATCCGAAGATTGCAGGTTCGAATCCTGTCACGGTCGAGTTTTTCCTGTTCTGCAAAAGATGCATGCTGTTTTACTGTGTTGTTTGAGTACTCTAAAACTAGTTGGAAGTTGCTGCTGTCCGCTTCCTGGCTGCAAAACCGGCGTCTACCAGAAGCACAAGCAAGACAAGGGTGATCTGTAGCGAAGTTTTCGGCACAGTGCCGTTCAGGAGAGTTTTTGTTGGAACTACTGCATCTGATTCAGGAGCCAAGGGCTACGCCACAGGCGTCTGCGCACTGTCGAGCATGTGTGTTGAATAATGGTGCTGATAGCCACGTATCATTTCAAGCAGATTTGATGCCTTTCGGAGACAATTTTTCATTGAATAGGATTGTAGCTGATTTGTGGCAGCAGGAAATAAGTTGTAGTCAAAAGAATCTTCAATAGATGGTCGCAGGTCAAATCAGTATTGTATGGCTCGTAACGCATTGCGTGCAGCCCGGCTAGCTCAGTCGGTAGAGCATGAGACTCTTAATCTCAGGGTCGTGGGTTCGAGCCCCACGCTGGGCGGCGCAAAATTTTGTGTCTACGCGGATCCAACATGCGCCCCTCTCGTGAGCCTTGCGTAATGAACGTAACGGGTTACGACGATGCCTAGCTTCGTATGAATATCAGAGGAACGGTATTTGAAGCTGAAAGTGACTCTGAAATGAAATAAATGTGTTGTTTTGGAATTTTAGTTGTACATCGATATAGTGTGAGATGTGTAGGAAAGCAGCAGCTGTGCTAACTAAATGCAAATAATGGTCGCTCATGCGGTGCGTTTCGAGCTGAAGGGCTCCGATTCACTACTCTGTAAGAACAAAGTACCCGAAAAGGGCGCTAGGAGGCGCCTCCTTAGCTCAGTGGCAGAGCGCTGGTCTAGTAAACCAGAGGTCGTGAGTTCGATCCTCACAGGAGGCAAATGAATTTTGTAACAGCCCCTCCCACCGTGGCCCTTTCGAAAAAAGCGGTCAAGGATAAAAAAAATTATGAATGGGTGCGGTATTTAAGAAATGCTCTCGCAAATGAATAGTGTGAATGGTGCTATTAAAGTGGGCACCAGAATCTGCAGCTTTTGGCAGTCTCCGGAGAATGCCGACGTGAAATACTTAGTTCTTGTGATGTATTTTCTACCCCTGATAATGACCCTCGCGATTGTCGTCGTCGTCGTCGTCGTCGGCGCCGCCGCCGCCGCTTTGGTAATAGCGACAACTCGCCATTGTATCACATAGGGTGAGGTACCTTCTGCAAGCGACTGAGATGGCACTAAGCGATTGAAGCTGATTTGCCACCTCTTGTTTGATCAGCGTCATAAGGGCTTGAATGTAACTTGCGATGGGACACAGCAAGAAGTAGCGTCGTACTTTTAGTACTGAAATTTGAGATGGAGAACTGCGTCAAAGATGGGAAATTCATTCTGCCAAGTGTACAAATGGCGAAAATGAAGTGTGTGTGGAGAAGTATATTGCACCAGTGACCGTGTGGCCTAATGGATAAGGCGTCGGACTTCGGATCCGAAGATTGCAGGTTCGAATCCTGTCACGGTCGAGTTTTTCCTGTTCTGCAAAAGATGCATGCTGTTTTACTGTGTTGTTTGAGTACTCTAAAACTAGTTGGAAGTTGCTGCTGTCCGCTTCCTGGCTGCAAAACCGGCGTCTACCAGAAGCACAAGCAAGACAAGGGTGATCTGTAGCGAAGTTTTCGGCACAGTGCCGTTCAGGAGAGTTTTTGTTGGAACTACTGCATCTGATTCAGGAGCCAAGGGCTACGCCACAGGCGTCTGCGCACTGTCGAGCATGTGTGTTGAATAATGGTGCTGATAGCCACGTATCATTTCAAGCAGATTTGATGCCTTTCGGAGACAATTTTTCATTGAATAGGATTGTAGCTGATTTGTGGCAGCAGGAAATAAGTTGTAGTCAAAAGAATCTTCAATAGATGGTCGCAGGTCAAATCAGTATTGTATGGCTCGTAACGCGTTGCGTGCAGCCCGGCTAGCTCAGTCGGTAGAGCATGAGACTCTTAATCTCAGGGTCGTGGGTTCGAGCCCCACGCTGGGCGGCGCAAAATTTTGTGTCTACGCGGATCCAACATGCGCCCCTCTCGTGAGCCTTGCGTAATGAACGTAACGGGTTACGACGATGCCTAGCTTCGTATGAATATCAGAGGAACGGTATTTGAAGCTGAAAGTGACTCTGAAATGAAATAAATGTGTTGTTTTGGAATTTTAGTTGTACATCGATATAGTGTGAGATGTGTAGGAAAGCAGCAGCTGTGCTAACTAAATGCAAATAATGGTCGCTCATGCGGTGCGTTTCGAGCTGAAGGGCTCCGATACACTACTCCGTAAGAACAAAGTACCCGAAAAAGGCGCTAGGAGGCGCCTCCTTAGCTCAGTGGCTGAGAGCTGGTCTAGTAAACCAGAGGTCGTGAGTTCGATCCTCACAGGAGGCAAATGAATTTTGTAACAGCCCCTCCCACCCTGGCCCTTTCGAAAAAAGCGGTCAAGGATAAAAAAAATTATGAATGGGTGCGGTATTTAAGAAATGCTCTCGCAAATGAATAGTGTGAATGGTGCTATTAAAGTGGGCACCAGAATCTGCAGCTTTTGGCAGTCTCCGGAGAATGCCGACGTGAAATACTTAGTTCTTGTGATGTATTTTCTACCCCTGATAAAGACCCTCGCGAATGTCGTCGTCGTCGTCGGCGCCGGCGCCGCCGCCGCCGCTTTGGTAATAGCGACAACTCGCCATTGTATCACATAGGGTGAGGTACCTTCTGCAAGCGACTGAGATGGCACTAAGCGATTGAAGCTGATTTGCCACCTCTTGTTTGATCAGCGTCATAAGGGCTTGAATGTAACTTGCGATGGGACACAGCAAGAAGTAGCGTCGTACTTTTAGTACTGAAATTTGAGATGGAGAACTGCGTCAAAGATGGGAAATTCATTCTGCCAAGTGTACAAATGGCGAAAATGAAGTGTGTGTGGAGAAGTATATTGCACCAGTGACCGTGTGGCCTAATGGATAAGGCGTCGGACTTCGGATCCGAAGATTGCAGGTTCGAATCCTGTCACGGTCGAGTTTTTCCTGTTCTGCAAAAGATGCATGCTGTTTTACTGTGTTGTTTGAGTACTCTAAAACTAGTTGGAAGTTGCTGCTGTCCGCTTCCTGGCTGCAAAACCGGCGTCTACCAGAAGCACAAGCAAGACAAGGGTGATCTGTAGCGAAGTTTTCGGCACAGTGCCGTTCAGGAGAGTTTTTGTTGGAACTACTGCATCTGATTCAGGAGCCAAGGGCTACGCCACAGGCGTCTGCGCACTGTCGAGCATGTGTGTTGAATAATGGTGCTGATAGCCACGTATCATTTCAAGCAGATTTGATGCCTTTCGGAGACAATTTTTCATTGAATAGGATTGTAGCTGATTTGTGGCAGCAGGAAATAAGTTGTAGTCAAAAGAATCTTCAATAGATGGTCGCAGGTCAAATCAGTATTGTATGGCTCGTAACGCGTTGCGTGCAGCCCGGCTAGCTCAGTCGGTAGAGCATGAGACTCTTAATCTCAGGGTCGTGGGTTCGAGCCCCACGCTGGGCGGCGCAAAATTTTGTGTCTACGCGGATCCAACATGCGCCCCTCTCGTGAGCCTTGCGTAATGAACGTAACGGGTTACGACGATGCCTAGCTTCGTATGAATATCAGAGGAACGGTATTTGAAGCTGAAAGTGACTCTGAAATGAAATAAATGTGTTGTTTTGGAATTTTAGTTGTACATCGATATAGTGTGAGATGTGTAGGAAAGCAGCAGCTGTGCTAACTAAATGCAAATAATGGTCGCTCATGCGGTGCGTTTCGAGCTGAAGGGCTCCGATTCACTACTCTGTAAGAACAAAGTACCCGAAAAGGGCGCTAGGAGGCGCCTCCTTAGCTCAGTGGCAGAGCGCTGGTCTAGTAAACCAGAGGTCGTGAGTTCGATCCTCACAGGAGGCAAATGAATTTTGTAACAGCCCCTCCCACCGTGGCCCTTTCGAAAAAAGCGGTCAAGGATAAAAAAAATTATGAATGGGTGCGGTATTTAAGAAATGCTCTCGCAAATGAATAGTGTGAATGGTGCTATTAAAGTGGGCACCAGAATCTGCAGCTTTTGGCAGTCTCCGGAGAATGCCGACGTGAAATACTTAGTTCTTGTGATGTATTTTCTACCCCTGATAAAGACCCTCGCGATTGTCGTCGTCGTCGTCGTCGTCGTCGTCGTCGTCGTCGGCGCCGCCGCCGCCGCTTTGGTAATAGCGACAACTCGCCATTGTATCACATAGGGTGAGGTACCTTCTGCAAGCGACTGAGATGGCACTAAGCGATTGAAGCTGATTTGCCACCTCTTGTTTGATCAGCGTCATAAGGGCTTGAATGTAACTTGCGATGGGACACAGCAAGAAGTAGCGTCGTACTTTTAGTACTGAAATTTGAGATGGAGAACTGCGTCAAAGATGGGAAATTCATTCTGCCAAGTGTACAAATGGCGAAAATGAAGTGTGTGTGGAGAAGTATACTGCACCAGTGACCGTGTGGCCTAATGGATAAGGCGTCGGACTTCGGATCCGAAGATTGCAGGTTCGAATCCTGTCACGGACGAGTTTTTCCTGTTCTGCAAAAGATGCATGCTGTTTTACTGTGTTGTTTGAGTACTCTAAAACTAGTTGGAAGTTGCTGCTGTCCGCTTCCTGCTGCAAAACCGGCGTCTACCAGAAGCACAAGCAAGACAAGGGTGATCTGTAGCGAAGTTTTCGGCACAGTGCCGTTCAGGAGAGTTTTTGTTGGAACTACTGCATCTGATTCAGGAGCCAAGGGCTACGCCACAGGCGTCTGCGCACTGTCGAGCATGTGTGTTGAATAATGGTGCTGATAGCCACGTATCATTTCAAGCAGATTTGATGCCTTTCGGAGACAATTTTTCATTGAATAGGATTGTAGCTGATTTGTGGCAGCAGGAAATAAGTTGTAGTCAAAAGAATCTTCAATAGATGGTCGCAGGTCAAATCAGTATTGTATGGCTCGTAACGCATTGCGTGCAGCCCGGCTAGCTCAGTCGGTAGAGCATGAGACTCTTAATCTCAGGGTCGTGGGTTCGAGCCCCACGCTGGGCGGCGGAAAATTTTGTGTCTACGCGGATCCAACATGCGCCCCTCTCGTGAGCCTTGCGTAATGAACGTAACGGGTTACGACGATGCCTAGCTTCGTATGAATATCAGAGGAACGGTATTTGAAGCTGAAAGTGACTCTGAAATGAAATAAATGTGTTGTTTTGGAATTTTAGTTGTACATCGATATAGTGTGAGATGTGTAGGAAAGCAGCAGCTGTGCTAACTAAATGCAAATAATGGTCGCTCATGCGGTGCGTTTCGAGCTGAAGGGCTCCGATTCACTACTCTGTAAGAACAAAGTACCCGAAAAGGCCGCTAGGAGGCGCCTCCTTAGCTCAGTGGCAGAGCGCTGGTCTAGTAAACCAGAGGTCGTGAGTTCGATCCTCACAGGAGGCAAATGAATTTTGTAACAGCCCCTCCCACCGTGGCCCTTTCGAAAAAAGCGGTCAAGGATAAAAAAAATTATGAATGGGTGCGGTATTTAAGAAATGCTCTCGCAAATGAATAGTGTGAATGGTGCTATTAAAGTGGGCACAAGAATCTGCAGCTTTTGGCAGTCTGCGGAGAATGCCGACGTGAAATACTTAGTTCTTGTGATGTATTTTCTACCCCTGATAAAGACCCTCGCGATTGTCGTCGTCGTCGTCGTCGTCGTCGTCGGCGCCGCCGCCGCCGCTTTGGTAATAGCGACAACTCGCCATTGTATCACATAGGGTGAGGTACCTTCTGCAAGCGACTGAGATGGCACTAAGCGATTGAAGCTGATTTGCCACCTCTTGTTTGATCAGCGTCATAAGGGCTTGAATGTAACTTGCGATGGGACACAGCAAGAAGTAGCGTCGTACTTTTAGTACTGAAATTTGAGATGGAGAACTGCGTCAAAGATGGGAAATTCATTCTGCCAAGTGTACAAATGGCGAAAATGAAGTGCGTGTGGAGAAGTATACTGCACCAGTGACCGTGTGGCCTAATGGATAAGGCGTCGGACTTCGGATCCGAAGATTGCAGGTTCGAATCCTGTCACGGTCGAGTTTTTCCTGTTCTGCAAAAGATGCATGCTGTTTTACTGTGTTGTTTGAGTACTCTAAAACTAGTTGGAAGTTGCTGCTGTCCGCTTCCTGGCTGCAAAACCGGCGTCTACCAGAAGCACAAGCAAGACAAGGGTGATCTGTAGCGAAGTTTTCGGCACAGTGCCGTTCAGGAGAGTTTTTGTTGGAACTACTGCATCTGATTCAGGAGCCAAGGGCTACGCCACAGGCGTCTGCGCACTGTCGAGCATGTGTGTTGAATAATGGTGCTGATAGCCACGTATCATTTCAAGCAGATTTGATGCCTTTCGGAGACAATTTTTCATTGAATAGGATTGTAGCTGATTTGTGGCAGCAGGAAATAAGTTGTAGTCAAAAGAATCTTCAATAGATGGTCGCAGGTCAAATCAGTATTGTATGGCTCGTAACGCATTGCGTGCAGCCCGGCTAGCTCAGTCGGTAGAGCATGAGACTCTTAATCTCAGGGTCGTGGGTTCGAGCCCCACCCTGGGCGGCGCAAAATTTTGTGTCTACGCGGATCCAACATGCGCCCCTCTCGTGAGCCTTGCGTAATGAACGTAACGGGTTACGACGATGCCTAGCTTCGTATGAATATCAGAGGAACGGTATTTGAAGCTGAAAGTGACTCTGAAATGAAATAAATGTGTTGTTTTGGAATTTTAGTTGTACATCGATATAGTGTGAGATGTGTAGGAAAGCAGCAGCTGTGCTAACTAAATGCAAATAATGGTCGCTCATGCGGTGCGTTTCGAGCTGAAGGGCTCCGATTCACTACTCTGTAAGAACAAAGTACCCGAAAAGGGCGCTAGGAGGCGCCTCCTTAGCTCAGTGGCAGAGCGCTGGTCTAGTAAACCAGAGGTCGTGAGTTCGATCCTCACAGGAGGCAAATGAATTTTGTAACAGCCCCTCCCACCGTGGCCCTTTCGAAAAAAGCGGTCAAGGATAAAAAAAATTATGAATGGGTGCGGTATTTAAGAAATGCTCTCGCAAATGAATAGTGTGAATGGTGCTATTAAAGTGGGCACCAGAATCTGCAGCTTTTGGCAGTCTCCGGAGAATGCCGACGTGAAATACTTAGTTCTTGTGATGTATTTTCTACCCCTGATAATGACCCTCGCGATTGTCGTCGTCGTCGTCGTCGGCGCCGCCGCCGCCGCTTTGGTAATAGCGACAACTCGCCATTGTATCACATAGGGTGAGGTACCTTCTGCAAGCGACTGAGATGGCACTAAGCGATTGAAGCTGATTTGCCACCTCTTGTTTGATCAGCGTCATAAGGGCTTGAATGTAACTTGCGATGGGACACAGCAAGAAGTAGCGTCGTACTTTTAGTACTGAAATTTGAGATGGAGAACTGCGTCAAAGATGGGAAATTCATTCTGCCAAGTGTACAAATGGCGAAAATGAAGTGTGTGTGGAGAAGTATATTGCACCAGTGACCGTGTGGCCTAATGGATAAGGCGTCGGACTTCGGATCCGAAGATTGCAGGTTCGAATCCTGTCACGGTCGAGTTTTTCCTGTTCTGCAAAAGATGCATGCTGTTTTACTGTGTTGTTTGAGTACTCTAAAACTAGTTGGAAGTTGCTGCTGTCCGCTTCCTGGCTGCAAAACCGGCGTCTACCAGAAGCACAAGCAAGACAAGGGTGATCTGTAGCGAAGTTTTCGGCACAGTGCCGTTCAGGAGAGTTTTTGTTGGAACTACTGCATCTGATTCAGGAGCCAAGGGCTACGCCACAGGCGTCTGCGCACTGTCGAGCATGTGTGTTGAATAATGGTGCTGATAGCCACGTATCATTTCAAGCAGATTTGATGCCTTTCGGAGACAATTTTTCATTGAATAGGATTGTAGCTGATTTGTGGCAGCAGGAAATAAGTTGTAGTCAAAAGAATCTTCAATAGATGGTCGCAGGTCAAATCAGTATTGTATGGCTCGTAACGCATTGCGTGCAGCCCGGCTAGCTCAGTCGGTAGAGCATGAGACTCTTAATCTCAGGGTCGTGGGTTCGAGCCCCACGCTGGGCGGCGCAAAATTTTGTGTCTACGCGGATCCAACATGCGCCCCTCTCGTGAGCCTTGCGTAATGAACGTAACGGGTTACGACGATGCCTAGCTTCGTATGAATATCAGAGGAACGGTATTTGAAGCTGAAAGTGACTCTGAAATGAAATAAATGTGTTGTTTTGGAATTTTAGTTGTACATCGATATAGTGTGAGATGTGTAGGAAAGCAGCAGCTGTGCTAACTAAATGCAAATAATGGTCGCTCATGCGGTGCGTTTCGAGCTGAAGGGCTCCGATTCACTACTCTGTAAGAACAAAGTACCCGAAAAGGGCGCTAGGAGGCGCCTCCTTAGCTCAGTGGCAGAGCGCTGGTCTAGTAAACCAGAGGTCGTGAGTTCGATCCTCACAGGAGGCAAATGAATTTTGTAACAGCCCCTCCCACCGTGGCCCTTTCGAAAAAAGCGGTCAAGGATAAAAAAAATTATGAATGGGTGCGGTATTTAAGAAATGCTCTCGCAAATGAATAGTGTGAATGGTGCTATTAAAGTGGGCACCAGAATCTGCAGCTTTTGGCAGTCTCCGGAGAATGCCGACGTGAAATACTTAGTTCTTGTGATGTATTTTCTACCCCTGATAATGACCCTCGCGATTGTCGTCGTCGTCGTCGTCGGCGCCGCCGCCGCCGCTTTGGTAATAGCGACAACTCGCCATTGTATCACATAGGGTGAGGTACCTTCTGCAAGCGACTGAGATGGCACTAAGCGATTGAAGCTGATTTGCCACCTCTTGTTTGATCAGCGTCATAAGGGCTTGAATGTAACTTGCGATGGGACACAGCAAGAAGTAGCGTCGTACTTTTAGTACTGAAATTTGAGATGGAGAACTGCGTCAAAGATGGGAAATTCATTCTGCCAAGTGTACAAATGGCGAAAATGAAGTGTGTGTGGAGAAGTATATTGCACCAGTGACCGTGTGGCCTAATGGATAAGGCGTCGGACTTCGGATCCGAAGATTGCAGGTTCGAATCCTGTCACGGTCGAGTTTTTCCTGTTCTGCAAAAGATGCATGCTGTTTTACTGTGTTGTTTGAGTACTCTAAAACTAGTTGGAAGTTGCTGCTGTCCGCTTCCTGGCTGCAAAACCGGCGTCTACCAGAAGCACAAGCAAGACAAGGGTGATCTGTAGCGAAGTTTTCGGCACAGTGCCGTTCAGGAGAGTTTTTGTTGGAACTACTGCATCTGATTCAGGAGCCAAGGGCTACGCCACAGGCGTCTGCGCACTGTCGAGCATGTGTGTTGAATAATGGTGCTGATAGCCACGTATCATTTCAAGCAGATTTGATGCCTTTCGGAGACAATTTTTCATTGAATAGGATTGTAGCTGATTTGTGGCAGCAGGAAATAAGTTGTAGTCAAAAGAATCTTCAATAGATGGTCGCAGGTCAAATCAGTATTGTATGGCTCGTAACGCGTTGCGTGCAGCCCGGCTAGCTCAGTCGGTAGAGCATGAGACTCTTAATCTCAGGGTCGTGGGTTCGAGCCCCACGCTGGGCGGCGCAAAATTTTGTGTCTACGCGGATCCAACATGCGCCCCTCTCGTGAGCCTTGCGTAATGAACGTAACGGGTTACGACGATGCCTAGCTTCGTATGAATATCAGAGGAACGGTATTTGAAGCTGAAAGTGACTCTGAAATGAAATAAATGTGTTGTTTTGGAATTTTAGTTGTACATCGATATAGTGTGAGATGTGTAGGAAAGCAGCAGCTGTGCTAACTAAATGCAAATAATGGTCGCTCATGCGGTGCGTTTCGAGCTGAAGGGCTCCGATTCACTACTCCGTAAGAACAAAGTACCCGAAAAAGGCGCTAGGAGGCGCCTCCTTAGCTCAGTGGCTGAGAGCTGGTCTAGTAAACCAGAGGTCGTGAGTTCGATCCTCACAGGAGGCAAATGAATTTTGTAACAGCCCCTCCCACCCTGGCCCTTTCGAAAAAAGCGGTCAAGGATAAAAAAAATTATGAATGGGTGCGGTATTTAAGAAATGCTCTCGCAAATGAATAGTGTGAATGGTGCTATTAAAGTGGGCACCAGAATCTGCAGCTTTTGGCAGTCTCCGGAGAATGCCGACGTGAAATACTTAGTTCTTGTGATGTATTTTCTACCCCTGATAAAGACCCTCGCGAATGTCGTCGTCGTCGTCGGCGCCGGCGCCGCCGCCGCCGCTTTGGTAATAGCGACAACTCGCCATTGTATCACATAGGGTGAGGTACCTTCTGCAAGCGACTGAGATGGCACTAAGCGATTGAAGCTGATTTGCCACCTCTTGTTTGATCAGCGTCATAAGGGCTTGAATGTAACTTGCGATGGGACACAGCAAGAAGTAGCGTCGTACTTTTAGTACTGAAATTTGAGATGGAGAACTGCGTCAAAGATGGGAAATTCATTCTGCCAAGTGTACAAATGGCGAAAATGAAGTGTGTGTGGAGAAGTATATTGCACCAGTGACCGTGTGGCCTAATGGATAAGGCGTCGGACTTCGGATCCGAAGATTGCAGGTTCGAATCCTGTCACGGTCGAGTTTTTCCTGTTCTGCAAAAGATGCATGCTGTTTTACTGTGTTGTTTGAGTACTCTAAAACTAGTTGGAAGTTGCTGCTGTCCGCTTCCTGGCTGCAAAACCGGCGTCTACCAGAAGCACAAGCAAGACAAGGGTGATCTGTAGCGAAGTTTTCGGCACAGTGCCGTTCAGGAGAGTTTTTGTTGGAACTACTGCATCTGATTCAGGAGCCAAGGGCTACGCCACAGGCGTCTGCGCACTGTCGAGCATGTGTGTTGAATAATGGTGCTGATAGCCACGTATCATTTCAAGCAGATTTGATGCCTTTCGGAGACAATTTTTCATTGAATAGGATTGTAGCTGATTTGTGGCAGCAGGAAATAAGTTGTAGTCAAAAGAATCTTCAATAGATGGTCGCAGGTCAAATCAGTATTGTATGGCTCGTAACGCGTTGCGTGCAGCCCGGCTAGCTCAGTCGGTAGAGCATGAGACTCTTAATCTCAGGGTCGTGGGTTCGAGCCCCACGCTGGGCGGCGCAAAATTTTGTGTCTACGCGGATCCAACATGCGCCCCTCTCGTGAGCCTTGCGTAATGAACGTAACGGGTTACGACGATGCCTAGCTTCGTATGAATATCAGAGGAACGGTATTTGAAGCTGAAAGTGACTCTGAAATGAAATAAATGTGTTGTTTTGGAATTTTAGTTGTACATCGATATAGTGTGAGATGTGTAGGAAAGCAGCAGCTGTGCTAACTAAATGCAAATAATGGTCGCTCATGCGGTGCGTTTCGAGCTGAAGGGCTCCGATTCACTACTCTGTAAGAACAAAGTACCCGAAAAGGGCGCTAGGAGGCGCCTCCTTAGCTCAGTGGCAGAGCGCTGGTCTAGTAAACCAGAGGTCGTGAGTTCGATCCTCACAGGAGGCAAATGAATTTTGTAACAGCCCCTCCCACCGTGGCCCTTTCGAAAAAAGCGGTCAAGGATAAAAAAAATTATGAATGGGTGCGGTATTTAAGAAATGCTCTCGCAAATGAATAGTGTGAATGGTGCTATTAAAGTGGGCACCAGAATCTGCAGCTTTTGGCAGTCTCCGGAGAATGCCGACGTGAAATACTTAGTTCTTGTGATGTATTTTCTACCCCTGATAAAGACCCTCGCGATTGTCGTCGTCGTCGTCGTCGTCGTCGTCGTCGTCGTCGTCGGCGCCGCCGCCGCCGCTTTGGTAATAGCGACAACTCGCCATTGTATCACATAGGGTGAGGTACCTTCTGCAAGCGACTGAGATGGCACTAAGCGATTGAAGCTGATTTGCCACCTCTTGTTTGATCAGCGTCATAAGGGCTTGAATGTAACTTGCGATGGGACACAGCAAGAAGTAGCGTCGTACTTTTAGTACTGAAATTTGAGATGGAGAACTGCGTCAAAGATGGGAAATTCATTCTGCCAAGTGTACAAATGGCGAAAATGAAGTGTGTGTGGAGAAGTATACTGCACCAGTGACCGTGTGGCCTAATGGATAAGGCGTCGGACTTCGGATCCGAAGATTGCAGGTTCGAATCCTGTCACGGACGAGTTTTTCCTGTTCTGCAAAAGATGCATGCTGTTTTACTGTGTTGTTTGAGTACTCTAAAACTAGTTGGAAGTTGCTGCTGTCCGCTTCCTGCTGCAAAACCGGCGTCTACCAGAAGCACAAGCAAGACAAGGGTGATCTGTAGCGAAGTTTTCGGCACAGTGCCGTTCAGGAGAGTTTTTGTTGGAACTACTGCATCTGATTCAGGAGCCAAGGGCTACGCCACAGGCGTCTGCGCACTGTCGAGCATGTGTGTTGAATAATGGTGCTGATAGCCACGTATCATTTCAAGCAGATTTGATGCCTTTCGGAGACAATTTTTCATTGAATAGGATTGTAGCTGATTTGTGGCAGCAGGAAATAAGTTGTAGTCAAAAGAATCTTCAATAGATGGTCGCAGGTCAAATCAGTATTGTATGGCTCGTAACGCATTGCGTGCAGCCCGGCTAGCTCAGTCGGTAGAGCATGAGACTCTTAATCTCAGGGTCGTGGGTTCGAGCCCCACGCTGGGCGGCGCAAAATTTTGTGTCTACGCGGATCCAACATGCGCCCCTCTCGTGAGCCTTGCGTAATGAACGTAACGGGTTACGACGATGCCTAGCTTCGTATGAATATCAGAGGAACGGTATTTGAAGCTGAAAGTGACTCTGAAATGAAATAAATGTGTTGTTTTGGAATTTTAGTTGTACATCGATATAGTGTGAGATGTGTAGGAAAGCAGCAGCTGTGCTAACTAAATGCAAATAATGGTCGCTCATGCGGTGCGTTTCGAGCTGAAGGGCTCCGATTCACTACTCTGTAAGAACAAAGTACCCGAAAAGGGCGCTAGGAGGCGCCTCCTTAGCTCAGTGGCAGAGCGCTGGTCTAGTAAACCAGAGGTCGTGAGTTCGATCCTCACAGGAGGCAAATGAATTTTGTAACAGCCCCTCCCACCGTGGCCCTTTCGAAAAAAGCGGTCAAGGATAAAAAAAATTATGAATGGGTGCGGTATTTAAGAAATGCTCTCGCAAATGAATAGTGTGAATGGTGCTATTAAAGTGGGCACCAGAATCTGCAGCTTTTGGCAGTCTCCGGAGAATGCCGACGTGAAATACTTAGTTCTTGTGATGTATTTTCTACCCCTGATAATGACCCTCGCGATTGTCGTCGTCGTCGTCGGCGCCGCCGCCGCCGCTTTGGTAATAGCGACAACTCGCCATTGTATCACATAGGGTGAGGTACCTTCTGCAAGCGACTGAGATGGCACTAAGCGATTGAAGCTGATTTGCCACCTCTTGTTTGATCAGCGTCATAAGGGCTTGAATGTAACTTGCGATGGGACACAGCAAGAAGTAGCGTCGTACTTTTAGTACTGAAATTTGAGATGGAGAACTGCGTCAAAGATGGGAAATTCATTCTGCCAAGTGTACAAATGGCGAAAATGAAGTGTGTGTGGAGAAGTATACTGCACCAGTGACCGTGTGGCCTAATGGATAAGGCGTCGGACTTCGGATCCGAAGATTGCAGGTTCGAATCCTGTCACGGTCGAGTTTTTCCTGTTCTGCAAAAGATGCATGCTGTTTTACTGTGTTGTTTGAGTACTCTAAAACTAGTTGGAAGTTGCTGCTGTCCGCTTCCTGGCTGCAAAACCGGCGTCTACCAGAAGCACAAGCAAGACAAGGGTGATCTGTAGCGAAGTTTTCGGCACAGTGCCGTTCAGGAGAGTTTTTGTTGGAACTACTGCATCTGATTCAGGAGCCAAGGGCTACGCCACAGGCGTCTGCGCACTGTCGAGCATGTGTGTTGAATAATGGTGCTGATAGCCACGTATCATTTCAAGCAGATTTGATGCCTTTCGGAGACAATTTTTCATTGAATAGGATTGTAGCTGATTTGTGGCAGCAGGAAATAAGTTGTAGTCAAAAGAATCTTCAATAGATGGTCGCAGGTCAAATCAGTATTGTATGGCTCGTAACGCATTGCGTGCAGCCCGGCTAGCTCAGTCGGTAGAGCATGAGACTCTTAATCTCAGGGTCGTGGGTTCGAGCCCCACGCTGGGCGGCGCAAAATTTTGTGTCTACGCGGATCCAACATGCGCCCCTCTCGTGAGCCTTGCGTAATGAACGTAACGGGTTACGACGATGCCTAGCTTCGTATGAATATCAGAGGAACGGTATTTGAAGCTGAAAGTGACTCTGAAATGAAATAAATGTGTTGTTTTGGAATTTTAGTTGTACATCGATATAGTGTGAGATGTGTAGGAAAGCAGCAGCTGTGCTAACTAAATGCAAATAATGGTCGCTCATGCGGTGCGTTTCGAGCTGAAGGGCTCCGATTCACTACTCTGTAAGAACAAAGTACCCGAAAAGGGCGCTAGGAGGCGCCTCCTTAGCTCAGTGGCAGAGCGCTGGTCTAGTAAACCAGAGGTCGTGAGTTCGATCCTCACAGGAGGCAAATGAATTTTGTAACAGCCCCTCCCACCGTGGCCCTTTCGAAAAAAGCGGTCAAGGATAAAAAAAATTATGAATGGGTGCGGTATTTAAGAAATGCTCTCGCAAATGAATAGTGTGAATGGTGCTATTAAAGTGGGCACCAGAATCTGCAGCTTTTGGCAGTCTCCGGAGAATGCCGACGTGAAATACTTAGTTCTTGTGATGTATTTTCTACCCCTGATAATGACCCTCGCGATTGTCGTCGTCGTCGTCGGCGCCGCCGCCGCCGCTTTGGTAATAGCGACAACTCGCCATTGTATCACATAGGGTGAGGTACCTTCTGCAAGCGACTGAGATGGCACTAAGCGATTGAAGCTGATTTGCCACCTCTTGTTTGATCAGCGTCATAAGGGCTTGAATGTAACTTGCGATGGGACACAGCAAGAAGTAGCGTCGTACTTTTAGTACTGAAATTTGAGATGGAGAACTGCGTCAAAGATGGGAAATTCATTCTGCCAAGTGTACAAATGGCGAAAATGAAGTGTGTGTGGAGAAGTATACTGCACCAGTGACCGTGTGGCCTAATGGATAAGGCGTCGGACTTCGGATCCGAAGATTGCAGGTTCGAATCCTGTCACGGTCGAGTTTTTCCTGTTCTGCAAAAGATGCATGCTGTTTTACTGTGTTGTTTGAGTACTCTAAAACTAGTTGGAAGTTGCTGCTGTCCGCTTCCTGGCTGCAAAACCGGCGTCTACCAGAAGCACAAGCAAGACAAGGGTGATCTGTAGCGAAGTTTTCGGCACAGTGCCGTTCAGGAGAGTTTTTGTTGGAACTACTGCATCTGATTCAGGAGCCAAGGGCTACGCCACAGGCGTCTGCGCACTGTCGAGCATGTGTGTTGAATAATGGTGCTGATAGCCACGTATCATTTCAAGCAGATTTGATGCCTTTCGGAGACAATTTTTCATTGAATAGGATTGTAGCTGATTTGTGGCAGCAGGAAATAAGTTGTAGTCAAAAGAATCTTCAATAGATGGTCGCAGGTCAAATCAGTATTGTATGGCTCGTAACGCATTGCGTGCAGCCCGGCTAGCTCAGTCGGTAGAGCATGAGACTCTTAATCTCAGGGTCGTGGGTTCGAGCCCCACGCTGGGCGGCGCAAAATTTTGTGTCTACGCGGATCCAACATGCGCCCCTCTCGTGAGCCTTGCGTAATGAACGTAACGGGTTACGACGATGCCTAGCTTCGTATGAATATCAGAGGAACGGTATTTGAAGCTGAAAGTGACTCTGAAATGAAATAAATGTGTTGTTTTGGAATTTTAGTTGTACATCGATATAGTGTGAGATGTGTAGGAAAGCAGCAGCTGTGCTAACTAAATGCAAATAATGGTCGCTCATGCGGTGCGTTTCGAGCTGAAGGGCTCCGATTCACTACTCTGTAAGAACAAAGTACCCGAAAAGGGCGCTAGGAGGCGCCTCCTTAGCTCAGTGGCAGAGCGCTGGTCTAGTAAACCAGAGGTCGTGAGTTCGATCCTCACAGGAGGCAAATGAATTTTGTAACAGCCCCTCCCACCGTGGCCCTTTCGAAAAAAGCGGTCAAGGATAAAAAAAATTATGAATGGGTGCGGTATTTAAGAAATGCTCTCGCAAATGAATAGTGTGAATGGTGCTATTAAAGTGGGCACCAGAATCTGCAGCTTTTGGCAGTCTCCGGAGAATGCCGACGTGAAATACTTAGTTCTTGTGATGTATTTTCTACCCCTGATAATGACCCTCGCGATTGTCGTCGTCGTCGTCGGCGCCGCCGCCGCCGCTTTGGTAATAGCGACAACTCGCCATTGTATCACATAGGGTGAGGTACCTTCTGCAAGCGACTGAGATGGCACTAAGCGATTGAAGCTGATTTGCCACCTCTTGTTTGATCAGCGTCATAAGGGCTTGAATGTAACTTGCGATGGGACACAGCAAGAAGTAGCGTCGTACTTTTAGTACTGAAATTTGAGATGGAGAACTGCGTCAAAGATGGGAAATTCATTCTGCCAAGTGTACAAATGGCGAAAATGAAGTGTGTGTGGAGAAGTATACTGCACCAGTGACCGTGTGGCCTAATGGATAAGGCGTCGGACTTCGGATCCGAAGATTGCAGGTTCGAATCCTGTCACGGTCGAGTTTTTCCTGTTCTGCAAAAGATGCATGCTGTTTTACTGTGTTGTTTGAGTACTCTAAAACTAGTTGGAAGTTGCTGCTGTCCGCTTCCTGGCTGCAAAACCGGCGTCTACCAGAAGCACAAGCAAGACAAGGGTGATCTGTAGCGAAGTTTTCGGCACAGTGCCGTTCAGGAGAGTTTTTGTTGGAACTACTGCATCTGATTCAGGAGCCAAGGGCTACGCCACAGGCGTCTGCGCACTGTCGAGCATGTGTGTTGAATAATGGTGCTGATAGCCACGTATCATTTCAAGCAGATTTGATGCCTTTCGCAGACAATTTTTCATTGAATAGGATTGTAGCTGATTTGTGGCAGCAGGAAATAAGTTGTAGTCAAAAGAATCTTCAATAGATGGTCGCAGGTCAAATCAGTATTGTATGGCTCGTAACGCATTGCGTGCAGCCCGGCTAGCTCAGTCGGTAGAGCATGAGACTCTTAATCTCAGGGTCGTGGGTTCGAGCCCCACGCTGGGCGGCGCAAAATTTTGTGTCTACGCGGATCCAACATGCGCCCCTCTCGTGAGCCTTGCGTAATGAACGTAACGGGTTACGACGATGCCTAGCTTCGTATGAATATCAGAGGAACGGTATTTGAAGCTGAAAGTGACTCTGAAATGAAATAAATGTGTTGTTTTGGAATTTTAGTTGTACATCGATATAGTGTGAGATGTGTAGGAAAGCAGCAGCTGTGCTAACTAAATGCAAATAATGGTCGCTCATGCGGTGCGTTTCGAGCTGAAGGGCTCCGATTCACTACTCTGTAAGAACAAAGTACCCGAAAAGGGCGCTAGGAGGCGCCTCCTTAGCTCAGTGGCAGAGCGCTGGTCTAGTAAACCAGAGGTCGTGAGTTCGATCCTCACAGGAGGCAAATGAATTTTGTAACAGCCCCTCCCACCGTGGCCCTTTCGAAAAAAGCGGTCAAGGATAAAAAAAATTATGAATGGGTGCGGTATTTAAGAAATGCTCTCGCAAATGAATAGTGTGAATGGTGCTATTAAAGTGGGCACCAGAATCTGCAGCTTTTGGCAGTCTCCGGAGAATGCCGACGTGAAATACTTAGTTCTTGTGATGTATTTTCTACCCCTGATAATGACCCTCGCGATTGTCGTCGTCGTCGTCGGCGCCGCCGCCGCCGCTTTGGTAATAGCGACAACTCGCCATTGTATCACATAGGGTGAGGTACCTTCTGCAAGCGACTGAGATGGCACTAAGCGATTGAAGCTGATTTGCCACCTCTTGTTTGATCAGCGTCATAAGGGCTTGAATGTAACTTGCGATGGGACACAGCAAGAAGTAGCGTCGTACTTTTAGTACTGAAATTTGAGATGGAGAACTGCGTCAAAGATGGGAAATTCATTCTGCCAAGTGTACAAATGGCGAAAATGAAGTGTGTGTGGAGAAGTATACTGCACCAGTGACCGTGTGGCCTAATGGATAAGGCGTCGGACTTCGGATCCGAAGATTGCAGGTTCGAATCCTGTCACGGTCGAGTTTTTCCTGTTCTGCAAAAGATGCATGCTGTTTTACTGTGTTGTTTGAGTACTCTAAAACTAGTTGGAAGTTGCTGCTGTCCGCTTCCTGGCTGCAAAACCGGCGTCTACCAGAAGCACAAGCAAGACAAGGGTGATCTGTAGCGAAGTTTTCGGCACAGTGCCGTTCAGGAGAGTTTTTGTTGGAACTACTGCATCTGATTCAGGAGCCAAGGGCTACGCCACAGGCGTCTGCGCACTGTCGAGCATGTGTGTTGAATAATGGTGCTGATAGCCACGTATCATTTCAAGCAGATTTGATGCCTTTCGGAGACAATTTTTCATTGAATAGGATTGTAGCTGATTTGTGGCAGCAGGAAATAAGTTGTAGTCAAAAGAATCTTCAATAGATGGTCGCAGGTCAAATCAGTATTGTATGGCTCGTAACGCATTGCGTGCAGCCCGGCTAGCTCAGTCGGTAGAGCATGAGACTCTTAATCTCAGGGTCGTGGGTTCGAGCCCCACGCTGGGCGGCGCAAAATTTTGTGTCTACGCGGATCCAACATGCGCCCCTCTCGTGAGCCTTGCGTAATGAACGTAACGGGTTACGACGATGCCTAGCTTCGTATGAATATCAGAGGAACGGTATTTGAAGCTGAAAGTGACTCTGAAATGAAATAAATGTGTTGTTTTGGAATTTTAGTTGTACATCGATATAGTGTGAGATGTGTAGGAAAGCAGCAGCTGTGCTAACTAAATGCAAATAATGGTCGCTCATGCGGTGCGTTTCGAGCTGAAGGGCTCCGATTCACTACTCTGTAAGAACAAAGTACCCGAAAAGGGCGCTAGGAGGCGCCTCCTTAGCTCAGTGGCAGAGCGCTGGTCTAGTAAACCAGAGGTCGTGAGTTCGATCCTCACAGGAGGCAAATGAATTTTGTAACAGCCCCTCCCACCGTGGCCCTTTCGAAAAAAGCGGTCAAGGATAAAAAAAATTATGAATGGGTGCGGTATTTAAGAAATGCTCTCGCAAATGAATAGTGTGAATGGTGCTATTAAAGTGGGCACCAGAATCTGCAGCTTTTGGCAGTCTCCGGAGAATGCCGACGTGAAATACTTAGTTCTTGTGATGTATTTTCTACCCCTGATAATGACCCTCGCGATTGTCGTCGTCGTCGTCGGCGCCGCCGCCGCCGCTTTGGTAATAGCGACAACTCGCCATTGTATCACATAGGGTGAGGTACCTTCTGCAAGCGACTGAGATGGCACTAAGCGATTGAAGCTGATTTGCCACCTCTTGTTTGATCAGCGTCATAAGGGCTTGAATGTAACTTGCGATGGGACACAGCAAGAAGTAGCGTCGTACTTTTAGTACTGAAATTTGAGATGGAGAACTGCGTCAAAGATGGGAAATTCATTCTGCCAAGTGTACAAATGGCGAAAATGAAGTGTGTGTGGAGAAGTATACTGCACCAGTGACCGTGTGGCCTAATGGATAAGGCGTCGGACTTCGGATCCGAAGATTGCAGGTTCGAATCCTGTCACGGTCGAGTTTTTCCTGTTCTGCAAAAGATGCATGCTGTTTTACTGTGTTGTTTGAGTACTCTAAAACTAGTTGGAAGTTGCTGCTGTCCGCTTCCTGGCTGCAAAACCGGCGTCTACCAGAAGCACAAGCAAGACAAGGGTGATCTGTAGCGAAGTTTTCGGCACAGTGCCGTTCAGGAGAGTTTTTGTTGGAACTACTGCATCTGATTCAGGAGCCAAGGGCTACGCCACAGGCGTCTGCGCACTGTCGAGCATGTGTGTTGAATAATGGTGCTGATAGCCACGTATCATTTCAAGCAGATTTGATGCCTTTCGGAGACAATTTTTCATTGAATAGGATTGTAGCTGATTTGTGGCAGCAGGAAATAAGTTGTAGTCAAAAGAATCTTCAATAGATGGTCGCAGGTCAAATCAGTATTGTATGGCTCGTAACGCATTGCGTGCAGCCCGGCTAGCTCAGTCGGTAGAGCATGAGACTCTTAATCTCAGGGTCGTGGGTTCGAGCCCCACGCTGGGCGGCGCAAAATTTTGTGTCTACGCGGATCCAACATGCGCCCCTCTCGTGAGCCTTGCGTAATGAACGTAACGGGTTACGACGATGCCTAGCTTCGTATGAATATCAGAGGAACGGTATTTGAAGCTGAAAGTGACTCTGAAATGAAATAAATGTGTTGTTTTGGAATTTTAGTTGTACATCGATATAGTGTGAGATGTGTAGGAAAGCAGCAGCTGTGCTAACTAAATGCAAATAATGGTCGCTCATGCGGTGCGTTTCGAGCTGAAGGGCTCCGATTCACTACTCTGTAAGAACAAAGTACCCGAAAAGGCCGCTAGGAGGCGCCTCCTTAGCTCAGTGGCAGAGCGCTGGTCTAGTAAACCAGAGGTCGTGAGTTCGATCCTCACAGGAGGCAAATGAATTTTGTAACAGCCCCTCCCACCGTGGCCCTTTCGAAAAAAGCGGTCAAGGATAAAAAAAATTATGAATGGGTGCGGTATTTAAGAAATGCTCTCGCAAATGAATAGTGTGAATGGTGCTATTAAAGTGGGCACAAGAATCTGCAGCTTTTGGCAGTCTGCGGAGAATGCCGACGTGAAATACTTAGTTCTTGTGATGTATTTTCTACCCCTGATAAAGACCCTCGCGATTGTCGTCGTCGTCGTCGTCGTCGTCGTCGTCGTCGGCGCCGCCGCCGCCGCTTTGGTAATAGCGACAACTCGCCATTGTATCACATAGGGTGAGGTACCTTCTGCAAGCGACTGAGATGGCACTAAGCGATTGAAGCTGATTTGCCACCTCTTGTTTGATCAGCGTCATAAGGGCTTGAATGTAACTTGCGATGGGACACAGCAAGAAGTAGCGTCGTACTTTTAGTACTGAAATTTGAGATGGAGAACTGCGTCAAAGATGGGAAATTCATTCTGCCAAGTGTACAAATGGCGAAAATGAAGTGTGTGTGGAGAAGTATACTGCACCAGTGACCGTGTGGCCTAATGGATAAGGCGTCGGACTTCGGATCCGAAGATTGCAGGTTCGAATCCTGTCACGGTCGAGTTTTTCCTGTTCTGCAAAAGATGCATGCTGTTTTACTGTGTTGTTTGAGTACTCTAAAACTAGTTGGAAGTTGCTGCTGTCCGCTTCCTGGCTGCAAAACCGGCGTCTACCAGAAGCACAAGCAAGACAAGGGTGATCTGTAGCGAAGTTTTCGGCACAGTGCCGTTCAGGAGAGTTTTTGTTGGAACTACTGCATCTGATTCAGGAGCCAAGGGCTACGCCACAGGCGTCTGCGCACTGTCGAGCATGTGTGTTGAATAATGGTGCTGATAGCCACGTATCATTTCAAGCAGATTTGATGCCTTTCGGAGACAATTTTTCATTGAATAGGATTGTAGCTGATTTGTGGCAGCAGGAAATAAGTTGTAGTCAAAAGAATCTTCAATAGATGGTCGCAGGTCAAATCAGTATTGTATGGCTCGTAACGCATTGCGTGCAGCCCGGCTAGCTCAGTCGGTAGAGCATGAGACTCTTAATCTCAGGGTCGTGGGTTCGAGCCCCACGCTGGGCGGCGCAAAATTTTGTGTCTACGCGGATCCAACATGCGCCCCTCTCGTGAGCCTTGCGTAATGAACGTAACGGGTTACGACGATGCCTAGCTTCGTATGAATATCAGAGGAACGGTATTTGAAGCTGAAAGTGACTCTGAAATGAAATAAATGTGTTGTTTTGGAATTTTAGTTGTACATCGATATAGTGTGAGATGTGTAGGAAAGCAGCAGCTGTGCTAACTAAATGCAAATAATGGTCGCTCATGCGGTGCGTTTCGAGCTGAAGGGCTCCGATTCACTACTCTGTAAGAACAAAGTACCCGAAAAGGGCGCTAGGAGGCGCCTCCTTAGCTCAGTGGCAGAGCGCTGGTTTAGTAAACCAGAGGTCGTGAGTTCGATCCTCACAGGAGGCAAATGAATTTTGTAACAGCCCCTCCCACCGTGGCCCTTTCGAAAAAAGCGGTCAAGGATAAAAAAAATTATGAATGGGTGCGGTATTTAAGAAATGCTCTCGCAAATGAATAGTGTGAATGGTGCTATTAAAGTGGGCACCAGAATCTGCAGCTTTTGGCAGTCTCCGGAGAATGCCGACGTGAAATACTTAGTTCTTGTGATGTATTTTCTACCCCTGATAATGACCCTCGCGATTGTCGTCGTCGTCGTCGTCGTCGGCGCCGCCGCCGCCGCTTTGGTAATAGCGACAACTCGCCATTGTATCACATAGGGTGAGGTACCTTCTGCAAGCGACTGAGATGGCACTAAGCGATTGAAGCTGATTTGCCACCTCTTGTTTGATCAGCGTCATAAGGGCTTGAATGTAACTTGCGATGGGACACAGCAAGAAGTAGCGTCGTACTTTTAGTACTGAAATTTGAGATGGAGAACTGCGTCAAAGATGGGAAATTCATTCTGCCAAGTGTACAAATGGCGAAAATGAAGTGTGTGTGGAGAAGTATACTGCACCAGTGACCGTGTGGCCTAATGGATAAGGCGTCGGACTTCGGATCCGAAGATTGCAGGTTCGAATCCTGTCACGGTCGAGTTTTTCCTGTTCTGCAAAAGATGCATGCTGTTTTACTGTGTTGTTTGAGTACTCTAAAACTAGTTGGAAGTTGCTGCTGTCCGCTTCCTGGCTGCAAAACCGGCGTCTACCAGAAGCACAAGCAAGACAAGGGTGATCTGTAGCGAAGTTTTCGGCACAGTGCCGTTCAGGAGAGTTTTTGTTGGAACTACTGCATCTGATTCAGGAGCCAAGGGCTACGCCACAGGCGTCTGCGCACTGTCGAGCATGTGTGTTGAATAATGGTGCTGATAGCCACGTATCATTTCAAGCAGATTTGATGCCTTTCGGAGACAATTTTTCATTGAATAGGATTGTAGCTGATTTGTGGCAGCAGGAAATAAGTTGTAGTCAAAAGAATCTTCAATAGATGGTCGCAGGTCAAATCAGTATTGTATGGCTCGTAACGCATTGCGTGCAGCCCGGCTAGCTCAGTCGGTAGAGCATGAGACTCTTAATCTCAGGGTCGTGGGTTCGAGCCCCACGCTGGGCGGCGCAAAATTTTGTGTCTACGCGGATCCAACATGCGCCCCTCTCGTGAGCCTTGCGTAATGAACGTAACGGGTTACGACGATGCCTAGCTTCGTATGAATATCAGAGGAACGGTATTTGAAGCTGAAAGTGACTCTGAAATGAAATAAATGTGTTGTTTTGGAATTTTAGTTGTACATCGATATAGTGTGAGATGTGTAGGAAAGCAGCAGCTGTGCTAACTAAATGCAAATAATGGTCGCTCATGCGGTGCGTTTCGAGCTGAAGGGCTCCGATTCACTACTCTGTAAGAACAAAGTACCCGAAAAGGGCGCTAGGAGGCGCCTCCTTAGCTCAGTGGCAGAGCGCTGGTTTAGTAAACCAGAGGTCGTGAGTTCGATCCTCACAGGAGGCAAATGAATTTTGTAACAGCCCCTCCCACCGTGGCCCTTTCGAAAAAAGCGGTCAAGGATAAAAAAAATTATGAATGGGTGCGGTATTTAAGAAATGCTCTCGCAAATGAATAGTGTGAATGGTGCTATTAAAGTGGGCACCAGAATCTGCAGCTTTTGGCAGTCTCCGGAGAATGCCGACGTGAAATACTTAGTTCTTGTGATGTATTTTCTACCCCTGATAATGACCCTCGCGATTGTCGTCGTCGTCGTCGTCGTCGGCGCCGCCGCCGCCGCTTTGGTAATAGCGACAACTCGCCATTGTATCACATAGGGTGAGGTACCTTCTGCAAGCGACTGAGATGGCACTAAGCGATTGAAGCTGATTTGCCACCTCTTGTTTGATCAGCGTCATAAGGGCTTGAATGTAACTTGCGATGGGACACAGCAAGAAGTAGCGTCGTACTTTTAGTACTGAAATTTGAGATGGAGAACTGCGTCAAAGATGGGAAATTCATTCTGCCAAGTGTACAAATGGCGAAAATGAAGTGTGTGTGGAGAAGTATACTGCACCAGTGACCGTGTGGCCTAATGGATAAGGCGTCGGACTTCGGATCCGAAGATTGCAGGTTCGAATCCTGTCACGGTCGAGTTTTTCCTGTTCTGCAAAAGATGCATGCTGTTTTACTGTGTTGTTTGAGTACTCTAAAACTAGTTGGAAGTTGCTGCTGTCCGCTTCCTGGCTGCAAAACCGGCGTCTACCAGAAGCACAAGCAAGACAAGGGTGATCTGTAGCGAAGTTTTCGGCACAGTGCCGTTCAGGAGAGTTTTTGTTGGAACTACTGCATCTGATTCAGGAGCCAAGGGCTACGCCACAGGCGTCTGCGCACTGTCGAGCATGTGTGTTGAATAATGGTGCTGATAGCCACGTATCATTTCAAGCAGATTTGATGCCTTTCGGAGACAATTTTTCATTGAATAGGATTGTAGCTGATTTGTGGCAGCAGGAAATAAGTTGTAGTCAAAAGAATCTTCAATAGATGGTCGCAGGTCAAATCAGTATTGTATGGCTCGTAACGCATTGCGTGCAGCCCGGCTAGCTCAGTCGGTAGAGCATGAGACTCTTAATCTCAGGGTCGTGGGTTCGAGCCCCACGCTGGGCGGCGCAAAATTTTGTGTCTACGCGGATCCAACATGCGCCCCTCTCGTGAGCCTTGCGTAATGAACGTAACGGGTTACGACGATGCCTAGCTTCGTATGAATATCAGAGGAACGGTATTTGAAGCTGAAAGTGACTCTGAAATGAAATAAATGTGTTGTTTTGGAATTTTAGTTGTACATCGATATAGTGTGAGATGTGTAGGAAAGCAGCAGCTGTGCTAACTAAATGCAAATAATGGTCGCTCATGCGGTGCGTTTCGAGCTGAAGGGCTCCGATTCACTACTCTGTAAGAACAAAGTACCCGAAAAGGGCGCTAGGAGGCGCCTCCTTAGCTCAGTGGCAGAGCGCTGGTCTAGTAAACCAGAGGTCGTGAGTTCGATCCTCACAGGAGGCAAATGAATTTTGTAACAGCCCCTCCCACCGTGGCCCTTTCGAAAAAAGCGGTCAAGGATAAAAAAAATTATGAATGGGTGCGGTATTTAAGAAATGCTCTCGCAAATGAATAGTGTGAATGGTGCTATTAAAGTGGGCACCAGAATCTGCAGCTCTTGGCAGTCTCCGGAGAATGCCGACGTGAAATACTTAGTTCTTGTGATGTATTTTCTACCCCTGATAATGACCCTCGCGATTGTCGTCGTCGTCGTCGGCGCCGCCGCCGCCGCTTTGGTAATAGCGACAACTCGCCATTGTATCACATAGGGTGAGGTACCTTCTGCAAGCGACTGAGATGGCACTAAGCGATTGAAGCTGATTTGCCACCTCTTGTTTGATCAGCGTCATAAGGGCTTGAATGTAACTTGCGATGGGACACAGCAAGAAGTAGCGTCGTACTTTTAGTACTGAAATTTGAGATGGAGAACTGCGTCAAAGATGGGAAATTCATTCTGCCAAGTGTACAAATGGCGAAAATGAAGTGTGTGTGGAGAAGTATACTGCACCAGTGACCGTGTGGCCTAATGGATAAGGCGTCGGACTTCGGATCCGAAGATTGCAGGTTCGAATCCTGTCACGGTCGAGTTTTTCCTGTTCTGCAAAAGATGCATGCTGTTTTACTGTGTTGTTTGAGTACTCTAAAACTAGTTGGAAGTTGCTGCTGTCCGCTTCCTGGCTGCAAAACCGGCGTCTACCAGAAGCACAAGCAAGACAAGGGTGATCTGTAGCGAAGTTTTCGGCACAGTGCCGTTCAGGAGAGTTTTTGTTGGAACTACTGCATCTGATTCAGGAGCCAAGGGCTACGCCACAGGCGTCTGCGCACTGTCGAGCATGTGTGTTGAATAATGGTGCTGATAGCCACGTATCATTTCAAGCAGATTTGATGCCTTTCGGAGACAATTTTTCATTGAATAGGATTGTAGCTGATTTGTGGCAGCAGGAAATAAGTTGTAGTCAAAAGAATCTTCAATAGATGGTCGCAGGTCAAATCAGTATTGTATGGCTCGTAACGCGTTGCGTGCAGCCCGGCTAGCTCAGTCGGTAGAGCATGAGACTCTTAATCTCAGGGTCGTGGGTTCGAGCCCCACGCTGGGCGGCGCAAAATTTTGTGTCTACGCGGATCCAACATGCGCCCCTCTCGTGAGCCTTGCGTAATGAACGTAACGGGTTACGACGATGCCTAGCTTCGTATGAATATCAGAGGAACGGTATTTGAAGCTGAAAGTGACTCTGAAATGAAATAAATGTGTTGTTTTGGAATTTTAGTTGTACATCGATATAGTGTGAGATGTGTAGGAAAGCAGCAGCTGTGCTAACTAAATGCAAATAATGGTCGCTCATGCGGTGCGTTTCGAGCTGAAGGGCTCCGATTCACTACTCCGTAAGAACAAAGTACCCGAAAAAGGCGCTAGGAGGCGCCTCCTTAGCTCAGTGGCTGAGAGCTGGTCTAGTAAACCAGAGGTCGTGAGTTCGATCCTCACAGGAGGCAAATGAATTTTGTAACAGCCCCTCCCACCGTGGCCCTTTCGAAAAAAGCGGTCAAGGATAAAAAAAATTATGAATGGGTGCGGTATTTAAGAAATGCTCTCGCAAATGAATAGTGTGAATGGTGCTATTAAAGTGGGCACCAGAATCTGCAGCTTTTGGCAGTCTCCGGAGAATGCCGACGTGAAATACTTAGTTCTTGTGATGTATTTTCTACCCCTGATAAAGACCCTCGCGATTGTTGTCGTCGTCGTCGTCGTCGGCGGCGGCGCCGCCGCCGCCGCTTTGGTAATGGCGACAACTCGCCATTGTATCACATAGGGTGAGGTACCTTCTGCAAGCGACTGAGATGGCACTAAGCGATTGAAGCTGATCTGCCACCTCTTGTTTGATCAGCGTCATAAGGGCTTGAATGTAACTTGCGATGGGACACAGCAAGAAGTAGCGTCGTACTTTTAGTACTGAAATTTGAGATGGAGAACTGCGTCAAAGATGGGAAATTCATTCTGCCAAGTGTACAAATGGCGGAAATGAAGTGTGTGTGGAGAAGTATACTGCACCAGTGACCGTGTGGCCTAATGGATAAGGCGTCGGACTTCGGATCCGAAGATTGCAGGTTCGAATCCTGTCACGGTCGAGTTTTTCCTGTTCTGCAAAAGATGCATGCTGTTTTACTGTGTTGTTTGAGTACTCTAAAACTAGTTGGAAGTTGCTGCTGTCCGCTTCCTGGCTGCAAAACCGGCGTCTACCAGAAGCACAAGCAAGACAAGGGTGATCTGTAGCGAAGTTTTCGGCACAGTGCCGTTCAGGAGAGTTTTTGTTGGAACTACTGCATCTGATTCAGGAGCCAAGGGCTACGCCACAGGCGTCTGCGCACTGTCGAGCATGTGTGTTGAATAATGGTGCTGATAGCCACGTATCATTTCAAGCAGATTTGATGCCTTTCGGAGACAATTTTTCATTGAATAGGATTGTAGCTGATTTGTGGCAGCAGGAAATAAGTTGTAGTCAAAAGAATCTTCAATAGATGGTCGCAGGTCAAATCAGTATTGTATGGCTCGTAACGCGTTGCGTGCAGCCCGGCTAGCTCAGTCGGTAGAGCATGAGACTCTTAATCTCAGGGTCGTGGGTTCGAGCCCCACGCTGGGCGGCGCAAAATTTTGTGTCTACGCGGATCCAACATGCGCCCCTCTCGTGAGCCTTGCGTAATGAACGTAACGGGTTACGACGATGCCTAGCTTCGTATGAATATCAGAGGAACGGTATTTGAAGCTGAAAGTGACTCTGAAATGAAATAAATGTGTTGTTTTGGAATTTTAGTTGTACATCGATATAGTGTGAGATGTGTAGGAAAGCAGCAGCTGTGCTAACTAAATGCAAATAATGGTCGCTCATGCGGTGCGTTTCGAGCTGAAGGGCTCCGATTCACTACTCTGTAAGAACAAAGTACCCGAAAAGGGCGCTAGGAGGCGCCTCCTTAGCTCAGTGGCAGAGCGCTGGTCTAGTAAACCAGAGGTCGTGAGTTCGATCCTCACAGGAGGCAAATGAATTTTGTAACAGCCCCTCCCACCGTGGCCCTTTCGAAAAAAGCGGTCAAGGATAAAAAAAATTATGAATGGGTGCGGTATTTAAGAAATGCTCTCGCAAATGAATAGTGTGAATGGTGCTATTAAAGTGGGCACCAGAATCTGCAGCTTTTGGCAGTCTCCGGAGAATGCCGACGTGAAATACTTAGTTCTTGTGATGTATTTTCTACCCCTGATAAAGACCCTCGCGATTGTTGTCGTCGTCGTCGTCGTCGTCGTCGTCGTCGTCGGCGCCGCCGCCGCCGCTTTGGTAATAGCGACAACTCGCCATTGTATCACATAGGGTGAGGTACCTTCTGCAAGCGACTGAGATGGCACTAAGCGATTGAAGCTGATTTGCCACCTCTTGTTTGATCAGCGTCATAAGGGCTTGAATGTAACTTGCGATGGGACACAGCAAGAAGTAGCGTCGTACTTTTAGTACTGAAATTTGAGATGGAGAACTGCGTCAAAGATGGGAAATTCATTCTGCCAAGTGTACAAATGGCGAAAATGAAGTGTGTGTGGAGAAGTATACTGCACCAGTGACCGTGTGGCCTAATGGATAAGGCGTCGGACTTCGGATCCGAATATTGCAGGTTCGAATCCTGTCACGGTCGAGATTTTCCTGTTCTGCAAAAGATGCATGCTGTTTTACTGTGTTGTTTGAGTACTCTAAAACTAGTTGGAAGTTGCTGCTGTCCGCTTCCTGGCTGCAAAACCGGCGTCTACCAGAAGCACAAGCAAGACAAGGGTGATCTGTAGCGAAGTTTTCGGCACAGTGCCGTTCAGGAGAGTTTTTGTTGGAACTACTGCATCTGATTCAGGAGCCAAGGGCTACGCCACAGGCGTCTGCGCACTGTCGAGCATGTGTGTTGAATAATGGTGCTGATAGCCACGTATCATTTCAAGCAGATTTGATGCCTTTCGGAGACAATTTTTCATTGAATAGGATTGTAGCTGATTTGTGGCAGCAGGAAATAAGTTGTAGTCAAAAGAATCTTCAATAGATGGTCGCAGGTCAAATCAGTATTGTATGGCTCGTAACGCGTTGCGTGCAGCCCGGCTAGCTCAGTCGGTTGAGCATGAGACTCTTAATCTCAGGGTCGTGTGTTCGAGCCCCACGCTGGGCGGCGCAAAATTTTGTGTCTACGCGGATCCAACATGCGCCCCTCTCGTGAGCCTTGCGTAATGAACGTAACGGGTTACGACGATGCCTAGCTTCGTATGAATATCAGAGGAACGGTATTTGAAGCTGAAAGTGACTCTGAAATGAAATAAATGTGTTGTTTTGGAATTTTAGTTGTACATCGATATAGTGTGAGATGTGTAGGAAAGCAGCAGCTGTGCTAACTAAATGCAAATAATGGTCGCTCATGCGGTGCGTTTCGAGCTGAAGGGCTCCGATTCACTACTCTGTAAGAACAAAGTACCCGAAAAGGGCGCTAGGAGGCGCCTCCTTAGCTCAGTGGCAGAGCGCTGGTCTAGTAAACCAGAGGTCGTGAGTTCGATCCTCACAGGAGGCAAATGAATTTTGTAACAGCCCCTCCCACCGTGGCCGTTTCGAAAAAAGCGGTCAAGGATAAAAAAAATTATGAATGGGTGCGGTATTTAAGAAATGCTCTCGCAAATGAATAGTGTGAATGGTGCTATTAAAGTGGGCACCAGAATCTGCAGCTTTTGGCAGTCTCCGGAGAATGCCGACGTGAAATACTTAGTTCTTGTCATGTATTTTCTACCCCTGATAAAGACCCTCGCGATTGTGGTCGTCGTCGTCGTCGTCGTCGTCGTCGTCGGCGCCGCCGCCGCCGCTTTGGTAATAGCGACAACTCGCCATTGTATCACATAGGGTGAGGTACCTTCTGCAAGCGACTGAGATGGCACTAAGCGATTGAAGCTGATTTGCCACCTCTTGTTTGATCAGCGTCATAAGGGCTTGAATGTAACTTGCGATGGGACACAGCAAGAAGTAGCGTCGTACTTTTAGTACTGAAATTTGAGATGGAGAACTGCGTCAAAGATGGGAAATTCATTCTGCCAAGTGTACAAATGGCGGAAATGAAGTGTGTGTGGAGAAGTATACTGCACCAGTGACCGTGTGGCCTAATGGATAAGGCGTCGGACTTCGGATCCGAAGATTGCAGGTTCGAATCCTGTCACGGTCGAGTTTTTCCTGTTCTGCAAAAGATGCATGCTGTTTTACTGTGTTGTTTGAGTACTCTAAAACTAGTTGGAAGTTGCTGCTGTCCGCTTCCTGGCTGCAAAACCGGCGTCTACCAGAAGCACAAGCAAGACAAGGGTGATCTGTAGCGAAGTTTTCGGCACAGTGCCGTTCAGGAGAGTTTTTGTTGGAACTACTGCATCTGATTCAGGAGCCAAGGGCTACGCCACAGGCGTCTGCGCACTGTCGAGCATGTGTGTTGAATAATGGTGCTGATAGCCACGTATCATTTCAAGCAGATTTGATGCCTTTCGGAGACAATTTTTCATTGAATAGGATTGTAGCTGATTTGTGGCAGCAGGAAATAAGTTGTAGTCAAAAGAATCTTCAATAGATGGTCGCAGGTCAAATCAGTATTGTATGGCTCGTAACGCGTTGCGTGCAGCCCGGCTAGCTCAGTCGGTAGAGCATGAGACTCTTAATCTCAGGGTCGTGGGTTCGAGCCCCACGCTGGGCGGCGCAAAATTTTGTGTCTACGCGGATCCAACATGCGCCCCTCTCGTGAGCCTTGCGTAATGAACGTAACGGGTTACGACGATGCCTAGCTTCGTATGAATATCAGAGGAACGGTATTTGAAGCTGAAAGTGACTCTGAAATGAAATAAATGTGTTGTTTTGGAATTTTAGTTGTACATCGATATAGTGTGAGATGTGTAGGAAAGCAGCAGCTGTGCTAACTAAATGCAAATAATGGTCGCTCATGCGGTGCGTTTCGAGCTGAAGGGCTCCGATTCACTACTCTGTAAGATAAAAGTACCCGAAAAGGGCGCTAGGAGGCGCCTCCTTAGATCAGTGGCAGAGCGCTGGTCTAGTAAACCAGAGGTCGTGAGTTCGATCCTCACAGGAGGCAAATGAATTTTGTAACAGCCCCTCCCACCGTGGCCCTTTCGAAAAAAGCGGTCAAGGATAAAAAAAATTATGAATGGGTGCGGTATTTAAGAAATGCTCTCGCAAATGAATAGTGTGAATGGTGCTATTAAAGTGGGCACCAGAATCTGCAGCTTTTGGCAGTCTCCGGAGAATGCCGACGTGAAATACTTAGTTCTTGTGATGTATTTTCTACCCCTGATAAAGACCCTCGCGATTGTCGTCGTCGTCGTCGTCGTCGTCGTCATCGTCGTCATCGTCGTCGTCGTCGGCGCCGCCGCCGCCGCTTTGGTAATAGCGACAACTCGCCATTGTATCACATAGGGTGAGGTACCTTCTGCAAGCGACTGAGATGGCACTAAGCGATTGAAGCTGATTTGCCACCTCTTGTTTGATCAGCGTCATAAGGGCTTGAATGTAACTTGCGATGGGACACAGCAAGAAGTAGCGTCGTACTTTTAGTACTGAAATTTGAGATGGAGAACTGCGTCAAAGATGGGAAATTCATTCTGCCAAGTGTACAAATGGCGAAAATGAAGTGTGTGTGGAGAAGTATACTGCACCAGTGACCGTGTGGCCTAATGGATAAGGCGTCGGACTTCGGATCCGAATATTGCAGGTTCGAATCCTGTCACGGTCGAGATTTTCCAGTTCTGCAAAAGATGCATGCTGTTTTACTGTGTTGTTTGAGTACTCTAAAACTAGTTGGAAGTTGCTGCTGTCCGCTTCCTGGCTGCAAAACTGGCGTCTACCAGAAGCACAAGCAAGACAAGGGTGATCTGTAGCGAAGTTTTCGGCACAGTGCCGTTCAGGAGAGTTTTTGTTGGAACTACTGCATCTGATTCAGGAGCCAAGGGCTACGCCACAGGCGTCTGCGCACTGTCGAGCATGTGTGTTGAATAATGGTGCTGATAGCCACGTATCATTTCAAGCAGATTTGATGCCTTTCGGAGACAATTTTTCATTGAATAGGATTGTAGCTGATTTGTGGCAGCAGGAAATAAGTTGTAGTCAAAAGAATCTTCAATAGATGGTCGCAGGTCAAATCAGTATTGTATGGCTCGTAACGCGTTGCGTGCAGCCCGGCTAGCTCAGTCGGTTGAGCATGAGACTCTTAATCTCAGGGTCGTGTGTTCGAGCCCCACGCTGGGCGGCGCAAAATTTTGTGTCTACGCGGATCCAACATGCGCCCCTCTCGTGAGCCTTGCGTAATGAACGTAACGGGTTACGACGATGCCTAGCTTCGTATGAATATCAGAGGAACGGTATTTGAAGCTGAAAGTGACTCTGAAATGAAATAAATGTGTTGTTTTGGAATTTTAGTTGTACATCGATATAGTGTGAGATGTGTAGGAAAGCAGCAGCTGTGCTAACTAAATGCAAATAATGGTCGCTCATGCGGTGCGTTTCGAGCTGAAGGGCTCCGATTCACTACTCTGTAAGAACAAAGTACCCGAAAAGGGCGCTAGGAGGCGCCTCCTTAGCTCAGTGGCAGAGCGCTGGTCTAGTAAACCAGAGGTCGTGAGTTCGATCCTCACAGGAGGCAAATGAATTTTGTAACAGCCCCTCCCACCGTGGCCGTTTCGAAAAAAGCGGTCAAGGATAAAAAAAATTATGAATGGGTGCGGTATTTAAGAAATGCTCTCGCAAATGAATAGTGTGAATGGTGCTATTAAAGTGGGCACCAGAATCTGCAGCTTTTGGCAGTCTCCGGAGAATGCCGACGTGAAATACTTAGTTCTTGTCATGTATTTTCTACCCCTGATAAAGACCCTCGCGATTGTGGTCGTCGTCGTCATCGTCGTCGTCGTCGGCGCCGCCGCCGCCGCTTTGGTAATAGCGACAACTCGCCATTGTATCACATAGGGTGAGGTACCTTCTGCAAGCGACTGAGATGGCACTAAGCGATTGAAGCTGATTTGCCACCTCTTGTTTGATCAGCGTCATAAGGGCTTGAATGTAACTTGCGATGGGACACAGCAAGAAGTAGCGTCGTACTTTTAGTACTGAAATTTGAGATGGAGAACTGCGTCAAAGATGGGAAATTCATTCTGCCAAGTGTACAAATGGCGAAAATGAAGTGTGTGTGGAGAAGTATACTGCACCAGTGACCGTGTGGCCTAATGGATAAGGCGTCGGACTTCGGATCCGAATATTGCAGGTTCGAATCCTGTCACGGTCGAGATTTTCCAGTTCTGCAAAAGATGCATGCTGTTTTACTGTGTTGTTTGAGTACTCTAAAACTAGTTGGAAGTTGCTGCTGTCCGCTTCCTGGCTGCAAAACTGGCGTCTACCAGAAGCACAAGCAAGACAAGGGTGATCTGTAGCGAAGTTTTCGGCACAGTGCCGTTCAGGAGAGTTTTTGTTGGAACTACTGCATCTGATTCAGGAGCCAAGGGCTACGCCACAGGCGTCTGCGCACTGTCGAGCATGTGTGTTGAATAATGGTGCTGATAGCCACGTATCATTTCAAGCAGATTTGATGCCTTTCGGAGACAATTTTTCATTGAATAGGATTGTAGCTGATTTGTGGCAGCAGGAAATAAGTTGTAGTCAAAAGAATCTTCAATAGATGGTCGCAGGTCAAATCAGTATTGTATGGCTCGTAACGCGTTGCGTGCAGCCCGGCTAGCTTAGTCGGTAGAGCATGAGACTCTTAATCTCAGGGTCGTGGGTTCGAGCCCCACGCTGGGCGGCGCAAAATTTTGTGTCTACGCGGATTTAACATGCGCCCCTCTCGTGAGCCTTGCGTAATGAACGTAACGGGTTACGACGATGCCTAGCTTCGTATGAATATCAGAGGAACGGTATTTGAAGCTGAAAGTGACTCTGAAATGAAATAAATGTGTTGTTTTGGAATTTTAGTTGTACATCGATATAGTGTGAGATGTGTAGGAAAGCAGCAGCTGTGCTAACTAAATGCAAATAATGGTCGCTCATGCGGTGCGTTTCGAGCTGAAGGGCTCCGATTCACTACTCTGTAAGAACAAAGTACCCGAAAAGGGCGCTAGGAGGCGCCTCCTTAGCTCAGTGGCAGAGCGCTGGTCTAGTAAACCAGAGGTCGTGAGTTCGATCCTCACAGGAGGCAAATGAATTTTGTAACAGCCCCTCCCACCGTGGCCCTTTCGAAAAAAGCGGTCAAGGATAAAAAAAATTATGAATGGGTGCGGTATTTAAGAAATGCTCTCGCAAATGAATAGTGTGAATGGTGCTATTAAAGTGGGCACCAGAATCTGCAGCTTTTGGCAGTCTCCGGAGAATGCCGACGTGAAATACTTAGTTCTTGTGATGTATTTTATACCCCTGATAAAGACCCTCGCGAGTGTGGTCGTCGTCGTCGTCGTCGTCGTCGGCGCCGCCGCCGCCGCTTTGGTAATAGCGACAACTCGCCATTGTATCACATAGGGTGAGGTACCTTCTGCAAGCGACTGAGATGGCACTAAGCGATTGAAGCTGATTTGCCACCTCTTGTTTGATCAGCGTCATAAGGGCTTGAATGTAACTTGCGATGGGACACAGCAAGAAGTAGCGTCGTACTTTTAGTACTGAAATTTGAGATGGAGAACTGCGTCAAAGATGGGAAATTCATTCTGCCAAGTGTACAAATGGCGAAAATGAAGTGTGTGTGGAGAAGTATACTGCACCAGTGACCGTGTGGCCTAATGGATAAGGCGTCGGACTTTGGATCCGAATATTGCAGGTTCGAATCCTGTCACGGTCGAGATTTTCCTGTTCTGCAAAAGATGCATGCTGTTTTACTGTGTTGTTTGAGTACTCTAAAACTAGTTGGAAGTTGCTGCTGTCCGCTTCCTGGCTGCAAAACCGGCGTCTACCAGAAGCACAAGCAAGACAAGGGTGATCTGTAGCGAAGTTTTCGGCACAGTGCCGTTCAGGAGAGTTTTTGTTGGAACTACTGCATCTGATTCAGGAGCCAAGGGCTACGCCACAGGCGTCTGCGCACTGTCGAGCATGTGTGTTGACTAATGGTGCTGATAGCCACGTATCATTTCAAGCAGATTTGATGCCTTTCGGAGACAATTTTTCATTGAATAGGATTGTAGCTGATTTGTGGCAGCAGGAAATAAGTTGTAGTCAAAAGAATCTTCAATAGATGGTCGCAGGTCAAATCAGTAATGTATGGCTCGTAACGCGTTGCGTGCAGCCCGGCTAGCTCAGTCGGTTGAGCATGAGACTCTTAATCTCAGGGTCGTGGGTTCGAGCCCCACGCTGGGCGGCGCAAAATTTTGTGTCTACGCGGATCCAACATGCGCCCCTCTCGTGAGCCTTGCGTAATGAACGTAACGGGTTACGACGATGCCTAGCTTCGTATGAATATCAGAGGAACGGTATTTGAAGCTGAAAGTGACTCTGAAATGAAATAAATGTGTTGTTTTGGAATTTTAGTTGTACATCGATATAGTGTGAGATGTGTAGGAAAGCAGCAGCTGTGCTAACTAAATGCAAATAATGGTCGCTCATGCGGTGCGTTTCGAGCTGAAGGGCTCCGATTCACTACTCTGTAAGAACAAAGTACCCGAAAAGGGCGCTAGGAGGCGCCTCCTTAGCTCAGTGGCAGAGCGCTGGTCTAGTAAACCAGAGGTCGTGAGTTCGATCCTCACAGGAGGCAAATGAATTTTGTAACAGCCCCTCCCACCGTGGCCCTTTCGAAAAAAGCGGTCAAGGATAAAAAAAATTATGAATGGGTGCGGTATTTAAGAAATGCTCTCGCAAATGAATAGTGTGAATGGTGCTATTAAAGTGGGCACCAGAATCTGCAGCTTTTCCCCCACGCGGATCCTGTATGATCTTATCCCCTTCCCTCACCTCCTCCTCTTCCTCGAAAGGATACGAATCCTCTACACCTCCCGTAAACTCGATCCTCCCCACCCGCTCGTCTCCCCGATCCTCTCCCACCCCCGCCCGCTGCCGCGCCTGTACTCTCATGTCCCACCCGGTCTCCATCTCTCCACCCTCCTTACCCTCTCCCAAGGTGGCTTCCGCCAGCTCCCCCTCCCTGATGATGCCCTCCTCCCCTCCATTTACCCCTCCTACCAACTTTGATCCTCCCGCCCTCCTCCCGTGCTTGCTCCTCCGGGCACCCTCCCTCCCTTCTCTCCCTTTTTCCCTCCCTCCTCCTTTTCTCTCCCCTTCTCCCCCGGGCCCCCCCTCCCCTGTCCCTCGCCCTCTTGCCCCCGTCTCCCCCGCCGTTGGCATCTTATTCTCCCCTCTCCCCCCACCTCCCCCCCTGTTCCGCTCTTGGCAGGTCCCCGGACTCGCACACGCTCCGTGGACTTTCGCGCGCCGGAGATCGCCGCCATCAGTGTCTTGTGTGTGCCGTCGTGTTTCGTGTTCAGTGTTTCCCGTCACGCTCCGTTGTTCACCAGTGCCATCGTCTTCTTCAGTGTCTGTGCGTCGTCTCAACAGTTTGCAGTGTGGTTTATCGTCAAGTGTGAACGGCTCCGTGTTTGTCTCTCTGTGTCTCCTATTTTATCGCCCACCATTTTGTGACTTTTCTGTTTTTCTCCTGTTTTTTGTGCTTCTGTCTCATTTGGCTGAAGAGCAGCGTAGTGTGCTGCTGCCAGCCTGCTTATTGTATAGGCATTAAAATGACAATAAAGTAAAAAAAAAAAAAAAAAAACTGCAGCTTTTGGCAGTCTCCGGAGAATGCCGACGTGAAATACTTAGTTCTTGTCATGTATTTTCTACCCCTGATAAAGACACTCGCGATTGTGGTCGTCGTCGTCGTCGTCGTCGTCGTCGTCGTCGGCGCCGCCGCCGCCGCTTTGGTAATAGCGACAACTCGCCATTGTATCACATAGGGTGAGGTACCTTCTGCAAGCGACTGAGATGGCACTAAGCGATTGAAGCTGATTTGCCACCTCTTGTTTGATCAGCGTCATAAGGGCTTGAATGTAACTTGCGATGGGACACAGCAAGAAGTAGCGTCGTACTTTTAGTACTGAAATTTGAGATGGAGAACTGCGTCAAAGATGGGAAATTCATTCTGCCAAGTGTACAAATGGCGGAAATGAAGTGTGTGTGGAGAAGTATACTGCACCAGTGACCGTGTGGCCTAATGGATAAGGCGTCGGACTTCGGATCCGAATATTGCAGGTTCGAATCCTGTCACGGTCGAGTTTTTCCTGTTCTGCAAAAGATGCATGCTGTTTTACTGTGTTGTTTGAGTACTCTAAAACTAGTTGGAAGTTGCTGCTGTCCGCTTCCTGGCTGCAAAACCGGCGTCTACCAGAAGCACAAGCAAGACAAGGGTGATCTGTAGCGAAGTTTTCGGCACAGTGCCGTTCAGGAGAGTTTTTGTTGGAACTACTGCATCTGATTCAGGAGCCAAGGGCTACGCCACAGGCGTCTGCGCACTGTCGAGCATGTGTGTTGAATAATGGTGCTGATAGCCACGTATCATTTCAAGCAGATTTGATGCCTTTCGGAGACAATTTTTCATTGAATAGGATTGTAGCTGATTTGTGGCAGCAGGAAATAAGTTGTAGTCAAAAGAATCTTCAATAGATGGTCGCAGGTCAAATCAGTATTGTATGGCTCGTAACGCGTTGCGTGCAGCCCGGCTAGCTCAGTCGGTAGAGCATGAGATTCTTAATCTCAGGGTCGTGGGTTCGAGCCCCACGCTGGGCAGCGCAAAATTTTGTGTCTACGCGGATCCAACATGCGCCCCTCTCGTGAGCCTTGCGTAATGAACGTAACGGGTTACGACGATGCCTAGCTTCGTATGAATATCAGAGGAACGGTATTTGAAGCTGAAAGTGACTCTGAAATGAAATAAATGTGTTGTTTTGGATTTTTAGTTGTACATCGATATAGTGTGAGATGTGTAGGAAAGCAGCAGCTGTGCTAACTAAATGCAAATAATGGTCGCTCATGCGGTGCGTTTCGAGCTGAAGGGCTCCGATTCACTACTCTGTAAGAACAAAGTACCCGAAAAGGGCGCTAGGAGGCGCCTCCTTAGCTCAGTGGCAGAGCGCTGGTCTAGTAAACCAGAGGTCGTGAGTTCGATCCTCACAGGAGGCAAATGAATTTTGTAACAGCCCCTCCCACCGTGGCCCTTTCGAAAAAAGCGGTCAAGGATAAAAAAAATTATGAATGGGTGCGGTATTTAAGAAATGCTCTCGCAAATGAATAGTGTGAATGGTGCTATTAAAGTGGGCACCAGAATCTGCAGCTTTTGGCAGTCTCCGGAGAATGCCGACGTGAAATACTTAGTTCTTGTGATGTATTTTCTACCCCTGATAAAGACCCTCGCGATTGTGGTCGTCGTCGTCGTCGTCGTCGTCGTCGTCGGCGGCGCCGCCGCCGCCGCTTTGGTAATAGCGACAACTTGCCATTGTATCACATAGGGTGAGGTACCTTCTGCAAGCGACTGAGATGGCACTAAGCGATTGAAGCTGATTTGCCACCTCTTGTTTGATCAGCGTCATAAGGGCTTGAATGTAACTTGCGATGGGACACAGCAAGAAGTAGCGTCGTACTTTTAGTACTGAAATTTGAGATGGAGAACTGCGTCAAAGATGGGAAATTCATTCTGCCAAGTGTACAAATGGCGAAAATGAAGTGTGTGTGGAGAAGTATACTGCACCAGTGACCGTGTGGCCTAATGGATAAGGCGTCGGACTTCGGATCCGAATATTGCAGGTTCGAATCCTGTCACGGTCGAGATTTTCCTGTTCTGCAAAAGATGCATGCTGTTTTACTGTGTTGTTTGAGTACTCTAAAACTAGTTGGAAGTTGCTGCTGTCCGCTTCCTGGCTGCAAAACCGGCGTCTACCAGAAGCACAAGCAAGACAAGGGTGATCTGTAGCGAAGTTTTCGGCACAGTGCCGTTCAGGAGAGTTTTTGTTGGAACTACTGCATCTGATTCAGGAGCCAAGGGCTACGCCACAGGCGTCTGCGCACTGTCGAGCATGTGTGTTGACTAATGGTGCTGATAGCCACGTATCATTTCAAGCAGATTTGATGCCTTTCGGAGACAATTTTTCATTGAATAGGATTGTAGCTGATTTGTGGCAGCAGGAAATAAGTTGTAGTCAAAAGAATCTTCAATAGATGGTCGCAGGTCAAATCAGTAATGTATGGCTCGTAACGCGTTGCGTGCAGCCCGGCTAGCTCAGTCGGTTGAGCATGAGACTCTTAATCTCAGGGTCGTGGGTTCGAGCCCCACGCTGGGCGGCGCAAAATTTTGTGTCTACGCGGATCCAACATGCGCCCCTCTCGTGAGCCTTGCGTAATGAACGTAACGGGTTACGACGATGCCTAGCTTCGTATGAATATCAGAGGAACGGTATTTGAAGCTGAAAGTGACTCTGAAATGAAATAAATGTGTTGTTTTGGAATTTTAGTTGTACATCGATATAGTGTGAGATGTGTAGGAAAGCAGCAGCTGTGCTAACTAAATGCAAATAATGGTCGCTCATGCGGTGCGTTTCGAGCTGAAGGGCTCCGATTCACTACTCTGTAAGAACAAAGTACCCGAAAAAGGCGCTAGGAGGCGCCTCCTTAGCTCAGTGGCAGAGCGCTGGTCTAGTAAACCAGAGGTCGTGAGTTCGATCCTCACAGGAGGCAAATGAATTTTGTAACAGCCCCTCCCACCGTGGCCCTTTCGAAAAAAGCGGTCAAGGATAAAAAAAATTATGAATGGGTGCGGTATTTAAGAAATGCTCTCGCAAATGAATAGTGTGAATGGTGCTATTAAAGTGGGCACCAGAATCTGCAGCTTTTCCCCCACGCGGATCCTGTATGATCTTATCCCCTTCCCTCACCTCCTCCTCTTCCTCGAAAGGATACGAATCCTCTACACCTCCCGTAAACTCGATCCTCCCCACCCGCTCGTCTCCCCGATCCTCTCCCACCCCCGCCCGCTGCCGCGCCTGTACTCTCATGTCCCACCCGGTCTCCATCTCTCCACCCTCCTCACCCTCTCCCAAGGTGGCTTCCGCCAGCTCCCCCTCCCTGATGATGCCCTCCTCCCCTCCATTTACCCCTCCTACCAACTTTGATCCTCCCGCCCTCCTCCCGTGCTTGCTCCTCCGGGCACCCTCCCTCCCTTCTCTCCCTTTTTCCCTCCCTCCTCCTTTTCTCTCCCCTTCTCCCCCGGGCCCCCCCTCCCCTGTCCCTCGCCCTCTTGCCCCCGTCTCCCCCGCCGTTGGCATCTTATTCTCCCCTCTCCCCCCACCTCCCCCCCTGTTCCGCTCTTGGCAGGTCCCCGGACTCGCACACGCTCCGTGGACTTTCGCGCGCCGGAGATCGCCGCCATCAGTGTCTTGTGTGTGCCGTCGTGTTTCGTGTTCAGTGTTTCCCGTCACGCTCCGTTGTTCACCAGTGCCATCGTCTTCTTCAGTGTCTGTGCGTCGTCTCAACAGTTTGCAGTGTGGTTTATCGTCAAGTGTGAACGGCTCCGTGTTTGTCTCTCTGTGTCTCCTATTTTATCGCCCACCATTTTGTGACTTTTCTGTTTTTCTCCTGTTTTTTGTGCTTCTGTCTCATTTGGCTGAAGAGCAGCGTAGTGTGCTGCTGCCAGCCTGCTTATTGTATAGGCATTAAAATGACAATAAAGTAAAAAAAAAAAAAAAAAACTGCAGCTTTTGGCAGTCTCCGGAGAATGCCGACGTGAAATACTTAGTTCTTGTCATGTATTTTCTACCCCTGATAAAGACACTCGCGATTGTGGTCGTCGTCGTCGTCGTCGTCGTCGTCGTCGTCGGCGCCGCCGCCGCCGCTTTGGTAATAGCGACAACTCGCCATTGTATCACATAGGGTGAGGTACCTTCCGCAAGCGACTGAGATGGCACTAAGCGATTGAAGCTGATTTGCCACCTCTTGTTTGATCAGCGTCATAAGGGCTTGAATGTAACTTGCGATGGGACACAGCAAGAAGTAGCGTCGTACTTTTAGTACTGAAATTTGAGATGGAGAACTGCGTCAAAGATGGGAAATTCATTCTGCCAAGTGTACAAATGGCGGAAATGAAGTGTGTGTGGAGAAGTATACTGCACCAGTGACCGTGTGGCCTAATGGATAAGGCGTCGGACTTCGGATCCGAGGATTGCAGGTTCGAATCCTGTCACGGTCGAGTTTTTCCTGTTCTGCAAAATATGCATGCTGTTTTACTGTGTTGTTTGAGTACTCTAAAACTAGTTGGAAGTTGCTGCTGTCCGCTTCCTGGCTGCAAAACCGGCGTCTACCAGAAGCACAAGCAAGACAAGGGTGATCTGTAGCGAAGTTTTCGGCACAGTGCCGTTCAGGAGAGTTTTTGTTGGAACTACTGCATCTGATTCAGGAGCCAAGGGCTACGCCACAGGCGTCTGCGCACTGTCGAGCATGTGTGTTGAATAATGGTGCTGATAGCCACGTATCATTTCAAGCAGATTTGATGCCTTTCGGAGACAATTTTTCATTGAATAGGATTGTAGCTGATTTGTGGCAGCAGGAAATAAGTTGTAGTCAAAAGAATCTTCAATAGATGGTCGCAGGTCAAATCAGTATTGTATGGCTCGTAACGCGTTGCGTGCAGCCCGGCTAGCTCAGTCGGTAGAGCATGAGATTCTTAATCTCAGGGTCGTGGGTTCGAGCCCCACGCTGGGCGGCGCAAAATTTTGTGTCTACGCGGATCCAACATGCGCCCCTCTCGTGAGCCTTGCGTAATGAACGTAACGGGTTACGACGATGCCTAGCTTCGTATGAATATCAGAGGAACGGTATTTGAAGCTGAAAGTGACTCTGAAATGAAATAAATGTGTTGTTTTGGAATTTTAGTTGTACATCGATATAGTGTGAGATGTGTAGGAAAGCAGCAGCTGTGCTAACTAAATGCAAATAATGGTCGCTCATGCGGTGCGTTTCGAGCTGAAGGGCTCCGATTCACTACTCTGTAAGAACAAAGTACCCGAAAAGGGCGCTAGGAGGCGCCTCCTTAGCTCAGTGGCAGAGCGCTGGTCTAGTAAACCAGAGGTCGTGAGTTCGATCCTCACAGGAGGCAAATGAATTTTGTAACAGCCCCTCCCACCGTGGCCCTTTCGAAAAAAGCGGTCAAGGATAAAAAAAATTATGAATGGGTGCGGTATTTAAGAAATGCTCTCGCAAATGAATAGTGTGAATGGTGCTATTAAAGTGGGCACCAGAATCTGCAGCTTTTGGCAGTCTCCGGAGAATGCCGACGTGAAATACTTAGTTCTTGTGATGTATTTTCTACCCCTGATAAAGACCCTCGCGATTGTGGTCGTCGTCGTCGTCGTCGTCGTCGGCGCCGCCGCCGCCGCTTTGGTAATAGCGACAACTCGCCATTGTATCACATAGGGTGAGGTACCTTCTGCAAGCGACTGAGATGGCACTAAGCGATTGAAGCTGATTTGCCACCTCTTGTTTGATCAGCGTCATAAGGGCTTGAATGTAACTTGCGATGGGACACAGCAAGAAGTAGCGTCGTACTTTTAGTACTGAAATTTGAGATGGAGAACTGCGTCAAAGATGGGAAATTCATTCTGCCAAGTGTACAAATGGCGAAAATGAAGTGTGTGTGGAGAAGTATACTGCACCAGTGACCGTGTGGCCTAATGGATAAGGCGTCGGACTTCGGATCCGAATATTGCAGGTTCGAATCCTGTCACGGTCGAGATTTTCCTGTTCTGCAAAAGATGCATGCTGTTTTACTGTGTTGTTTGAGTACTCTAAAACTAGTTGGAAGTTGCTGCTGTCCGCTTCCTGGCTGCAAAACCGGCGTCTACCAGAAGCACAAGCAAGACAAGGGTGATCTGTAGCGAAGTTTTCGGCACAGTGCCGTTCAGGAGAGTTTTTGTTGGAACTACTGCATCTGATTCAGGAGCCAAGGGCTACGCCACAGGCGTCTGCGCACTGTCGAGCATGTGTGTTGACTAATGGTGCTGATAGCCACGTATCATTTCAAGCAGATTTGATGCCTTTCGGAGACAATTTTTCATTGAATAGGATTGTAGCTGATTTGTGGCAGCAGGAAATAAGTTGTAGTCAAAAGAATCTTCAATAGATGGTCGCAGGTCAAATCAGTAATGTATGGCTCGTAACGCGTTGCGTGCAGCCCGGCTAGCTCAGTCGGTTGAGCATGAGACTCTTAATCTCAGGGTCGTGGGTTCGAGCCCCACGCTGGGCGGCGCAAAATTTTGTGTCTACGCGGATCCAACATGCGCCCCTCTCGTGAGCCTTGCGTAATGAACGTAACGGGTTACGACGATGCCTAGCTTCGTATGAATATCAGAGGAACGGTATTTGAAGCTGAAAGTGACTCTGAAATGAAATAAATGTGTTGTTTTGGAATTTTAGTTGTACATCGATATAGTGTGAGATGTGTAGGAAAGCAGCAGCTGTGCTAACTAAATGCAAATAATGGTCGCTCATGCGGTGCGTTTCGAGCTGAAGGGCTCCGATTCACTACTCTGTAAGAACAAAGTACCCGAAAAGGGCGCTAGGAGGCGCCTCCTTAGCTCAGTGGCAGAGCGCTGGTCTAGTAAACCAGAGGTCGTGAGTTCGATCCTCACAGGAGGCAAATGAATTTTGTAACAGCCCCTCCCACCGTGGCCCTTTCGAAAAAAGCGGTCAAGGATAAAAAAAATTATGAATGGGTGCGGTATTTAAGAAATGCTCTCGCAAATGAATAGTGTGAATGGTGCTATTAAAGTGGGCACCAGAATCTGCAGCTTTTCCCCCACGCGGATCCTGTATGATCTTATCCCTTTCCCTCACCTCCTCCTCTTCCTCGAAAGGATACGAATCCTCTACACCTCCCGTAAACTCGATCCTCCCCACCCGCTCGTCTCCCCGATCCTCTCCCACCCCCGCCCGCTGCCGCGCCTGTACTCTCATGTCCCACCCGGTCTCCATCTCTCCACCCTCCTTACCCTCTCCCAAGGTGGCTTCCGCCAGCTCCCCCTCCCTGATGATGCCCTCCTCCCCTCCATTTACCCCTCCTACCAACTTTGATCCTCCCGCCCTCCTCCCGTGCTTGCTCCTCCGGGCACCCTCCCTCCCTTCTCTCCCTTTTTCCCTCCCTCCTCCTTTTCTCTCCCCTTCTCCCCCGGGCCCCCCCTCCCCTGTCCCTCGCCCTCTTGCCCCCGTCTCCCCCGCCGTTGGCATCTTATTCTCCCCTCTCCCCCCACCTCCCCCCCTGTTCCGCTCTTGGCAGGTCCCCGGACTCGCACACGCTCCGTGGACTTTCGCGCGCCGGAGATCGCCGCCATCAGTGTCTTGTGTGTGCCGTCGTGTTTCGTGTTCAGTGTTTCCCGTCACGCTCCGTTGTTCACCAGTGCCATCGTCTTCTTCAGTGTCTGTGCGTCGTCTCAACAGTTTGCAGTGTGGTTTATCGTCAAGTGTGAACGGCTCCGTGTTTGTCTCTCTGTGTCTCCTATTTTATCGCCCACCATTTTGTGACTTTTCTGTTTTTCTCCTGTTTTTTGTGCTTCTGTCTCATTTGGCTGAAGAGCAGCGTAGTGTGCTGCTGCCAGCCTGCTTATTGTATAGGCATTAAAATGACAATAAAGTAAAAAAAAAAAAAAAAAACTGCAGCTTTTGGCAGTCTCCGGAGAATGCCGACGTGAAATACTTAGTTCTTGTCATGTATTTTCTACCCCTGATAAAGACACTCGCGATTGTGGTCGTCGTCGTCGTCGTCGTCGTCGTCGTCGTCGGCGCCGCCGCCGCCGCTTTGGTAATAGCGACAACTCGCCATTGTATCACATAGGGTGAGGTACCTTCTGCAAGCGACTGAGATGGCACTAAGCGATTGAAGCTGATTTGCCACCTCTTGTTTGATCAGCGTCATAAGGGCTTGAATGTAACTTGCGATGGGACACAGCAAGAAGTAGCGTCGTACTTTTAGTACTGAAATTTGAGATGGAGAACTGCGTCAAAGATGGGAAATTCATTCTGCCAAGTGTACAAATGGCGGAAATGAAGTGTGTGTGGAGAAGTATACTGCACCAGTGACCGTGTGGCCTAATGGATAAGGCGTCGGACTTCGGATCCGAATATTGCAGGTTCGAATCCTGTCACGGTCGAGTTTTTCCTGTTCTGCAAAAGATGCATGCTGTTTTACTGTGTTGTTTGAGTACTCTAAAACTAGTTGGAAGTTGCTGCTGTCCGCTTCCTGGCTGCAAAACCGGCGTCTACCAGAAGCACAAGCAAGACAAGGGTGATCTGTAGCGAAGTTTTCGGCACAGTGCCGTTCAGGAGAGTTTTTGTTGGAACTACTGCATCTGATTCAGGAGCCAAGGGCTACGCCACAGGCGTCTGCGCACTGTCGAGCATGTGTGTTGAATAATGGTGCTGATAGCCACGTATTATTTCAAGCAGATTTGATGCCTTTCGGAGACAATTTTTCATTGAATAGGATTGTAGCTGATTTGTGGCAGCAGGAAATAAGTTGTAGTCAAAAGAATCTTCAATAGATGGTCGCAGGTCAAATCAGTATTGTATGGCTCGTAACGCGTTGCGTGCAGCCCGGCTAGCTCAGTCGGTTGAGCATGAGACTCTTAATCTCAGGGTCGTGGGTTCGAGCCCCACGCTGGGCGGCGCAAAATTTTGTGTCTACGCGGATCCAACATGCGCCCCTCTCGTGAGCCTTGCGTAATGAACGTAACGGGTTACGACGATGCCTAGCTTCGTATGAATATCAGAGGAACGGTATTTGAAGCTGAAAGTGACTCTGAAATGAAATAAATGTGTTGTTTTGGAATTTTAGTTGTACATCGATATAGTGTGAGATGTGTAGGAAAGCAGCAGCTGTGCTAACTAAATGCAAATAATGGTCGCTCATGCGGTGCGTTTCGAGCTGAAGGGCTCCGATTCACTACTCTGTAAGAACAAAGTACCCGTAAAGGGCGCTAGGAGGCGCCTCCTTAGCTCAGTGGCAGAGCGCTGGTCTAGTAAACCAGAGGTCGTGAGTTCGATCCTCACAGGAGGCAAATGAATTTTGTAACAGCCCCTCCCACCGTGGCCCTTTCGAAAAAAGCGGTCAAGGATAAAAAAAATTATGAATGGGTGCGGTATTTAAGAAATGCTCTCGCAAATGAATAGTGTGAATGGTGCTATTAAAGTGGGCACCAGAATCTGCAGCTTTTGGCAGGCTCCGGAGAATGCCGACGTGAAATACTTAGTTCTTGTCATGTATTTTCTACCCCTGATAAAGACCCTCGCGATTGTGGTCGTCGTCGTCGTCGTCGTCGTCGTCGGCGCCGCCGCTTTGGTAATAGCGACAACTCGCCATTGTATCACATAGGGTGAGGTACCTTCTGCAAGCGACTGAGATGGCACTAAGCGATTGAAGCTGATTTGCCACCTCTTGTTTGATCAGCGTCATAAGGGCTTGAATGTAACTTGCGATGGGACACAGCAAGAAGTAGCGTCGTACTTTTAGTACTGAAATTTGAGATGGAGAACTGCGTCAAAGATGGGAAATTCATTCTGCCAAGTGTACAAATGGCGGAAATGAAGTGTGTGTGGAGAAGTATACTGCACCAGTGACCGTGTGGCCTAATGGATAAGGCGTCGGACTTCGGATCCGAGGATTGCAGGTTCGAATCCTGTCACGGTCGAGTTTTTCCTGTTCTGCAAAAGATGCATGCTGTTTTACTGTGTTGTTTGAGTACTCTAAAACTAGTTGGAAGTTGCTGCTGTCCGCTTCCTGGCTGCAAAACCGGCGTCTACCAGAAGCACAAGCAAGACAAGGGTGATCTGTAGCGAAGTTTTCGGCACAGTGCCGTTCAGGAGAGTTTTTGTTGGAACTACTGCATCTGATTCAGGAGCCAAGGGCTACGCCACAGGCGTCTGCGCACTGTCGAGCATGTGTGTTGAATAATGGTGCTGATAGCCACGTATCATTTCAAGCAGATTTGATGCCTTTCGGAGACAATTTTTCATTGAATAGGATTGTAGCTGATTTGTGGCAGCAGGAAATAAGTTGTAGTCAAAAGAATCTTCAATAGATGGTCGCAGGTCAAATCAGTATTGTATGGCTCGTAACGCGTTGCGTGCAGCCCGGCTAGCTCAGTCGGTAGAGCATGAGATTCTTAATCTCAGGGTCGTGGGTTCGAGCCCCACGCTGGGCGGCGCAAAATTTTGTGTCTACGCGGATCCAACATGCGCCCCTCTCGTGAGCCTTGCGTAATGAACGTAACGGGTTACGACGATGCCTAGCTTCGTATGAATATCAGAGGAACGGTATTTGAAGCTGAAAGTGACTCTGAAATGAAATAAATGTGTTGTTTTGGATTTTTAGTTGTACATCGATATAGTGTGAGATGTGTAGGAAAGCAGCAGCTGTGCTAACTAAATGCAAATAATGGTCGCTCATGCGGTGCGTTTCGAGCTGAAGGGCTCCGATTCACTACTCTGTAAGAACAAAGTACCCGAAAAGGGCGCTAGGAGGCGCCTCCTTAGCTCAGTGGCAGAGCGCTGGTCTAGTAAACCAGAGGTCGTGAGTTCGATCCTCACAGGAGGCAAATGAATTTTGTAACAGCCCCTCCCACCGTGGCCCTTTCGAAAAAAGCGGTCAAGGATAAAAAAAATTATGAATGGGTGCGGTATTTAAGAAATGCTCTCGCAAATGAATAGTGTGAATGGTGCTATTAAAGTGGGCACCAGAATCTGCAGCTTTTGGCAGTCTCCGGAGAATGCCGACGTGAAATACTTAGTTCTTGTGATGTATTTTCTACCCCTGATAAAGACCCTCGCGAATGTCGTCGTCGTCGTCGGCGCCGGCGCCGCCGCCGCCGCTTTGGTAATAGCGACAACTCGCCATTGTATCACATAGGGTGAGGTACCTTCTGCAAGCGACTGAGATGGCACTAAGCGATTGAAGCTGATTTGCCACCTCTTGTTTGATCAGCGTCATAAGGGCTTGAATGTAACTTGCGATGGGACACAGCAAGAAGTAGCGTCGTACTTTTAGTACTGAAATTTGAGATGGAGAACTGCGTCAAAGATGGGAAATTCATTCTGCCAAGTGTACAAATGGCGGAAATGAAGTGTGTGTGGAGAAGTATACTGCACCAGTGACCGTGTGGCCTAATGGATAAGGCGTCGGACTTCGGATCCGAGGATTGCAGGTTCGAATCCTGTCACGGTCGAGTTTTTCCTGTTCTGCAAAAGATGCATGCTGTTTTACTGTGTTGTTTGAGTACTCTAAAACTAGTTGGAAGTTGCTGCTGTCCGCTTCCTGGCTGCAAAACCGGCGTCTACCAGAAGCACAAGCAAGACAAGGGTGATCTGTAGCGAAGTTTTCGGCACAGTGCCGTTCAGGAGAGTTTTTGTTGGAACTACTGCATCTGATTCAGGAGCCAAGGGCTACGCCACAGGCGTCTGCGCACTGTCGAGCATGTGTGTTGAATAATGGTGCTGATAGCCACGTATCATTTCAAGCAGATTTGATGCCTTTCGGAGACAATTTTTCATTGAATAGGATTGTAGCTGATTTGTGGCAGCAGGAAATAAGTTGTAGTCAAAAGAATCTTCAATAGATGGTCGCAGGTCAAATCAGTATTGTATGGCTCGTAACGCGTTGCGTGCAGCCCGGCTAGCTCAGTCGGTAGAGCATGAGATTCTTAATCTCAGGGTCGTGGGTTCGAGCCCCACGCTGGGCGGCGCAAAATTTTGTGTCTACGCGGATCCAACATGCGCCCCTCTCGTGAGCCTTGCGTAATGAACGTAACGGGTTACGACGATGCCTAGCTTCGTATGAATATCAGAGGAACGGTATTTGAAGCTGAAAGTGACTCTGAAATGAAATAAATGTGTTGTTTTGGAATTTTAGTTGTACATCGATATAGTGTGAGATGTGTAGGAAAGCAGCAGCTGTGCTAACTAAATGCAAATAATGGTCGCTCATGCGGTGCGTTTCGAGCTGAAGGGCTCCGATTCACTACTCTGTAAGAACAAAGTACCCGAAAAGGGCGCTAGGAGGCGCCTCCTTAGCTCAGTGGCAGAGCGCTGGTCTAGTAAACCAGAGGTCGTGAGTTCGATCCTCACAGGAGGCAAATGAATTTTGTAACAGCCCCTCCCACCGTGGCCCTTTCGAAAAAAGCGGTCAAGGATAAAAAAAATTATGAATGGGTGCGGTATTTAAGAAATGCTCTCGCAAATGAATAGTGTGAATGGTGCTATTAAAGTGGGCACCAGAATCTGCAGCTTTTGGCAGTCTCCGGAGAATGCCGACGTGAAATACTTAGTTCTTGTGATGTATTTTCTACCCCTGATAAAGACCCTCGCGAATGTCGTCGTCGTCGTCGGCGCCGGCGCCGCCGCCGCCGCTTTGGTAATAGCGACAACTCGCCATTGTATCACATAGGGTGAGGTACCTTCTGCAAGCGACTGAGATGGCACTAAGCGATTGAAGCTGATTTGCCACCTCTTGTTTGATCAGCGTCATAAGGGCTTGAATGTAACTTGCGATGGGACACAGCAAGAAGTAGCGTCGTACTTTTAGTACTGAAATTTGAGATGGAGAACTGCGTCAAAGATGGGAAATTCATTCTGCCAAGTGTACAAATGGCGAAAATGAAGTGTGTGTGGAGAAGTATACTGCACCAGTGACCGTGTGGCCTAATAGATAAGGCGTCGGACTTCGGATCCGAATATTGCAGGTTCGAATCCTGTCACGGTCGAGATTTTCCTGTTCTGCAAAAGATGCATGCTGTTTTACTGTGTTGTTTGAGTACTCTAAAACTAGTTGGAAGTTGCTGCTGTCCGCTTCCTGGCTGCAAAACCGGCGTCTACCAGAAGCACAAGCAAGACAAGGGTGATCTGTAGCGAAGTTTTCGGCACAGTGCCGTTCAGGAGAGTTTTTGTTGGAACTACTGCATCTGATTCAGGAGCCAAGGGCTACGCCACAGGCGTCTGCGCACTGTCGAGCATGTGTGTTGAATAATGGTGCTGATAGCCACGTATCATTTCAAGCAGATTTGATGCCTTTCGGAGACAATTTTTCATTGAATAGGATTGTAGCTGATTTGTGGCAGCAGGAAATAAGTTGTAGTCAAAAGAATCTTCAATAGATGGTCGCAGGTCAAATCAGTATTGTATGGCTCGTAACGCGTTGCGTGCAGCCCGGCTAGCTCAGTCGGTTGAGCATGAGACTCTTAATCTCAGGGTCGTGGGTTCGAGCCCCACGCTGGGCGGCGCAAAATTTTGTGTCTACGCGGATCCAACATGCGCCCCTCTCGTGAGCCTTGCGTAATGAACGTAACGGGTTACGACAATGCCTAGCTTCGTATGAATATCAGAGGAACGGTATTTGAAGCTGAAAGTGACTCTGAAATGAAATAAATGTGTTGTTTTGGAATTTTAGTTGTACATCGATATAGTGTGAGATGTGTAGGAAAGCAGCAGCTGTGCTAACTAAATGCAAATAATGGTCGCTCATGCGGTGCGTTTCGAGCTGAAGGGCTCCGATTCACTACTCTGTAAGAACAAAGTACCCGAAAAGGGCGCTAGGAGGCGCCTCCTTAGCTCAGTGGCAGAGCGCTGGTCTAGTAAACCAGAGGTCGTGAGTTCGATCCTCACAGGAGGCAAATGAATTTTGTAACAGCCCCTCCCACCGTGGCCCTTTCGAAAAAAGCGGTCAAGGATAAAAAAAATTATGAATGGGTGCGGTATTTAAGAAATGCTCTCGCAAATGAATAGTGTGAATGGTGCTATTAAAGTGGGCACCAGAATCTGCAGCTTTTGGCAGTCTCCGGAGAATGCCGACGTGAAATACTTAGTTCTTGTCATGTATTTTCTACCCCTGATAAAGACCCTCGCGATTGTGGTCGTCGTCGTCGTCGTCGTCGTCGTCGTCGTCGTCGTCGTCGTCGTCGTCGTCGGCGCCGCCGCCGCCGCTTTGGTAATAGCGACAACTCGCCATTGTATCACATAGGGTGAGGTACCTTCTGCAAGCGACTGAGATGGCACTAAGCGATTGAAGCTGATTTGCCACCTCTTGTTTGATCAGCGTCATAAGGGCTTGAATGTAACTTGCGATGGGACACAGCAAGAAGTAGCGTCGTACTTTTAGTACTGAAATTTGAGATGGAGAACTGCGTCAAAGATGGGAAATTCATTCTGCCAAGTGTACAAATGGCGGAAATGAAGTGTGTGTGGAGAAGTATACTGCACCAGTGACCGTGTGGCCTAATGGATAAGGCGTCGGACTTCGGATCCGAGGATTGCAGGTTCGAATCCTGTCACGGTCGAGTTTTTCCTGTTCTGCAAAAGATGCATGCTGTTTTACTGTGTTGTTTGAGTACTCTAAAACTAGTTGGAAGTTGCTGCTGTCCGCTTCCTGGCTGCAAAACCGGCGTCTACCAGAAGCACAAGCAAGACAAGGGTGATCAGTAGCGAAGTTTTCGGCACAGTGCCGTTCAGGAGAGTTTTTGTTGGAACTACTGCATCTGATTCAGGAGCCAAGGGCTACGCCACAGGCGTCTGCGCACTGTCGAGCATGTGTGTTGAATAATGGTGCTGATAGCCACGTATCATTTCAAGCAGATTTGATGCCTTTCGGAGACAATTTTTCATTGAATAGGATTGTAGCTGATTTGTGGCAGCAGGAAATAAGTTGTAGTCAAAAGAATCTTCAATAGATGGTCGCAGGTCAAATCAGTATTGTATGGCTCGTAACGCGTTGCGTGCAGCCCGGCTAGCTCAGTCGGTAGAGCATGAGACTCTTAATCTCAGGGTCGTGGGTTCGAGCCCCACGCTGGGCGGCGCAAAATTTTGTGTCTACGCGGATCCAACATGCGCCCCTCTCGTGAGCCTTGCGTAATGAACGTAACGGGTTACGACGATGCCTAGCTTCGTATGAATATCAGAGGAACGGTATTTGAAGCTGAAAGTGACTCTGAAATGAAATAAATGTGTTGTTTTGGAATTTTAGTTGTACATCGATATAGTGTGAGATGTGTAGGAAAGCAGCAGCTGTGCTAACTAAATGCAAATAATGGTCGCTCATGCGGTGCGTTTCGAGCTGAAGGGCTCCGATTCACTACTCTGTAAGAACAAAGTACCCGAAAAGGGCGCTAGGAGGCGCCTCCTTAGCTCAGTGGCAGAGCGCTGGTCTAGTAAACCAGAGGTCGTGAGTTCGATCCTCACAGGAGGCAAATGAATTTTGTAACAGCCCCTCCCACCGTGGCCCTTTCGAAAAAAGCGGTCAAGGATAAAAAAAATTATGAATGGGTGCGGTATTTAAGAAATGCTCTCGCAAATGAATAGTGTGAATGGTGCTATTAAAGTGGGCACCAGAATCTGCAGCTTTTGGCAGTCTCCGGAGAATGCCGACGTGAAATACTTAGTTCTTGTGATGTATTTTCTACCCCTGATAAAGACCCTCGCGAATGTCGTCGTCGTCGTCGGCGCCGGCGCCGCCGCTTTGGTAATAGCGACAACTCGCCATTGTATCACATAGGGTGAGGTACCTTCTGCAAGCGACTGAGATGGCACTAAGCGATTGAAGCTGATTTGCCACCTCTTGTTTGATCAGCGTCATAAGGGCTTGAATGTAACTTGCGATGGGACACAGCAAGAAGTAGCGTCGTACTTTTAGTACTGAAATTTGAGATGGAGAACTGCGTCAAAGATGGGAAATTCATTCTGCCAAGTGTACAAATGGCGGAAATGAAGTGTGTGTGGAGAAGTATACTGCACCAGTGACCGTGTGGCCTAATGGATAAGGCGTCGGACTTCGGATCCGAGGATTGCAGGTTCGAATCCTGTCACGGTCGAGTTTTTCCTGTTCTGCAAAAGATGCATGCTGTTTTACTGTGTTGTTTGAGTACTCTAAAACTAGTTGGAAGTTGCTGCTGTCCGCTTCCTGGCTGCAAAACCGGCGTCTACCAGAAGCACAAGCAAGACAAGGGTGATCAGTAGCGAAGTTTTCGGCACAGTGCCGTTCAGGAGAGTTTTTGTTGGAACTACTGCATCTGATTCAGGAGCCAAGGGCTACGCCACAGGCGTCTGCGCACTGTCGAGCATGTGTGTTGAATAATGGTGCTGATAGCCACGTATCATTTCAAGCAGATTTGATGCCTTTCGGAGACAATTTTTCATTGAATAGGATTGTAGCTGATTTGTGGCAGCAGGAAATAAGTTGTAGTCAAAAGAATCTTCAATAGATGGTCGCAGGTCAAATCAGTATTGTATGGCTCGTAACGCGTTGCGTGCAGCCCGGCTAGCTCAGTCGGTAGAGCATGAGACTCTTAATCTCAGGGTCGTGGGTTCGAGCCCCACGCTGGGCGGCGCAAAATTTTGTGTCTACGCGGATCCAACATGCGCCCCTCTCGTGAGCCTTGCGTAATGAACGTAACGGGTTACGACGATGCCTAGCTTCGTATGAATATCAGAGGAACGGTATTTGAAGCTGAAAGTGACTCTGAAATGAAATAAATGTGTTGTTTTGGAATTTTAGTTGTACATCGATATAGTGTGAGATGTGTAGGAAAGCAGCAGCTGTGCTAACTAAATGCAAATAATGGTCGCTCATGCGGTGCGTTTCGAGCTGAAGGGCTCCGATTCACTACTCTGTAAGAACAAAGTACCCGAAAAGGGCGCTAGGAGGCGCCTCCTTAGCTCAGTGGCAGAGCGCTGGTCTAGTAAACCAGAGGTCGTGAGTTCGATCCTCACAGGAGGCAAATGAATTTTGTAACAGCCCCTCCCACCGTGGCCCTTTCGAAAAAAGCGGTCAAGGATAAAAAAAATTATGAATGGGTGCGGTATTTAAGAAATGCTCTCGCAAATGAATAGTGTGAATGGTGCTATTAAAGTGGGCACCAGAATCTGCAGCTTTTGGCAGTCTCCGGAGAATGCCGACGTGAAATACTTAGTTCTTGTGATGTATTTTCTACCCCTGATAAAGACCCTCGCGAATGTCGTCGTCGTCGTCGGCGCCGGCGCCGCCGCCGCCGCTTTGGTAATAGCGACAACTCGCCATTGTATCACATAGGGTGAGGTACCTTCTGCAAGCGACTGAGATGGCACTAAGCGATTGAAGCTGATTTGCCACCTCTTGTTTGATCAGCGTCATAAGGGCTTGAATGTAACTTGCGATGGGACACAGCAAGAAGTAGCGTCGTACTTTTAGTACTGAAATTTGAGATGGAGAACTGCGTCAAAGATGGGAAATTCATTCTGCCAAGTGTACAAATGGCGGAAATGAAGTGTGTGTGGAGAAGTATACTGCACCAGTGACCGTGTGGCCTAATGGATAAGGCGTCGGACTTCGGATCCGAGGATTGCAGGTTCGAATCCTGTCACGGTCGAGTTTTTCCTGTTCTGCAAAAGATGCATGCTGTTTTACTGTGTTGTTTGAGTACTCTAAAACTAGTTGGAAGTTGCTGCTGTCCGCTTCCTGGCTGCAAAACCGGCGTCTACCAGAAGCACAAGCAAGACAAGGGTGATCTGTAGCGAAGTTTTCGGCACAGTGCCGTTCAGGAGAGTTTTTGTTGGAACTACTGCATCTGATTCAGGAGCCAAGGGCTACGCCACAGGCGTCTGCGCACTGTCGAGCATGTGTGTTGAATAATGGTGCTGATAGCCACGTATCATTTCAAGCAGATTTGATGCCTTTCGGAGACAATTTTTCATTGAATAGGATTGTAGCTGATTTGTGGCAGCAGGAAATAGGTTGTAGTCAAAAGAATCTTCAATAGATGGTCGCAGGTCAAATCAGTATTGTATGGCTCGTAACGCGTTGCGTGCAGCCCGGCTAGCTCAGTCGGTAGAGCATGAGATTCTTAATCTCAGGGTCGTGGGTTCGAGCCCCACGCTGGGCGGCGCAAAATTTTGTGTCTACGCGGATCCAACATGCGCCCCTCTCGTGAGCCTTGCGTAATGAACGTAACGGGTTACGACGATGCCTAGCTTCGTATGAATATCAGAGGAACGGTATTTGAAGCTGAAAGTGACTCTGAAATGAAATAAATGTGTTGTTTTGGAATTTTAGTTGTACATCGATATAGTGTGAGATGTGTAGGAAAGCAGCAGCTGTGCTAACTAAATGCAAATAATGGTCGCTCATGCGGTGCGTTTCGAGCTGAAGGGCTCCGATTCACTACTCTGTAAGAACAAAGTACCCGAAAAGGGCGCTAGGAGGCGCCTCCTTAGCTCAGTGGCAGAGCGCTGGTCTAGTAAACCAGAGGTCGTGAGTTCGATCCTCACAGGAGGCAAATGAATTTTGTAACAGCCCCTCCCACCGTGGCCCTTTCGAAAAAAGCGGTCAAGGATAAAAAAAATTATGAATGGGTGCGGTATTTAAGAAATGCTCTCGCAAATGAATAGTGTGAATGGTGCTATTAAAGTGGGCACCAGAATCTGCAGCTTTTGGCAGTCTCCGGAGAATGCCGACGTGAAATACTTAGTTCTTGTGATGTATTTTCTACCCCTGATAAAGACCCTCGCGAATGTCGTCGTCGTCGTCGGCGCCGGCGCCGCCGCTTTGGTAATAGCGACAACTCGCCATTGTATCACATAGGGTGAGGTACCTTCTGCAAGCGACTGAGATGGCACTAAGCGATTGAAGCTGATTTGCCACCTCTTGTTTGATCAGCGTCATAAGGGCTTGAATGTAACTTGCGATGGGACACAGCAAGAAGTAGCGTCGTACTTTTAGTACTGAAATTTGAGATGGAGAACTGCGTCAAAGATGGGAAATTCATTCTGCCAAGTGTACAAATGGCGAAAATGAAGTGTGTGTGGAGAAGTATACTGCACCAGTGACCGTGTGGCCTAATGGATAAGGCGTCGGACTTCGGATCCGAATATTGCAGGTTCGAATCCTGTCACGGTCGAGTTTTTCCTGTTCTGCAAAAGATGCATGCTGTTTTACTGTGTTGTTTGAGTACTCTAAAACTAGTTGGAAGTTGCTGCTGTCCGCTTCCTGGCTGCAAAACCGGCGTCTACCAGAAGCACAAGCAAGACAAGGGTGATCTGTAGCGAAGTTTTCGGCACAGTGCCGTTCAGGAGAGTTTTTGTTGGAACTACTGCATCTGATTCAGGAGCCAAGGGCTACGCCACAGGCGTCTGCGCACTGTCGAGCATGTGTGTTGAATAATGGTGCTGATAGCCACGTATCATTTCAAGCAGATTTGATGCCTTTCGGAGACAATTTTTCATTGAATAGGATTGTAGCTGATTTGTGGCAGCAGGAAATAAGTTGTAGTCAAAAGAATCTTCAATAGATGGTCGCAGGTCAAATCAGTATTGTATGGCTCGTAACGCGTTGCGTGCAGCCCGGCTAGCTCAGTCGGTAGAGCATGAGATTCTTAATCTCAAGGTCGTGGGTTCGAGCCCCACTCTGGGCGGCGCAAAATTTTGTGTCTACGCGGATCCAACATGCGCCCCTCTCGTGAGCCTTGCGTAATGAACGTAACGGGTTACGACGATGCCTAGCTTCGTATGAATATCAGAGGAACGGTATTTGAAGCTGAAAGTGACTCTGAAATGAAATAAATGTGTTGTTTTGGAATTTTAGTTGTACATCGATATAGTGTGAGATGTGTAGGAAAGCAGCAGCTGTGCTAACTAAATGCAAATAATGGTCGCTCATGCGGTGCGTTTCGAGCTGAAGGGCTCCGATTCACTACTCTGTAAGAACAAAGTACCCGAAAAGGGCGCTAGGAGGCGCCTCCTTAGCTCAGTGGCAGAGCGCTGGTCTAGTAAACCAGAGGTCGTGAGTTCGATCCTCACAGGAGGCAAATGAATTTTGTAACAGCCCCTCCCACCGTGGCCCTTTCGAAAAAAGCGGTCAAGGATAAAAAAAATTATGAATGGGTGCGGTATTTAAGAAATGCTCTCGCAAATGAATAGTGTGAATGGTGCTATTAAAGTGGGCACCAGAATCTGCAGCTTTTGGCAGTCTCCGGAGAATGCCGACGTGAAATACTTAGTTCTTGTGATGTATTTTCTACCCCTGATAAAGACCCTCGCGAATGTCGTCGTCGTCGTCGGCGCCGGCGCCGCCGCCGCCGCTTTGGTAATAGCGACAACTCGCCATTGTATCACATAGGGTGAGGTACCTTCTGCAAGCGACTGAGATGGCACTAAGCGATTGAAGCTGATTTGCCACCTCTTGTTTGATCAGCGTCATAAGGGCTTGAATGTAACTTGCGATGGGACACAGCAAGAAGTAGCGTCGTACTTTTAGTACTGAAATTTGAGATGGAGAACTGCGTCAAAGATGGGAAATTCATTCTGCCAAGTGTACAAATGGCGAAAATGAAGTGTGTGTGGAGAAGTATACTGCACCAGTGACCGTGTGGCCTAATGGATAAGGCGTCGGACTTCGGATCCGAATATTGCAGGTTCGAATCCTGTCACGGTCGAGATTTTCCTGTTCTGCAAAAGATGCATGCTGTTTTACTGTGTTGTTTGAGTACTCTAAAACTAGTTGGAAGTTGCTGCTGTCCGCTTCCTGGCTGCAAAACCGGCGTCTACCAGAAGCACAAGCAAGACAAGGGTGATCTGTAGCGAAGTTTTCGGCACAGTGCCGTTCAGGAGAGTTTTTGTTGGAACTACTGCATCTGATTCAGGAGCCAAGGGCTACGCCACAGGCGTCTGCGCACTGTCGAGCATGTGTGTTGAATAATGGTGCTGATAGCCACGTATCATTTCAAGCAGATTTGATGCCTTTCGGAGACAATTTTTCATTGAATAGGATTGTAGCTGATTTGTGGCAGCAGGAAATAAGTTGTAGTCAAAAGAATCTTCAATAGATGGTCGCAGGTCAAATCAGTATTGTATGGCTCGTAACGCGTTGCGTGCAGCCCGGCTAGCTCAGTCGGTTGAGCATGAGACTCTTAATCTCAGGGTCGTGGGTTCGAGCCCCACGCTGGGCGGCGCAAAATTTTGTGTCTACGCGGATCCAACATGCGCCCCTCTCGTGAGCCTTGCGTAATGAACGTAACGGGTTACGACAATGCCTAGCTTCGTATGAATATCAGAGGAACGGTATTTGAAGCTGAAAGTGACTCTGAAATGAAATAAATGTGTTGTTTTGGAATTTTAGTTGTACATCGATATAGTGTGAGATGTGTAGGAAAGCAGCAGCTGTGCTAACTAAATGCAAATAATGGTCGCTCATGCGGTGCGTTTCGAGCTGAAGGGCTCCGATTCACTACTCTGTAAGAACAAAGTACCCGAAAAGGGCGCTAGGAGGCGCCTCCTTAGCTCAGTGGCAGAGCGCTGGTCTAGTAAACCAGAGGTCGTGAGTTCGATCCTCACAGGAGGCAAATGAATTTTGTAACAGCCCCTCCCACCGTGGCCCTTTCGAAAAAAGCGGTCAAGGATAAAAAAAATTATGAATGGGTGCGGTATTTAAGAAATGCTCTCGCAAATGAATAGTGTGAATGGTGCTATTAAAGTGGGCACCAGAATCTGCAGCTTTTGGCAGTCTCCGGAGAATGCCGACGTGAAATACTTAGTTCTTGTCATGTATTTTCTACCCCTGATAAAGACCCTCGCGATTGTGGTCGTCGTCGTCGTCGTCGTCGTCGTCGTCGTCGTCGTCGGCGCCGCCGCCGCCGCTTTGGTAATAGCGACAACTCGCCATTGTATCACATAGGGTGAGGTACCTTCTGCAAGCGACTGAGATGGCACTAAGCGATTGAAGCTGATTTGCCACCTCTTGTTTGATCAGCGTCATAAGGGCTTGAATGTAACTTGCGATGGGACACAGCAAGAAGTAGCGTCGTACTTTTAGTACTGAAATTTGAGATGGAGAACTGCGTCAAAGATGGGAAATTCATTCTGCCAAGTGTACAAATGGCGGAAATGAAGTGTGTGTGGAGAAGTATACTGCACCAGTGACCGTGTGGCCTAATGGATAAGGCGTCGGACTTCGGATCCGAGGATTGCAGGTTCGAATCCTGTCACGGTCGAGTTTTTCCTGTTCTGCAAAAGATGCATGCTGTTTTACTGTGTTGTTTGAGTACTCTAAAACTAGTTGGAAGTTGCTGCTGTCCGCTTCCTGGCTGCAAAACCGGCGTCTACCAGAAGCACAAGCAAGACAAGGGTGATCAGTAGCGAAGTTTTCGGCACAGTGCCGTTCAGGAGAGTTTTTGTTGGAACTACTGCATCTGATTCAGGAGCCAAGGGCTACGCCACAGGCGTCTGCGCACTGTCGAGCATGTGTGTTGAATAATGGTGCTGATAGCCACGTATCATTTCAAGCAGATTTGATGCCTTTCGGAGACAATTTTTCATTGAATAGGATTGTAGCTGATTTGTGGCAGCAGGAAATAAGTTGTAGTCAAAAGAATCTTCAATAGATGGTCGCAGGTCAAATCAGTATTGTATGGCTCGTAACGCGTTGCGTGCAGCCCGGCTAGCTCAGTCGGTAGAGCATGAGACTCTTAATCTCAGGGTCGTGGGTTCGAGCCCCACGCTGGGCGGCGCAAAATTTTGTGTCTACGCGGATCCAACATGCGCCCCTCTCGTGAGCCTTGCGTAATGAACGTAACGGGTTACGACGATGCCTAGCTTCGTATGAATATCAGAGGAACGGTATTTGAAGCTGAAAGTGACTCTGAAATGAAATAAATGTGTTGTTTTGGAATTTTAGTTGTACATCGATATAGTGTGAGATGTGTAGGAAAGCAGCAGCTGTGCTAACTAAATGCAAATAATGGTCGCTCATGCGGTGCGTTTCGAGCTGAAGGGCTCCGATTCACTACTCTGTAAGAACAAAGTACCCGAAAAGGGCGCTAGGAGGCGCCTCCTTAGCTCAGTGGCAGAGCGCTGGTCTAGTAAACCAGAGGTCGTGAGTTCGATCCTCACAGGAGGCAAATGAATTTTGTAACAGCCCCTCCCACCGTGGCCCTTTCGAAAAAAGCGGTCAAGGATAAAAAAAATTATGAATGGGTGCGGTATTTAAGAAATGCTCTCGCAAATGAATAGTGTGAATGGTGCTATTAAAGTGGGCACCAGAATCTGCAGCTTTTGGCAGTCTCCGGAGAATGCCGACGTGAAATACTTAGTTCTTGTCATGTATTTTCTACCCCTGATAAAGACCCTCGCGATTGTGGTCGTCGTCGTCGTCGTCGTCGTCGGCGCCGCCGCCGCCGCTTTGGTAATAGCGACAACTCGCCATTGTATCACATAGGGTGAGGTACCTTCTGCAAGCGACTGAGATGGCACTAAGCGATTGAAGCTGATTTGCCACCTCTTGTTTGATCAGCGTCATAAGGGCTTGAATGTAACTTGCGATGGGACACAGCAAGAAGTAGCGTCGTACTTTTAGTACTGAAATTTGAGATGGAGAACTGCGTCAAAGATGGGAAATTCATTCTGCCAAGTGTACAAATGGCGGAAATGAAGTGTGTGTGGAGAAGTATACTGCACCAGTGACCGTGTGGCCTAATGGATAAGGCGTCGGACTTCGGATCCGAATATTGCAGGTTCGAATCCTGTCACGGTCGAGTTTTTCCTGTTCTGCAAAAGATGCATGCTGTTTTACTGTGTTGTTTGAGTACTCTAAAACTAGTTGGAAGTTGCTGCTGTCCGCTTCCTGGCTGCAAAACCGGCGTCTACCAGAAGCACAAGCAAGACAAGGGTGATCTGTAGCGAAGTTTTCGGCACAGTGCCGTTCAGGAGAGTTTTTGTTGGAACTACTGCATCTGATTCAGGAGCCAAGGGCTACGCCACAGGCGTCTGCGCACTGTCGAGCATGTGTGTTGAATAATGGTGCTGATAGCCACGTATCATTTCAAGCAGATTTGATGCCTTTCGGAGACAATTTTTCATTGAATAGGATTGTAGCTGATTTGTGGCAGCAGGAAATAAGTTGTAGTCAAAAGAATCTTCAATAGATGGTCGCAGGTCAAATCAGTATTGTATGGCTCGTAACGCGTTGCGTGCAGCCCGGCTAGCTCAGTCGGTTGAGCATGAGACTCTTAATCTCAGGGTCGTGGGTTCGAGCCCCACGCTGGGCGGCGCAAAATTTTGTGTCTACGCGGATCCAACATGCGCCCCTCTCGTGAGCCTTGCGTAATGAACGTAACGGGTTACGACGATGCCTAGCTTCGTATGAATATCAGAGGAACGGTATTTGAAGCTGAAAGTGACTCTGAAATGAAATAAATGTGTTGTTTTGGAATTTTAGTTGTACATCGATATAGTGTGAGATGTGTAGGAAAGCAGCAGCTGTGCTAACTAAATGCAAATAATGGTCGCTCATGCGGTGCGTTTCGAGCTGAAGGGCTCCGATTCACTACTCTGTAAGAACAAAGTACCCGAAAAGGGCGCTAGGAGGCGCCTCCTTAGCTCAGTGGCAGAGCGCTGGTCTAGTAAACCAGAGGTCGTGAGTTCGATCCTCACAGGAGGCAAATGAATTTTGTAACAGCCCCTCCCACCGTGGCCCTTTCGAAAAAAGCGGTCAAGGATAAAAAAAATTATGAATGGGTGCGGTATTTAAGAAATGCTCTCGCAAATGAATAGTGTGAATGGTGCTATTAAAGTGGGCACCAGAATCTGCAGCTTTTGGCAGTCTCCGGAGAATGCCGACGTGAAATACTTAGTTCTTGTCATGTATTTTCTACCCCTGATAAAGACCCTCGCGATTGTGGTCGTCGTCGTCGTCGTCGTCGTCGTCGTCGGCGCCGGCGCCGCCGCTTTGGTAATAGCGACAACTCGCCATTGTATCACATAGGGTGAGGTACCTTCTGCAAGCGACTGAGATGGCACTAAGCGATTGAAGCTGATTTGCCACCTCTTGTTTGATCAGCGTCATAAGGGCTTGAATGTAACTTGCGATGGGACACAGCAAGAAGTAGCGTCGTACTTTTAGTACTGAAATTTGAGATGGAGAACTGCGTCAAAGATGGGAAATTCATTCTGCCAAGTGTACAAATGGCGGAAATGAAGTGTGTGTGGAGAAGTATACTGCACCAGTGACCGTGTGGCCTAATGGATAAGGCGTCGGACTTCGGATCCGAATATTGCAGGTTCGAATCCTGTCACGGTCGAGTTTTTCCTGTTCTGCAAAAGATGCATGCTGTTTTACTGTGTTGTTTGAGTACTCTAAAACTAGTTGGAAGTTGCTGCTGTCCGCTTCCTGGCTGCAAAACCGGCGTCTACCAGAAGCACAAGCAAGACAAGGGTGATCTGTAGCGAAGTTTTCGGCACAGTGCCGTTCAGGAGAGTTTTTGTTGGAACTACTGCATCTGATTCAGGAGCCAAGGGCTACGCCACAGGCGGATCCAACATGCGCCCCTCTCGTGAGCCTTGCGTAATGAACGTAACGGGTTACGACGATGCCTAGCTTCGTATGAATATCAGAGGAACGGTATTTGAAGCTGAAAGTGACTCTGAAATGAAATAAATGTGTTGTTTTGGAATTTTAGTTGTACATCGATATAGTGTGAGATGTGTAGGAAAGCAGCAGCTGTGCTAACTAAATGCAAATAATGGTCGCTCATGCGGTGCGTTTCGAGCTGAAGGGCTCCGATTCACTACTCTGTAAGAACAAAGTACCCGAAAAGGGCGCTAGGAGGCGCCTCCTTAGCTCAGTGGCAGAGCGCTGGTCTAGTAAACCAGAGGTCGTGAGTTCGATCCTCACAGGAGGCAAATGAATTTTGTAACAGCCCCTCCCACCGTGGCCCTTTCGAAAAAAGCGGTCAAGGATAAAAAAAATTATGAATGGGTGCGGTATTTAAGAAATGCTCTCGCAAATGAATAGTGTGAATGGTGCTATTAAAGTGGGCACCAGAATCTGCAGCTTTTGGCAGTCTCCGGAGAATGCCGACGTGAAATACTTAGTTCTTGTCATGTATTTTCTACCCCTGATAAAGACCCTCGCGATTGTGGTCGTCGTCGTCGTCGTCGTCGTCGTCGTCGTCGGCGCCGCCGCCGCCGCTTTGGTAATAGCGACAACTCGCCATTGTATCACATAGGGTGAGGTACCTTCTGCAAGCGACTGAGATGGCACTAAGCGATTGAAGCTGATTTGCCACCTCTTGTTTGATCAGCGTCATAAGGGCTTGAATGTAACTTGCGATGGGACACAGCAAGAAGTAGCGTCGTACTTTTAGTACTGAAATTTGAGATGGAGAACTGCGTCAAAGATGGGAAATTCATTCTGCCAAGTGTACAAATGGCGGAAATGAAGTGTGTGTGGAGAAGTATACTGCACCAGTGACCGTGTGGCCTAATGGATAAGGCGTCGGACTTCGGATCCGAGGATTGCAGGTTCGAATCCTGTCACGGTCGAGTTTTTCCTGTTCTGCAAAAGATGCATGCTGTTTTACTGTGTTGTTTGAGTACTCTAAAACTAGTTGGAAGTTGCTGCTGTCCGCTTCCTGGCTGCAAAACCGGCGTCTACCAGAAGCACAAGCAAGACAAGGGTGATCAGTAGCGAAGTTTTCGGCACAGTGCCGTTCAGGAGAGTTTTTGTTGGAACTACTGCATCTGATTCAGGAGCCAAGGGCTACGCCACAGGCGTCTGCGCACTGTCGAGCATGTGTGTTGAATAATGGTGCTGATAGCCACGTATCATTTCAAGCAGATTTGATGCCTTTCGGAGACAATTTTTCATTGAATAGGATTGTAGCTGATTTGTGGCAGCAGGAAATAAGTTGTAGTCAAAAGAATCTTCAATAGATGGTCGCAGGTCAAATCAGTATTGTATGGCTCGTAACGCGTTGCGTGCAGCCCGGCTAGCTCAGTCGGTAGAGCATGAGACTCTTAATCTCAGGGTCGTGGGTTCGAGCCCCACGCTGGGCGGCGCAAAATTTTGTGTCTACGCGGATCCAACATGCGCCCCTCTCGTGAGCCTTGCGTAATGAACGTAACGGGTTACGACGATGCCTAGCTTCGTATGAATATCAGAGGAACGGTATTTGAAGCTGAAAGTGACTCTGAAATGAAATAAATGTGTTGTTTTGGAATTTTAGTTGTACATCGATATAGTGTGAGATGTGTAGGAAAGCAGCAGCTGTGCTAACTAAATGCAAATAATGGTCGCTCATGCGGTGCGTTTCGAGCTGAAGGGCTCCGATTCACTACTCTGTAAGAACAAAGTACCCGAAAAGGGCGCTAGGAGGCGCCTCCTTAGCTCAGTGGCAGAGCGCTGGTCTAGTAAACCAGAGGTCGTGAGTTCGATCCTCACAGGAGGCAAATGAATTTTGTAACAGCCCCTCCCACCGTGGCCCTTTCGAAAAAAGCGGTCAAGGATAAAAAAAATTATGAATGGGTGCGGTATTTAAGAAATGCTCTCGCAAATGAATAGTGTGAATGGTGCTATTAAAGTGGGCACCAGAATCTGCAGCTTTTGGCAGTCTCCGGAGAATGCCGACGTGAAATACTTAGTTCTTGTCATGTATTTTCTACCCCTGATAAAGACCCTCGCGATTGTGGTCGTCGTCGTCGTCGTCGTCGTCGGCGCCGCCGCCGCCGCTTTGGTAATAGCGACAACTCGCCATTGTATCACATAGGGTGAGGTACCTTCTGCAAGCGACTGAGATGGCACTAAGCGATTGAAGCTGATTTGCCACCTCTTGTTTGATCAGCGTCATAAGGGCTTGAATGTAACTTGCGATGGGACACAGCAAGAAGTAGCGTCGTACTTTTAGTACTGAAATTTGAGATGGAGAACTGCGTCAAAGATGGGAAATTCATTCTGCCAAGTGTACAAATGGCGAAAATGAAGTGTGTGTGGAGAAGTATACTGCACCAGTGACCGTGTGGCCTAATGGATAAGGCGTCGGACTTCGGATCCGAAGATTGCAGGTTCGAATCCTGTCACGGTCGAGTTTTTCCTGTTCTGCAAAAGATGCATGCTGTTTTACTGTGTTGTTTGAGTACTCTAAAACTAGTTGGAAGTTGCTGCTGTCCGCTTCCTGGCTGCAAAACCGGCGTCTACCAGAAGCACAAGCAAGACAAGGGTGATCTGTAGCGAAGTTTTCGGCACAGTGCCGTTCAGGAGAGTTTTTGTTGGAACTACTGCATCTGATTCAGGAGCCAAGGGCTACGCCACAGGCGTCTGCGCACTGTCGAGCATGTGTGTTGAATAATGGTGCTGATAGCCACGTATCATTTCAAGCAGATTTGATGCCTTTCGGAGACAATTTTTCATTGAATAGGATTGTAGCTGATTTGTGGCAGCAGGAAATAAGTTGTAGTCAAAAGAATCTTCAATAGATGGTCGCAGGTCAAATCAGTATTGTATGGCTCGTAACGCGTTGCGTGCAGCCCGGCTAGCTCAGTCGGTTGAGCATGAAACTCTTAATCTCAGGGTCGTGGGTTCGAGCCCCACGCTGGGCGGCGCAAAATTTTGTGTCTACGCGGATCCAACATGCGCCCCTCTCGTGAGCCTTGCGTAATGAACGTAACGGGTTACGACGATGCCTAGCTTCGTATGAATATCAGAGGAACGGTATTTGAAGCTGAAAGTGACTCTGAAATGAAATAAATGTGTTGTTTTGGAATTTTAGTTGTACATCGATATAGTGTGAGATGTGTAGGAAAGCAGCAGCTGTGCTAACTAAATGCAAATAATGGTCGCTCATGCGGTGCGTTTCGAGCTGAAGGGCTCCGATTCACTACTCTGTAAGAACAAAGTACCCGAAAAGGGCGCTAGGAGGCGCCTCCTTAGCTCAGTGGCAGAGCGCTGGTCTAGTAAACCAGAGGTCGTGAGTTCGATCCTCACAGGAGGCAAATGAATTTTGTAACAGCCCCTCCCACCGTGGCCCTTTCGAAAAAAGCGGTCAAGGATAAAAAAAATTATGAATGGGTGCGGTATTTAAGAAATGCTCTCGCAAATGAATAGTATGAATGGTGCTATTAAAGTGGGCACCAGAATCTGCAGCTTTTGGCAGTCTCCGGAGAATGCCGACGTGAAATACTTAGATCTTGTCATGTATTTTCTACCCCTGATAAAGACCCTCGCGATTGTGGTCGTCGTCGTCGTCGTCGTCGTCGTCGTCGTCGTCGTCGTCGGCGCCGCCGCCGCCGCTTTGGTAATAGCGACAACTCGCCATTGTATCACATAGGGTGAGGTACCTTCTGCAAGCGACTGAGATGGCACTAAGCGATTGAAGCTGATTTGCCACCTCTTGTTTGATCAGCGTCATAAGGGCTTGAATGTAACTTGCGATGGGACACAGCAAGAAGTAGCGTCGTACTTTTAGTACTGAAATTTGAGATGGAGAACTGCGTCAAAGATGGGAAATTCATTCTGCCAAGTGTACAAATGGCGGAAATGAAGTGTGTGTGGAGAAGTATACTGCACCAGTGACCGTGTGGCCTAATGGATAAGGCGTCGGACTTCGGATCCGAATATTGCAGGTTCGAATCCTGTCACGGTCGAGTTTTTCCTGTTCTGCAAAAGATGCATGCTGTTTTACTGTGTTGTTTGAGTACTCTAAAACTAGTTGGAAGTTGCTGCTGTCCGCTTCCTGGCTGCAAAACCGGCGTCTACCAGAAGCACAAGCAAGACAAGGGTGATCTGTAGCGAAGTTTTCGGCACAGTGCCGTTCAGGAGAGTTTTTGTTGGAACTACTGCATCTGATTCAGGAGCCAAGGGCTACGCCACAGGCGTCTGCGCACTGTCGAGCATGTGTGTTGAATAATGGTGCTGATAGCCACGTATCATTTCAAGCAGATTTGATGCCTTTCGGAGACAATTTTTCATTGAATAGGATTGTAGCTGATTTGTGGCAGCAGGAAATAAGTTGTAGTCAAAAGAATCTTCAATAGATGGTCGCAGGTCAAATCAGTATTGTATGGCTCGTAACTCGTTGCGTGCAGCCCGGCTAGCTCAGTCGGTTGAGCATGAGACTCTTAATCTCAGGGTCGTGGGTTCGAGCCCCACGCTGGGCGGCGCAAAATTTTGTGTCTACGCGGATCCAACATGCGCCCCTCTCGTGAGCCTTGCGTAATGAACGTAACGGGTTACGACGATGCCTAGCTTCGTATGAATATCAGAGGAACGGTATTTGAAGCTGAAAGTGACTCTGAAATGAAATAAATGTGTTGTTTTGGAATTTTAGTTGTACATCGATATAGTGTGAGATGTGTAGGAAAGCAGCAGCTGTGCTAACTAAATGCAAATAATGGTCGCTCATGCGGTGCGTTTCGAGCTGAAGGGCTCCGATTCACTACTCTGTAAGAACAAAGTACCCGAAAAGGGCGCTAGGAGGCGCCTCCTTAGCTCAGTGGCAGAGCGCTGGTCTAGTAAACCAGAGGTCGTGAGTTCGATCCTCACAGGAGGCAAATGAATTTTGTAACAGCCCCTCCCACCGTGGCCCTTTCGAAAAAAGCGGTCAAGGATTAAAAAAATTATGAATGGGTGCGGTATTTAAGAAATGCTCTCGCAAATGAATAGTGTGAATGGTGCTATTAAAGTGGGCACCAGAATCTGCAGCTTTTGGCAGTCTCCGGAGAATGCCGACGTGAAATACTTAGTTCTTGTCATGTATTTTCTACCCCTGATAAAGACCCTCGCGATTGTGGTCGTCGTCGTCGTCGTCGTCGTCGTCGTCGTCGTCGTCGTCGTCGTCGGCGCCGCCGCCGCCGCTTTGGTAATAGCGACAACTCGCCATTGTATCACATAGGGTGAGGTACCTTCTGCAAGCGACTGAGATGGCACTAAGCGATTGAAGCTGATTTGCCACCTCTTGTTTGATCAGCGTCATAAGGGCTTGAATGTAACTTGCGATGGGACACAGCAAGAAGTAGCGTCGTACTTTTAGTACTGAAATTTGAGATGGAGAACTGCGTCAAAGATGGGAAATTCATTCTGCCAAGTGTACAAATGGCGGAAATGAAGTGTGTGTGGAGAAGTATACTGCACCAGTGACCGTGTGGCCTAATGGATAAGGCGTCGGACTTCGGATCCGAGGATTGCAGGTTCGAATCCTGTCACGGTCGAGTTTTTCCTGTTCTGCAAAAGATGCATGCTGTTTTACTGTGTTGTTTGAGTACTCTAAAACTAGTTGGAAGTTGCTGCTGTCCGCTTCCTGGCTGCAAAACCGGCGTCTACCAGAAGCACAAGCAAGACAAGGGTGATCAGTAGCGAAGTTTTCGGCACAGTGCCGTTCAGGAGAGTTTTTGTTGGAACTACTGCATCTGATTCAGGAGCCAAGGGCTACGCCACAGGCGTCTGCGCACTGTCGAGCATGTGTGTTGAATAATGGTGCTGATAGCCACGTATCATTTCAAGCAGATTTGATGCCTTTCGGAGACAATTTTTCATTGAATAGGATTGTAGCTGATTTGTGGCAGCAGGAAATAAGTTGTAGTCAAAAGAATCTTCAATAGATGGTCGCAGGTCAAATCAGTATTGTATGGCTCGTAACGCGTTGCGTGCAGCCCGGCTAGCTCAGTCGGTAGAGCATGAGACTCTTAATCTCAGGGTCGTGGGTTCGAGCCCCACGCTGGGCGGCGCAAAATTTTGTGTCTACGCGGATCCAACATGCGCCCCTCTCGTGAGCCTTGCGTAATGAACGTAACGGGTTACGACGATGCCTAGCTTCGTATGAATATCAGAGGAACGGTATTTGAAGCTGAAAGTGACTCTGAAATGAAATAAATGTGTTGTTTTGGAATTTTAGTTGTACATCGATATAGTGTGAGATGTGTAGGAAAGCAGCAGCTGTGCTAACTAAATGCAAATAATGGTCGCTCATGCGGTGCGTTTCGAGCTGAAGGGCTCCGATTCACTACTCTGTAAGAACAAAGTACCCGAAAAGGGCGCTAGGAGGCGCCTCCTTAGCTCAGTGGCAGAGCGCTGGTCTAGTAAACCAGAGGTCGTGAGTTCGATCCTCACAGGAGGCAAATGAATTTTGTAACAGCCCCTCCCACCGTGGCCCTTTCGAAAAAAGCGGTCAAGGATAAAAAAAATTATGAATGGGTGCGGTATTTAAGAAATGCTCTCGCAAATGAATAGTGTGAATGGTGCTATTAAAGTGGGCACCAGAATCTGCAGCTTTTGGCAGTCTCCGGAGAATGCCGACGTGAAATACTTAGTTCTTGTCATGTATTTTCTACCCCTGATAAAGACCCTCGCGATTGTGGTCGTCGTCGTCGTCGTCGTCGTCGGCGCCGCCGCCGCCGCTTTGGTAATAGCGACAACTCGCCATTGTATCACATAGGGTGAGGTACCTTCTGCAAGCGACTGAGATGGCACTAAGCGATTGAAGCTGATTTGCCACCTCTTGTTTGATCAGCGTCATAAGGGCTTGAATGTAACTTGCGATGGGACACAGCAAGAAGTAGCGTCGTACTTTTAGTACTGAAATTTGAGATGGAGAACTGCGTCAAAGATGGGAAATTCATTCTGCCAAGTGTACAAATGGCGAAAATGAAGTGTGTGTGGAGAAGTATACTGCACCAGTGACCGTGTGGCCTAATGGATAAGGCGTCGGACTTCGGATCCGAAGATTGCAGGTTCGAATCCTGTCACGGTCGAGTTTTTCCTGTTCTGCAAAAGATGCATGCTGTTTTACTGTGTTGTTTGAGTACTCTAAAACTAGTTGGAAGTTGCTGCTGTCCGCTTCCTGGCTGCAAAACCGGCGTCTACCAGAAGCACAAGCAAGACAAGGGTGATCTGTAGCGAAGTTTTCGGCACAGTGCCGTTCAGGAGAGTTTTTGTTGGAACTACTGCATCTGATTCAGGAGCCAAGGGCTACGCCACAGGCGTCTGCGCACTGTCGAGCATGTGTGTTGAATAATGGTGCTGATAGCCACGTATCATTTCAAGCAGATTTGATGCCTTTCGGAGACAATTTTTCATTGAATAGGATTGTAGCTGATTTGTGGCAGCAGGAAATAAGTTGTAGTCAAAAGAATCTTCAATAGATGGTCGCAGGTCAAATCAGTATTGTATGGCTCGTAACGCGTTGCGTGCAGCCCGGCTAGCTCAGTCGGTTGAGCATGAAACTCTTAATCTCAGGGTCGTGGGTTCGAGCCCCACGCTGGGCGGCGCAAAATTTTGTGTCTACGCGGATCCAACATGCGCCCCTCTCGTGAGCCTTGCGTAATGAACGTAACGGGTTACGACGATGCCTAGCTTCGTATGAATATCAGAGGAACGGTATTTGAAGCTGAAAGTGACTCTGAAATGAAATAAATGTGTTGTTTTGGAATTTTAGTTGTACATCGATATAGTGTGAGATGTGTAGGAAAGCAGCAGCTGTGCTAACTAAATGCAAATAATGGTCGCTCATGCGGTGCGTTTCGAGCTGAAGGGCTCCGATTCACTACTCTGTAAGAACAAAGTACCCGAAAAGGGCGCTAGGAGGCGCCTCCTTAGCTCAGTGGCAGAGCGCTGGTCTAGTAAACCAGAGGTCGTGAGTTCGATCCTCACAGGAGGCAAATGAATTTTGTAACAGCCCCTCCCACCGTGGCCCTTTCGAAAAAAGCGGTCAAGGATAAAAAAAATTATGAATGGGTGCGGTATTTAAGAAATGCTCTCGCAAATGAATAGTATGAATGGTGCTATTAAAGTGGGCACCAGAATCTGCAGCTTTTGGCAGTCTCCGGAGAATGCCGACGTGAAATACTTAGATCTTGTCATGTATTTTCTACCCCTGATAAAGACCCTCGCGATTGTGGTCGTCGTCGTCGTCGTCGTCGTCGTCGTCGTCGTCGGCGCCGCCGCCGCCGCTTTGGTAATAGCGACAACTCGCCATTGTATCACATAGGGTGAGGTACCTTCTGCAAGCGACTGAGATGGCACTAAGCGATTGAAGCTGATTTGCCACCTCTTGTTTGATCAGCGTCATAAGGGCTTGAATGTAACTTGCGATGGGACACAGCAAGAAGTAGCGTCGTACTTTTAGTACTGAAATTTGAGATGGAGAACTGCGTCAAAGATGGGAAATTCATTCTGCCAAGTGTACAAATGGCGGAAATGAAGTGTGTGTGGAGAAGTATACTGCACCAGTGACCGTGTGGCCTAATGGATAAGGCGTCGGACTTCGGATCCGAATATTGCAGGTTCGAATCCTGTCACGGTCGAGTTTTTCCTGTTCTGCAAAAGATGCATGCTGTTTTACTGTGTTGTTTGAGTACTCTAAAACTAGTTGGAAGTTGCTGCTGTCCGCTTCCTGGCTGCAAAACCGGCGTCTACCAGAAGCACAAGCAAGACAAGGGTGATCTGTAGCGAAGTTTTCGGCACAGTGCCGTTCAGGAGAGTTTTTGTTGGAACTACTGCATCTGATTCAGGAGCCAAGGGCTACGCCACAGGCGTCTGCGCACTGTCGAGCATGTGTGTTGAATAATGGTGCTGATAGCCACGTATCATTTCAAGCAGATTTGATGCCTTTCGGAGACAATTTTTCATTGAATAGGATTGTAGCTGATTTGTGGCAGCAGGAAATAAGTTGTAGTCAAAAGAATCTTCAATAGATGGTCGCAGGTCAAATCAGTATTGTATGGCTCGTAACTCGTTGCGTGCAGCCCGGCTAGCTCAGTCGGTTGAGCATGAGACTCTTAATCTCAGGGTCGTGGGTTCGAGCCCCACGCTGGGCGGCGCAAAATTTTGTGTCTACGCGGATCCAACATGCGCCCCTCTCGTGAGCCTTGCGTAATGAACGTAACGGGTTACGACGATGCCTAGCTTCGTATGAATATCAGAGGAACGGTATTTGAAGCTGAAAGTGACTCTGAAATGAAATAAATGTGTTGTTTTGGAATTTTAGTTGTACATCGATATAGTGTGAGATGTGTAGGAAAGCAGCAGCTGTGCTAACTAAATGCAAATAATGGTCGCTCATGCGGTGCGTTTCGAGCTGAAGGGCTCCGATTCACTACTCTGTAAGAACAAAGTACCCGAAAAGGGCGCTAGGAGGCGCCTCCTTAGCTCAGTGGCAGAGCGCTGGTCTAGTAAACCAGAGGTCGTGAGTTCGATCCTCACAGGAGGCAAATGAATTTTGTAACAGCCCCTCCCACCGTGGCCCTTTCGAAAAAAGCGGTCAAGGATAAAAAAAATTATGAATGGGTGCGGTATTTAAGAAATGCTCTCGCAAATGAATAGTATGAATGGTGCTATTAAAGTGGGCACCAGAATCTGCAGCTTTTGGCAGTCTCCGGAGAATGCCGACGTGAAATACTTAGATCTTGTCATGTATTTTCTACCCCTGATAAAGACCCTCGCGATTGTGGTCGTCGTCGTCGTCGTCGTCGTCGTCGTCGTCGTCGTCGTCGTCGGCGCCGCCGCCGCCGCTTTGGTAATAGCGACAACTCGCCATTGTATCACATAGGGTGAGGTACCTTCTGCAAGCGACTGAGATGGCACTAAGCGATTGAAGCTGATTTGCCACCTCTTGTTTGATCAGCGTCATAAGGGCTTGAATGTAACTTGCGATGGGACACAGCAAGAAGTAGCGTCGTACTTTTAGTACTGAAATTTGAGATGGAGAACTGCGTCAAAGATGGGAAATTCATTCTGCCAAGTGTACAAATGGCGGAAATGAAGTGTGTGTGGAGAAGTATACTGCACCAGTGACCGTGTGGCCTAATGGATAAGGCGTCGGACTTCGGATCCGAATATTGCAGGTTCGAATCCTGTCACGGTCGAGTTTTTCCTGTTCTGCAAAAGATGCATGCTGTTTTACTGTGTTGTTTGAGTACTCTAAAACTAGTTGGAAGTTGCTGCTGTCCGCTTCCTGGCTGCAAAACCGGCGTCTACCAGAAGCACAAGCAAGACAAGGGTGATCTGTAGCGAAGTTTTCGGCACAGTGCCGTTCAGGAGAGTTTTTGTTGGAACTACTGCATCTGATTCAGGAGCCAAGGGCTACGCCACAGGCGTCTGCGCACTGTCGAGCATGTGTGTTGAATAATGGTGCTGATAGCCACGTATCATTTCAAGCAGATTTGATGCCTTTCGGAGACAATTTTTCATTGAATAGGATTGTAGCTGATTTGTGGCAGCAGGAAATAAGTTGTAGTCAAAAGAATCTTCAATAGATGGTCGCAGGTCAAATCAGTATTGTATGGCTCGTAACTCGTTGCGTGCAGCCCGGCTAGCTCAGTCGGTTGAGCATGAGACTCTTAATCTCAGGGTCGTGGGTTCGAGCCCCACGCTGGGCGGCGCAAAATTTTGTGTCTACGCGGATCCAACATGCGCCCCTCTCGTGAGCCTTGCGTAATGAACGTAACGGGTTACGACGATGCCTAGCTTCGTATGAATATCAGAGGAACGGTATTTGAAGCTGAAAGTGACTCTGAAATGAAATAAATGTGTTGTTTTGGAATTTTAGTTGTACATCGATATAGTGTGAGATGTGTAGGAAAGCAGCAGCTGTGCTAACTAAATGCAAATAATGGTCGCTCATGCGGTGCGTTTCGAGCTGAAGGGCTCCGATTCACTACTCTGTAAGAACAAAGTACCCGAAAAGGGCGCTAGGAGGCGCCTCCTTAGCTCAGTGGCAGAGCGCTGGTCTAGTAAACCAGAGGTCGTGAGTTCGATCCTCACAGGAGGCAAATGAATTTTGTAACAGCCCCTCCCACCGTGGCCCTTTCGAAAAAAGCGGTCAAGGATAAAAAAAATTATGAATGGGTGCGGTATTTAAGAAATGCTCTCGCAAATGAATAGTGTGAATGGTGCTATTAAAGTGGGCACCAGAATCTGCAGCTTTTGGCAGTCTCCGGAGAATGCCGACGTGAAATACTTAGTTCTTGTCATGTATTTTCTACCCCTGATAAAGACCCTCGCGATTGTGGTCGTCGTCGTCGTCGTCGTCGTCGTCGTCGGCGCCGCCGCCGCCGCTTTGGTAATAGCGACAACTCGCCATTGTATCACATAGGGTGAGGTACCTTCTGCAAGCGACTGAGATGGCACTAAGCGATTGAAGCTGATTTGCCACCTCTTGTTTGATCAGCGTCATAAGGGCTTGAATGTAACTTGCGATGGGACACAGCAAGAAGTAGCGTCGTACTTTTAGTACTGAAATTTGAGATGGAGAACTGCGTCAAAGATGGGAAATTCATTCTGCCAAGTGTACAAATGGCGGAAATGAAGTGTGTGTGGAGAAGTATACTGCACCAGTGACCGTGTGGCCTAATGGATAAGGCGTCGGACTTCGGATCCGAGGATTGCAGGTTCGAATCCTGTCACGGTCGAGTTTTTCCTGTTCTGCAAAAGATGCATGCTGTTTTACTGTGTTGTTTGAGTACTCTAAAACTAGTTGGAAGTTGCTGCTGTCCGCTTCCTGGCTGCAAAACCGGCGTCTACCAGAAGCACAAGCAAGACAAGGGTGATCAGTAGCGAAGTTTTCGGCACAGTGCCGTTCAGGAGAGTTTTTGTTGGAACTACTGCATCTGATTCAGGAGCCAAGGGCTACGCCACAGGCGTCTGCGCACTGTCGAGCATGTGTGTTGAATAATGGTGCTGATAGCCACGTATCATTTCAAGCAGATTTGATGCCTTTCGGAGACAATTTTTCATTGAATAGGATTGTAGATGATTTGTGGCAGCAGGAAATAAGTTGTAGTCAAAAGAATCTTCAATAGATGGTCGCAGGTCAAATCAGTATTGTATGGCTCGTAACGCGTTGCGTGCAGCCCGGCTAGCTCAGTCGGTAGAGCATGAGACTCTTAATCTCAGGGTCGTGGGTTCGAGCCCCACGCTGGGCGGCGCAAAATTTTGTGTCTACGCGGATCCAACATGCGCCCCTCTCGTGAGCCTTGCGTAATGAACGTAACGGGTTACGACGATGCCTAGCTTCGTATGAATATCAGAGGAACGGTATTTGAAGCTGAAAGTGACTCTGAAATGAAATAAATGTGTTGTTTTGGAATTTTAGTTGTACATCGATATAGTGTGAGATGTGTAGGAAAGCAGCAGCTGTGCTAACTAAATGCAAATAATGGTCGCTCATGCGGTGCGTTTCGAGCTGAAGGGCTCCGATTCACTACTCTGTAAGAACAAAGTACCCGAAAAGGGCGCTAGGAGGCGCCTCCTTAGCTCAGTGGCAGAGCGCTGGTCTAGTAAACCAGAGGTCGTGAGTTCGATCCTCACAGGAGGCAAATGAATTTTGTAACAGCCCCTCCCACCGTGGCCCTTTCGAAAAAAGCGGTCAAGGATAAAAAAAATTATGAATGGGTGCGGTATTTAAGAAATGCTCTCGCAAATGAATAGTGTGAATGGTGCTATTAAAGTGGGCACCAGAATCTGCAGCTTTTGGCAGTCTCCGGAGAATGCCGACGTGAAATACTTAGTTCTTGTCATGTATTTTCTACCCCTGATAAAGACCCTCGCGATTGTGGTCGTCGTCGTCGTCGTCGTCGTCGGCGCCGCCGCCGCCGCTTTGGTAATAGCGACAACTCGCCATTGTATCACATAGGGTGAGGTACCTTCTGCAAGCGACTGAGATGGCACTAAGCGATTGAAGCTGATTTGCCACCTCTTGTTTGATCAGCGTCATAAGGGCTTGAATGTAACTTGCGATGGGACACAGCAAGAAGTAGCGTCGTACTTTTAGTACTGAAATTTGAGATGGAGAACTGCGTCAAAGATGGGAAATTCATTCTGCCAAGTGTACAAATGGCGAAAATGAAGTGTGTGTGGAGAAGTATACTGCACCAGTGACCGTGTGGCCTAATGGATAAGGCGTCGGACTTCGGATCCGAAGATTGCAGGTTCGAATCCTGTCACGGTCGAGTTTTTCCTGTTCTGCAAAAGATGCATGCTGTTTTACTGTGTTGTTTGAGTACTCTAAAACTAGTTGGAAGTTGCTGCTGTCCGCTTCCTGGCTGCAAAACCGGCGTCTACCAGAAGCACAAGCAAGACAAGGGTGATCTGTAGCGAAGTTTTCGGCACAGTGCCGTTCAGGAGAGTTTTTGTTGGAACTACTGCATCTGATTCAGGAGCCAAGGGCTACGCCACAGGCGTCTGCGCACTGTCGAGCATGTGTGTTGAATAATGGTGCTGATAGCCACGTATCATTTCAAGCAGATTTGATGCCTTTCGGAGACAATTTTTCATTGAATAGGATTGTAGCTGATTTGTGGCAGCAGGAAATAAGTTGTAGTCAAAAGAATCTTCAATAGATGGTCGCAGGTCAAATCAGTATTGTATGGCTCGTAACGCGTTGCGTGCAGCCCGGCTAGCTCAGTCGGTTGAGCATGAAACTCTTAATCTCAGGGTCGTGGGTTCGAGCCCCACGCTGGGCGGCGCAAAATTTTGTGTCTACGCGGATCCAACATGCGCCCCTCTCGTGAGCCTTGCGTAATGAACGTAACGGGTTACGACGATGCCTAGCTTCGTATGAATATCAGAGGAACGGTATTTGAAGCTGAAAGTGACTCTGAAATGAAATAAATGTGTTGTTTTGGAATTTTAGTTGTACATCGATATAGTGTGAGATGTGTAGGAAAGCAGCAGCTGTGCTAACTAAATGCAAATAATGGTCGCTCATGCGGTGCGTTTCGAGCTGAAGGGCTCCGATTCACTACTCTGTAAGAACAAAGTACCCGAAAAGGGCGCTAGGAGGCGCCTCCTTAGCTCAGTGGCAGAGCGCTGGTCTAGTAAACCAGAGGTCGTGAGTTCGATCCTCACAGGAGGCAAATGAATTTTGTAACAGCCCCTCCCACCGTGGCCCTTTCGAAAAAAGCGGTCAAGGATAAAAAAAATTATGAATGGGTGCGGTATTTAAGAAATGCTCTCGCAAATGAATAGTATGAATGGTGCTATTAAAGTGGGCACCAGAATCTGCAGCTTTTGGCAGTCTCCGGAGAATGCCGACGTGAAATACTTAGATCTTGTCATGTATTTTCTACCCCTGATAAAGACCCTCGCGATTGTGGTCGTCGTCGTCGTCGTCGTCGTCGTCGTCGTCGTCGTCGTCGTCGTCGCCGCCGCCGCCGCTTTGGTAATAGCGACAACTCGCCATTGTATCACATAGGGTGAGGTACCTTCTGCAAGCGACTGAGATGGCACTAAGCGATTGAAGCTGATTTGCCACCTCTTGTTTGATCAGCGTCATAAGGGCTTGAATGTAACTTGCGATGGGACACAGCAAGAAGTAGCGTCGTACTTTTAGTACTGAAATTTGAGATGGAGAACTGCGTCAAAGATGGGAAATTCATTCTGCCAAGTGTACAAATGGCGGAAATGAAGTGTGTGTGGAGAAGTATACTGCACCAGTGACCGTGTGGCCTAATGGATAAGGCGTCGGACTTCGGATCCGAGGATTGCAGGTTCGAATCCTGTCACGGTCGAGTTTTTCCTGTTCTGCAAAAGATGCATGCTGTTTTACTGTGTTGTTTGAGTACTCTAAAACTAGTTGGAAGTTGCTGCTGTCCGCTTCCTGGCTGCAAAACCGGCGTCTACCAGAAGCACAAGCAAGACAAGGGTGATCAGTAGCGAAGTTTTCGGCACAGTGCCGTTCAGGAGAGTTTTTGTTGGAACTACTGCATCTGATTCAGGAGCCAAGGGCTACGCCACAGGCGTCTGCGCACTGTCGAGCATGTGTGTTGAATAATGGTGCTGATAGCCACGTATCATTTCAAGCAGATTTGATGCCTTTCGGAGACAATTTTTCATTGAATAGGATTGTAGCTGATTTGTGGCAGCAGGAAATAAGTTGTAGTCAAAAGAATCTTCAATAGATGGTCGCAGGTCAAATCAGTATTGTATGGCTCGTAACGCGTTGCGTGCAGCCCGGCTAGCTCAGTCGGTAGAGCATGAGACTCTTAATCTCAGGGTCGTGGGTTCGAGCCCCACGCTGGGCGGCGCAAAATTTTGTGTCTACGCGGATCCAACATGCGCCCCTCTCGTGAGCCTTGCGTAATGAACGTAACGGGTTACGACGATGCCTAGCTTCGTATGAATATCAGAGGAACGGTATTTGAAGCTGAAAGTGACTCTGAAATGAAATAAATGTGTTGTTTTGGAATTTTAGTTGTACATCGATATAGTGTGAGATGTGTAGGAAAGCAGCAGCTGTGCTAACTAAATGCAAATAATGGTCGCTCATGCGGTGCGTTTCGAGCTGAAGGGCTCCGATTCACTACTCTGTAAGAACAAAGTACCCGAAAAGGGCGCTAGGAGGCGCCTCCTTAGCTCAGTGGCAGAGCGCTGGTCTAGTAAACCAGAGGTCGTGAGTTCGATCCTCACAGGAGGCAAATGAATTTTGTAACAGCCCCTCCCACCGTGGCCCTTTCGAAAAAAGCGGTCAAGGATAAAAAAAATTATGAATGGGTGCGGTATTTAAGAAATGCTCTCGCAAATGAATAGTGTGAATGGTGCTATTAAAGTGGGCACCAGAATCTGCAGCTTTTGGCAGTCTCCGGAGAATGCCGACGTGAAATACTTAGTTCTTGTCATGTATTTTCTACCCCTGATAAAGACCCTCGCGATTGTGGTCGTCGTCGTCGTCGTCGTCGTCGGCGCCGCCGCCGCCGCTTTGGTAATAGCGACAACTCGCCATTGTATCACATAGGGTGAGGTACCTTCTGCAAGCGACTGAGATGGCACTAAGCGATTGAAGCTGATTTGCCACCTCTTGTTTGATCAGCGTCATAAGGGCTTGAATGTAACTTGCGATGGGACACAGCAAGAAGTAGCGTCGTACTTTTAGTACTGAAATTTGAGATGGAGAACTGCGTCAAAGATGGGAAATTCATTCTGCCAAGTGTACAAATGGCGAAAATGAAGTGTGTGTGGAGAAGTATACTGCACCAGTGACCGTGTGGCCTAATGGATAAGGCGTCGGACTTCGGATCCGAAGATTGCAGGTTCGAATCCTGTCACGGTCGAGTTTTTCCTGTTCTGCAAAAGATGCATGCTGTTTTACTGTGTTGTTTGAGTACTCTAAAACTAGTTGGAAGTTGCTGCTGTCCGCTTCCTGGCTGCAAAACCGGCGTCTACCAGAAGCACAAGCAAGACAAGGGTGATCTGTAGCGAAGTTTTCGGCACAGTGCCGTTCAGGAGAGTTTTTGTTGGAACTACTGCATCTGATTCAGGAGCCAAGGGCTACGCCACAGGCGTCTGCGCACTGTCGAGCATGTGTGTTGAATAATGGTGCTGATAGCCACGTATCATTTCAAGCAGATTTGATGCCTTTCGGAGACAATTTTTCATTGAATAGGATTGTAGCTGATTTGTGGCAGCAGGAAATAAGTTGTAGTCAAAAGAATCTTCAATAGATGGTCGCAGGTCAAATCAGTATTGTATGGCTCGTAACGCGTTGCGTGCAGCCCGGCTAGCTCAGTCGGTTGAGCATGAAACTCTTAATCTCAGGGTCGTGGGTTCGAGCCCCACGCTGGGCGGCGCAAAATTTTGTGTCTACGCGGATCCAACATGCGCCCCTCTCGTGAGCCTTGCGTAATGAACGTAACGGGTTACGACGATGCCTAGCTTCGTATGAATATCAGAGGAACGGTATTTGAAGCTGAAAGTGACTCTGAAATGAAATAAATGTGTTGTTTTGGAATTTTAGTTGTACATCGATATAGTGTGAGATGTGTAGGAAAGCAGCAGCTGTGCTAACTAAATGCAAATAATGGTCGCTCATGCGGTGCGTTTCGAGCTGAAGGGCTCCGATTCACTACTCTGTAAGAACAAAGTACCCGAAAAGGGCGCTAGGAGGCGCCTCCTTAGCTCAGTGGCAGAGCGCTGGTCTAGTAAACCAGAGGTCGTGAGTTCGATCCTCACAGGAGGCAAATGAATTTTGTAACAGCCCCTCCCACCGTGGCCCTTTCGAAAAAAGCGGTCAAGGATAAAAAAAATTATGAATGGGTGCGGTATTTAAGAAATGCTCTCGCAAATGAATAGTATGAATGGTGCTATTAAAGTGGGCACCAGAATCTGCAGCTTTTGGCAGTCTCCGGAGAATGCCGACGTGAAATACTTAGATCTTGTCATGTATTTTCTACCCCTGATAAAGACCCTCGCGATTGTGGTCGTCGTCGTCGTCGTCGTCGTCGTCGTCGTCGTCGGCGCCGCCGCCGCCGCTTTGGTAATAGCGACAACTCGCCATTGTATCACATAGGGTGAGGTACCTTCTGCAAGCGACTGAGATGGCACTAAGCGATTGAAGCTGATTTGCCACCTCTTGTTTGATCAGCGTCATAAGGGCTTGAATGTAACTTGCGATGGGACACAGCAAGAAGTAGCGTCGTACTTTTAGTACTGAAATTTGAGATGGAGAACTGCGTCAAAGATGGGAAATTCATTCTGCCAAGTGTACAAATGGCGGAAATGAAGTGTGTGTGGAGAAGTATACTGCACCAGTGACCGTGTGGCCTAATGGATAAGGCGTCGGACTTCGGATCCGAATATTGCAGGTTCGAATCCTGTCACGGTCGAGTTTTTCCTGTTCTGCAAAAGATGCATGCTGTTTTACTGTGTTGTTTGAGTACTCTAAAACTAGTTGGAAGTTGCTGCTGTCCGCTTCCTGGCTGCAAAACCGGCGTCTACCAGAAGCACAAGCAAGACAAGGGTGATCTGTAGCGAAGTTTTCGGCACAGTGCCGTTCAGGAGAGTTTTTGTTGGAACTACTGCATCTGATTCAGGAGCCAAGGGCTACGCCACAGGCGTCTGCGCACTGTCGAGCATGTGTGTTGAATAATGGTGCTGATAGCCACGTATCATTTCAAGCAGATTTGATGCCTTTCGGAGACAATTTTTCATTGAATAGGATTGTAGCTGATTTGTGGCAGCAGGAAATAAGTTGTAGTCAAAAGAATCTTCAATAGATGGTCGCAGGTCAAATCAGTATTGTATGGCTCGTAACTCGTTGCGTGCAGCCCGGCTAGCTCAGTCGGTTGAGCATGAGACTCTTAATCTCAGGGTCGTGGGTTCGAGCCCCACGCTGGGCGGCGCAAAATTTTGTGTCTACGCGGATCCAACATGCGCCCCTCTCGTGAGCCTTGCGTAATGAACGTAACGGGTTACGACGATGCCTAGCTTCGTATGAATATCAGAGGAACGGTATTTGAAGCTGAAAGTGACTCTGAAATGAAATAAATGTGTTGTTTTGGAATTTTAGTTGTACATCGATATAGTGTGAGATGTGTAGGAAAGCAGCAGCTGTGCTAACTA